>NC_056562.1:15651684-15659182 GCF_013358625.1 Macadamia integrifolia | reverse complement strand
TTTTTTTTTTTTTTTTGGCTGCTATCGCTCTCTTTGCTGCTTCTCCGACTTCGACCTCGACTTCTCTTTTTCTTTTCTTTTTTTTCTTTTCTGCTTCAGTTTCTTCTGCTGCTACTTCTTGCTTCTCTTCTCGCCTTATTGCTTCTTTTTTTTCTTTTTTTCTTTTTTCACTGTGTTCTCAGTATCGGTGGAATCCGACACAGAGAATGGGAAGGGAAGAAGAAAGATGGGGAAGGAATAGGATCCTTCGCTCTGATACCAAGTTGATGGAGAACCTTAGGGAAGGGAGGGGAAATCAGAGTAGAGAGGGGAAAAATAAGGTTTACACTCACACATTTATTCAATAATCAAATTGCTCTCTAAATCTTCAATCGATTACAACCAATATATAGGAAAATAGGAACATGAAATTAGAAACTTAACTAAAATGGAAACTAGCCTAAACTAGGAAACAACTATAAAAAGGAAACCAAAGCAAGGAAATAAATCCTACTCCTACGTTCAAGTCTGGAAACTAAAAGCATGAAATAAAATACTAAGTAAACTACTAATTTTATTTCCAACCCTTGTTGGACCAAAACCCTGGGTTGGACCGGTTCTTCTTGGCTCTTGGCTTCCAAAGCCGGTCATGCTGGTCCAACCAAGAAAAGGCAGTCGTATCTGCATCACATGGTGGTCTGTGTTACGATATCACCTGGCAAACCCGATTCCCTCCATTCAAACCACTCTTTACTGGCAAACATGGATCTCAAACCAACCATCTTATCTTGAAAGCTCTTCAGTGCAATGTAGTTGGTTGCAAATCGAGTCATACCTGCCCTTACCAAGTCTCCAGCGCATTTTTCTCTCAACAAAGCAAGAGCAAATCCATGGTTGTAAACAAATGTGGTCACTTGTCTTGCCCGTTCAACCACACCTACTACCAAAGACTTCTTCGCCATTTCTTTAAGCATTAAGTCAATGGAGTGGGCAGCACATGGTGTCCAAAAAAGGTGGATGTTTTTGCTCTTCTTATTCATTAGTCTCTCCCCCGCTTTCTTGAAGTTGCTCCCATTGTCTGGGACAATATGAACAACATTCTCAAGCCCCACCTCTTTGACAACATCCTTCAACAACTTGTATAAGTACATTGCATCATTCTTCTCTTTGAATGCCTCAATAGACTTTAAGAATACAGTCTTCCCATCACAATACACCATGAAGTTGATGATGGACTATCTAGTTGGTCCAGTCCAACCATCACACATCACAGTAACTCCATATCGTGCCCATTATGTCTTCAAGCCAGTAACGTACTCATCTAACTCCTTCTATTGAGGCAAAAAACATTCATCATCTCATAAGGAGTGGGCCACTTTGTTCCAGGACCAGCCCTTCCTGTAGTGTCAATCATGGCTTAGTATTATGTCCATTGTGCAGCATTAACTGGGATGCTATTATAGAAAAAAAAAATTGACGTTGCATTCCTAAGTTGTTGTTTCCATAAACCCCAAGCTTGCTTTATGTTTCTTTGATATGTATCCTGCTGTCTAAATAACAAGGGATCTTGCCTCTCACCAGGATCTCTTCGGGGTGGTGATAGGGATGTGGCAACCCTCACAATCTGAGCTCTCCTTAGAGGCACATTCACATTCCTTCGCTTCTTGTTCATTCTTCCCTCTGTGGGAGGCACATCTGATGCAGCTGCTCTAGAACTAGAGCCACCTACTCCTCTCTTCATCTCTACCCGCCGAACATTTTCTATTTGATGAGAAACCAAGCTTGCTACCTTAACTTTTTGCAATTCTCTCCATTCTCCCTTTGACATACCTGATTGTGGGTTGTAATCACTATCAGAGTCATCAGAGTCAACATCCACTGTTGTTGGGCGAGGTTGTTGGGTGAGGATGACTCTCTAAGACTGCCTCATTGAATTCTTGGTCCAACCTTTGTTTCTTTACCTTCTTTAACATTCCACCTTAGACTACGTTGTACATCTTTTATGACTTCATATGGTGCTTGGACGCATTTGGCAACATCCTTATACCCCCCAACTTCAACCTAGTAGCACCTCAAGAATTTATCATCTTCTGACAATACCTACACCTTGACTTTTTCTTATCATCGGACATAGAATCCCTATGTAACCATGCAATATCACCACCATAAGAAGTAGACATTGTTCCCCAACTTCAAGTCTTCAACACTATTACATAAAAGTGTTTGTGCATGAATTAGTAAATAGTAAGTTAGTAAATATTCAACATAGACACTATATTGTAAAGAATGCATGCATTAAGAGCTACTCAATAACTTGTAGCTATTACTTATTAATCCCCTACTTTTTATAATTTTTCTGTAATTTTAAATCATATTTTTTTATTAATAATAAATCAAAGTTCATAATAAAGTATACTAGAATGCAACTAATAACACCATTTTCATTTCAAAATATACAAACAATATTTACACAACATTAGAGTAATTTTCCATCGAAAACATAAATTTTTTTCATAATTTTTTTATTTTTCTATAATTATTTAATATATATTATATATTTTAGAAAATTAATTAATTAATTTATAGGCTAAAAAAAAATATGGCAACCATGAGGCTGTAGATCAGCATTTGGTGACCAACATACAAAAAAATGAGTACCAAACATGTTACATAAATCATATATTTCCATTTTTTTTCCAAGAAAGCATTTATTGTAACAGAAAAATAAAAAAATTAATTTTTCTTCCATGAATGTATAGATCGCCCTTAGTATCATGACATATAAAAAAACCAATAGTAAGAAACAAGATTTGATGATGTTACTTTGAAAAAAATGGATTTGGGAAGAAGTTTTTACCTTAGTATTCTTGAGGGGAAAAGCCACCACCAATCTTGAATATCTTTGCTACAATGCAACTAAGAGTGAAGATCTCCAAGAAAGAACAGATGTTTCACAGATTTTGCGTATTTTTTCTCTCAAAAATAGGTCCCATAATAGAGATCTTCACGCTGGCGAAACCAGCAAGATATCTCGCCTCTTGTTTTCTAAATCATGTATATATAGTGTGGCCCAAACCAGAAATTGGACCGAAATAGACCGAAACTGGTCAAGTCAAGATTTCAACCGAGATCTTGGCAAGATTTTAAAATCTCGCTCCAGATTTGGTTGTTTTTCTGCCTCGCTAGTTGGTCTGTCTCACCTTTTCGAAATAATGAGATCTCGCCGAGTTCTTAAACCATGATTTCCTAGAGCTGATTTCAAATACCTCAGAATCCGATATATTGCCTCAAGATGACCTGCATTTTGTGTCATATAAAAATTGGCTTACAACTTCCACAGCATAGGAAACATCAGGTTAGATATAAGTATATCAACCTTCATACAAGGCGCTGATATTGTTCTTTATTAACTAGATCACCTCCCTGATTGTTTAGTTGATGATTAACTTCAATGGGTGAATCTGCAGGCTTGCATCCAAGCATCCTTGTTTCCTCAAGAAGGTCTAGGACATACTTGGGAAATGAAGATACACTCGTTGGATCTAGATACCTCAATTCCAAGGAAGTATCTGAGTGGTCCTAGATCCTTGGTTTCAAATTTTGTTCCCAATTGAGTCTTCAATACAGTGATTTATGTATCTCTATTTCCAATTATAACTATGTCATCAACATAAACTAACAGAGCAGTAACCTTATCCTCCTTCCGTTTGGTAAACAAGAAGTGATCAACATGACTTTGTTCGTACCCAAACTTTTGCATGCCTTTCTAGAACCTGCCAAACCAAGCCCAAGGGGACTGCTTGAGGCCATAGAGGGACTTGCGTAGTCGACATACTTTCCTAGTCGTTGATGGTGACTCGAAGCCAAGAAGAAGTCCATATACACCTCTTCTTCAAGATCTCCATTTAGAAAAGCATTTTACACATCTAATTGTTAAAGATTCCATCTAAGATTCGTGGCACATGATAGTAAAGCTCAGATAGAATTCATCTTTGCAATAAGGGGAAAGGTGTCGGGATAGTCGATGCCATATGTCCGGGTGAAGCCTTTGGCAACTAGTCTTGCCTTATATCTTTCATGGTTCCATCTACCTTTTGCTTTATAGTAAAGACCCACTTGCACCCTACTGACTTATTTCCTTTAGGAAGAATAACAAGCTCCCAGAGTCCTAGGTATCATCTTTCTTCAAGGCCTGCATTTCTTCAATCATAGCGTTCTTCCATTTTGAGTCTATGATGGCCTCCTTCCAACCCTGTGGAATGGACACAGAGGATAGCGAAGAAACAAAGGCACAGTAGGAGGGAGATAATGATCTATAGGAAATAAAATTAGAGATAGGGTGTTTAGTACAAATTTTGATTCCTTTCTTGATAGCAATAGGACGATCATCAAAAGGAGAGGACTCATTACCTGGTGTTTGAGTTGACGAAGCTGGCTCACGGAGAGTAGATGGACATGGTACAACAATAGTCTTGTCCTTTCTCGAGAATAAGTTAGTAGATCCTTTTGTTGTGTGGAAGTATCTATTTGCTCTCATTGAATACGGGTAGTATTAATGATATATGTTTGCTCCCCCTAAAGACGGACAGTATCCTAATAAAAGGAGGTAAAGGATTTTCTTCCTCTAGATTCTCCCCTGAAGAGAAAACTGGTAATTAGTTTCATCCTCATGGAAAGTGACATCCATTGTGACAAAAAATTTCTGAGAGGGATGATGATAACACTTGCAACCTTTCTGGGAGGTGGAATATCCAAGGAAGATGCATTGGGTAGCCTGGGGGTCAAGTTTAGACCAAGAGAGAGAAGAGTTGCGAGCAAAGCAAACACATCCAAACACACAAGGTGGAAGGTGAAGGCAATAAAAGTGGGATCGGGAAGCTGACTTACAGGTGTCTGGAACTTGAGAACACTGGAAGGGACCCGATTGATGAGAAATGCAGCAGTAAGAACGGCATCACCCCAATAGAATTTGGAAACATGAGTTGTAAACATTAAAGAGCGGGAGACATCCAATAGATGCCAATTCTTTCGCTCTAGAGTAACATTTTGATCATGTGTGTGAACACAGGAGGTTTGGGGCAGGATTTCATGATCATCAAGATACTAGAGGAAGGTACCATCAATGTATTTCGTCCCATTGTCGCTTCGAAGAACCTTTACTTGGGCATTGAACTGGGTTCAAATCATTTTGTTGCAGAAAATAACTTCAGACTTTGACCGGAGAAGGTAAACCCAAGTCAGTTGAGTGCAATTATCAGTAAAAGTGAAACCCCCATCCCAGCAACTGTCCTGGAATGACGCCATAAGTCAGAGTGAATAATAGTCACACTAAACTGGTTCCTTTGCAGATGAACCAGGTTTAGTGGAGGAACCAGCAGAATCCAAAGCAGGGGAAGCCTGAGAAGTAGTCACTAGGGCAGAACGAGGGGAAGCATGCAGCGTCATTAATGAACAGCATCGTTCCTTATGCTGAACAGTGTTATAAGCCTGGAGAAGTGTGGGAAAAGTGTCTCTACTAAACACGTTGACATGAATTTGGTCGTACTCTGGGTTGAGACCAGTACAGAAGTCATAATCCTGTTCCATTTTGCGCTCCCTTCCTGAATGTATCAGCATCAAAGGTGCAACCCATGGGAAAAGGGTGAGAAAAGTACATCTGCTGTCAAAAAGTGTTAAGGACAGAATAATAGGCAGAAATAGACACCTTCTGAGAAGTTTCCCGAACCTGTCAACAAATCTCACAAATCTGAGCATAATTGCTTGTCTTCCCATATGTGTGCTTAACAGCTTCCCACAAATCCTTCGCAGAATTGAAAAGAATAAAACTCTGACTGATAGATGTGTCCATAGATTTTAAAAGAAGGGCATAACCACGGCATAATAAGCCAACCAATTTTCCTTGGCTGAGGCTTTAGTGGGCATAAGGGTGTCACCAGAGAAGTACCCCAAAAGATGATTACCATAGATGGTAAGGATACATACGTGTGACCATGCAAGATAGTTAAATCCATTCAACTTGGTGGGTCCTAGCTACAGAGAGTAGTGATGGGGAGTGCCAAGAGGCTAAAATCCCCACACCAAGTACCAAGGGAAGTAACAAATTCTTCTGTCATAGAGCCAAGAAAAATCAAAAGAAGTTGTAGGAGAAGTACCTCACAAGGAGCAATTAAGCATAATGAACTAATACCCGGTAGCAAGCATAAGGGGCAATAGGAAACACAATCGAAGCCTGGAACGACAGGTCATGGCAAAAAAGATAGGTGGAAGGCCTGGGAGACCAAAGAGGGCTTGGCGAGGCCAATAGAGGGCCAAGAAGGGACCAAGAGAACCAATGGAGGCGGCAGGGGCCAGGAGGAGGCCTGGTGGAAGGGGTCGGCGGAGGCGGTACGGGTAGAGGCCTGGGAGTAAGGCAACTATCGATCGTGTGGCAGTGATTTCCATCAAGGAGTGGCGATGCTTAGTGTGGAGTGACATGCATTAGCACATGTTCAATCATCCATACTAAACACGGAGGATAGGCCAAAGCCTCAGTGGTGGCGATTGAGAGAAACCTTAGGCAAGAAAAAATTGAAACCAAAAGTGGATTGAGCTCTAAGACAAGTTGAGAATAGAGATGCCAGAGAATGATTTGTCTTATCGAATGATAGAGCACCACTTTATTAATAAATGGAGAATGATTACAAACATGGAATGCTAGCTAAGGATGACTAAATACTTATCTAGCATATGAAACATGTGCATAATGAATCTAGACATATTAACACGGAGTGTTAGGCAGTTAAGAAGCATCATATAGATAAACTCATTGTAGCTGAGATGAGGATGATGAGAGGCAAACTAAGAAGGATAAAGTAATGAATGATCATATTAGAGATTAATTGGGAGTAGCTCCAATACATGATAAGTTACGAGAAATTTGTTTGAGCCTTCGAGGTCGCATGGCCATGTTCAACTGAAGCCTTTGGATGCTCCAGTATAGAGCAGTTTGATTCAAATTAAAGAAATTAAAGAACTGGGGGCAAACCTAAAATGACCTTAGGAAAAATGGTGAGGAAAGACATGCATAGCTTAGGCCTTGTATCAAGTATGGCCCCGAATAGAGCTAATTGGAGGGCAAGGATCCATGTAGCCGACCCCATTTAGTTGGGATAAGGCTGAGTTGTATATACATAATTTTCTAAGAAATTAAGGTTTCTTAGAGGAGGGGTTTTGAAAGGATAGAGAGACTATGATGGAGCACCCCTGATAAAAAATTAAAAAATCCAAGTGCCAAACCCTTGGATTCTTCAGTCGCACCTCAATTGTGTGTGAAACCCGTTAAATGAATGGGTTGTGAATTCACATGCTGGAAAACACTTAGTACACCCATAGACAACTGTTTATCTGAAACATTTTCCCATAATGATATGTCATTAGTTTTGCCCAGTTCTAGAGTTTGGGCCGAGTTTAATTGCAATTCAATTAAGGGAACAAAGAGCAATTATTGGATTACAAAGTATCCATTGCTGAGAATTCGAAT
>NC_056562.1:15641562-15651659 GCF_013358625.1 Macadamia integrifolia | reverse complement strand
CCTTCCATACCTCACAAGCAGCAGCTAGTTCAGGGCTCCATTTGCTAGCCTCACAGATAATTTCATTACCTTCGCGAGCAATTTCCTACTTAACTCTTACAATTTAAGGTTTAAAGGGAATTATACAACATTATATTATCTAGAAAAATCCAGTATATATAAAAAGGGAAAAAAGAAAGTGATATCAAATATTTTCTCCTGATATAATAACATTATATCAGCTAGATTTTGCTCAGATCTTGAAATCCGAAACTACACCAAGAACTGTTTCGTTACTGGAAAAAACTGAATTTACTCCCTGGGAAGCAGTTAGCAGAAGAATAAATGCTTCAAACTAGACAAAAATTCCAGAAACCAAATTAAGACAATTGTAGAAATTATGAGGAGACATAGGTAACACAATGTTAATAAAAAATATGGCAGTAGTTACTTCATACAAAAACTCATAGCCATAATGCTGAACCCTTCGTTTTGAGAGACTTTTCCATGGCCTACCATCCACTGCTGCAAGGAGTTCCTGACAAAATATAAATAAATAACCTGAGATAAAGAAGGAAAACACCATAAAGCTTCTTTCAGTTATTCCTGACACAAAAATCTGGAATACAAACAAAAAGAGAGCAGTAAGAGACAGGAAATCAGCCCAAACATAGTCAAAAGAGACATAAGGATCATAACTTCCTCTTCTTCAGTGGTAACGAAGTCATGCAACAAGTAAATGCCTGGAATTCCCAACTCCGAATCCAGCAAACATACTGAAACTGAATCCTTCACCTGAACCCAGGAAGGCATTAAGATTTGATTCATGGACAACAAAACAACCTCATTAATTGACTGAAAGTTGAAATGATTAGTATCTTTAACAAATAATAAGCGAAAGAACCATGACATGAAAGTTGTTTCAAACTCAAATTTTCTAGTCTGAATCTTATATATGGTAAATTATGAACTGCCTAATCTAATGCAGTATTGCAGTAACAATAAAAATTTCACAAATGTCAGTGTTGAGATACATTCAACGTGTCCTCTGTTAGAAGAGCCCCTCTATCAAAGATCATTTTGATGAGATGATCAGGACTATAAAAGCTAATGCATCATTTTGCATGATATATAAACACCAGATAAATGAAGGAAATGCAACTTGATCTGTACTTAAAAGAACATGGGAGATATAGAATTAACTACCATTGATCATGCCAATGAAAATTCCAGATTTTTTTGTATCAACAAAAATAATTTATTAAATATCATAAAAGTGTAATACCAAGCAATGGCCACTTAACAAATCCTATTGAATATTCCCCTAAGGAAAATGATTGCATCCCAGAGGATGTCTCACCCAATCAACTTAATTAACAAAAAAGTATCTAGGGATTTTTGTAGTGATGCTTTCCCACTCCATGTTTATATAAATACCCTAAATGCTTTTTTCTGCAGTTCGAAATGATGAGCTAGCTCACTCTGTGGTGATCCTAACACTGTCCTTTGTTTAATTATCTCCTTCAAAACTTGACAGAATATTGCAAACTGAAGCATAATTCCACATGCTTTTTTTTTGGTCCTCTAAAGATGAAAGAGAAGAGGCAAAACTGTCCTTCAATGCCCAACACATCATGAAAATTAAATAACATATAAAATCAGTCAAATCTGCAACACCCCCCACCCCCGCCACCTCTTTTCCTCAAAGCAAATCTGCAGAGTATTGGAAAGCTGGTCTGGATTTATGATATGGAGATCAATGATT
Source organism: Macadamia integrifolia (assembly GCF_013358625.1). Classification (NCBI taxonomy): domain Eukaryota; kingdom Viridiplantae; phylum Streptophyta; class Magnoliopsida; order Proteales; family Proteaceae; genus Macadamia; species Macadamia integrifolia. Next base: position 15,649,915 of record NC_056562.1, on the reverse strand, counting down.
AGAAAGCACCCTGCATGTTGGTTTTATACCCAGATAGCATATGGTGAGCACTACAAAAGAAAAGGATCTGAAGTAGATTCATGTAATTAAGGGTATGTCTGATGAAGCAGTAACTAGTTTAGAACAACTAGACATCGTAGCATGGTTCTAATCATAATAGCTTTAAACTAGAGAGCAGCACTGAGCTTGTTACCACATGATGCAGTTGGGCATTGGGCTTGAGATAGCCTTTAATTTGATTCCCTTTTTCTTTCCTTTTTAGGGTTAGAATTAGTATGGCAGATTATTATTTGATGAGATTTTATTTGTATCTTAGTTTAGATGCTATATTTGTTCCAGTTTCAATTAGGAAAGTAGGTTTATTTTCAAGTCTTTAAATAGTGTTTCTGTACCCAGCTGAGGAGGGATTTTTGAATTGAATGAATTTGAACAATGATGTTTTGGTTGGAAACCATGGCTGCCGACCCTCTTTTCCTCCCTCTCTAAGATTCACTTTCTTCTCCCTTCTTTTCTTTTTCGTCCTTATTTTTTCATACTGTGATTTTCCCCTCTGATCTTCTTCTTCCTTTCTTCTCTGTATTCTGGTTTTTTTTATCCTGTTCTGGGCGACAGTTGCAGCCCTACTGAGGTGCTTCGAACTCAGCTGTGCGTGAGTTGTTTGGGTTGAGATGTTGGTTGAAGGTACCCTGCCCTAGGCGACACAACTCCTGGAATTTCCCCTCCAAAGCTGGAACTTGCTGTGAAGAAACCCAAACCAGAATCAGAACTGGTTTATTACCGCCAAACCTAGTTACAGGCTTGAGATACTCCAGATCTGGGCTGTCGTGGGTCTTGTGGTGCTGGCTTTGTAGAAGACTTGCTATTGTGACCTTACGTTTGAAGATTCAGGCCAAACCGAGGCCTATCGGCTGAGTTCTATCGACCTAAGTTTTCTTCTTTACCGCTGGTTTCTGTTTTCAGTCATGACTTAAGGTTGAAGAAGGTGGTTTCTCTATATTACAAGTAAGGACATTTCAGAATTACATAAAACCCGCCCCTTGCTGAACTTTTGTTCTTTTAACCCACTTTTTTTTAAATTCCAGAATAAAGCCCTTATATTAAATTTTTAGTTCTAGAACTACCCTAGCTATCTAGTTATTTCTAAAGCCCTGCTTGTTTCTGAAATTACAAGAATACCCTTCAACCATTAAATTTGAGATTTTTAGTCATTCTTGTGGGCCTAAGCGATCCAATTTCAGTCTTTGGAATCTGGATCCGCATCACCATACATATGATTATATTAGCCACATGCGTAGTTCTGGTTGACAAGACCAGGGATGAGGTAAATACAAAAACAATTCAGCCTTATCCCATCTGAATGGGGTCGGCTATATGGATCCGATCAAAGGCAGCAAAAGAAAAAAAGACAAAAAAGGGTAAAAACTCACTTAAAAGGGGTCGGCTAAAGTAAAACAGAATATATGGAGGATGAAAGGAGGTAACCAAAGTAACCCTTTTCATTACTGGTACGACCATCAATAAGAAGGGAGAAATCAGAGTTATCATTGCCTTAATATTAGAGGAGAGATGATGAAGTGGATACATGCTTCAATAGTGTCATGTGATCAACAGCCTATTGAAAGGTGTAATGAAGTCTGGTTTTTACAAAAGAAACACCTATCTGCCCTTCTCAAAAGATCTACTATACAGCAAGCTCAGATGTGGGAACAAAAGTCAAGTATTAACTTGACACATTTTGGGGATGCAAGTGCCAAATTCTTTCATATCTACATCCTTAATTGAAGAGTAAAAAACTGCATATCCTTCATCAATCATAACGGTTTGGATAAGCTGAAGCCATCAACTCACGCTTCCACAGCATTTATTCTTTGTGCAATCCCTCTATTGATGAAGTTTATTTTCAAACGATTAGGGGCAAAGTCTCCAGTTCTGACAAAAGTATTGTTAAGGCCTAAAACAATGGAGGAGATCACTCAAAATGCTATGAACATGCCTGCTTTGAAGTCCCCCGGTTCAGACAGCTTCCCCGGAGTTTTCTATCGCAGGATATGGACTCTATTAGTTATAATGTTATTTCATCAGTTCAAAGTTTCTTTACTATTGGTTGCTTCCCTCATGCTCTCAATCATACCTATCTCTTCCTTATTCCAAAAGTGGAGTTTCCATCAGCCTTGGGAGACTTCCGGCCAATTATTTTCTGTAACATCTCATAAAAATTCATATCTAAAAATATGGTGAACCAATTGAAGCCTTTGCTACACAACATCATCTCTTTTAATCAAAACGGATTCATCAAAAGCAAACACATCCAGAATAATGTTTTAATTTTATATGCATTTTTACATACTATATCTAAGATGAGGAGAAGTAAATTTGGTTATATGTCTGTCGACCTGGATTTCAGTAAAGCCTATGATAGGCTTGAATGCAGTTTCCTTAGGGCCACCCTTCTCAACTTCGGATTTGCTCAAAAAATGGTGGATCAAATTATGTTCTTTGTGGAATCTACTCAGGTTGTCATTCTGCTTAATGGCTCTCCTCTCCAATTTTTCTCTCCCACTCGTGGTCATGGTTTAAGAACTTGGCAAATCTCGCCAATATATTTCACCACTTTTTTATCAAGACAAAATTAGGTTCGAAAATGAACAACATGCAATGTCTCACTCGAAATTTTGGCATTGCACCTAAATTTCGGTTCCTTATGTGTTGTTTTGGAAAAATGATACAATTCTACTAGTATTTAAGAAAATGTCTCGTTGAAATTTCGACCTCATCTCACTAGGTTTTGCTGATTCGCCTCTATTTACCTTTAGAAGCTCAAATTGGTCTCCAAGTTCAAATTTTTGCCACATAATCACCTCAAGGACAAGGACCACACTAAATTCAAGCCAAAGGACTGCCATTGCTGAAGATCTACACACATTCAAGTTGAACAGGTAAACCACTATCTACCAAAATTACTTTTTTGCAAAAAGTAACATAAATACATTTATAAAAAGCCTGAGGGAGAAAGAATCGAGGATACCGGTCTGGTGCCTTTGTCCTCCCTTCCTCTGTCATCAAGCCTTTTGAGAGCCTTCTCTGCTTCTTCAACTGGAAAGTCTCGGATTCTTCCAAATTCCCCAGCCCTCTCAGTTGGAAGAAGGTTTGCCTCCCGAAATCTGAAGGAGGGTTGGGAATTAGAAGAATTAAAGATGCCAATTCTGTGTCATCAAACTCATCTGGAAGATTGCCTCCAAACAGAAAAGCATTTGGGTTGACTGGATTCTCTCTGGCCTACTCAAGCATAACTCTCTCTGGACTACCCTTCCAATCCTGATGCCTCTTGGATTTGGAGAAAGATCCTTCAGCATAGATCCCTGGCTCTTACTGCCATTTCTTATTCCATTGGGAATGGTCAATCTACCTGTGGAAGAACCCTTGGCATCCTTCGAGCATTCTTGCCCTTCTGGTTTCTCCCAGAGTCATATACTCCTCCGGCCTTCATGCAAAGGCTATGGTCTCGATTCTTTCTCCCTGGGGCTGGTTGCCTCCATCCTCCTCCCTCCTCTGCTAGATCTCTGGTCCTCCCTCCCCCCTCTCCCCCTGGGCACAGAGGCAAAGAAGACCATTGCATTTGGCTCCCCTCTTCCAATGGGTTATTCTCTTCTGCCTCTACTTGGTCTTTTATCTGTTCCCCATCTCCGTCAGTTCCCTGGCATAAACTGCTCTGGTTTAAAGGTCATATCCCCCACCATAGTTTCACTCTTTGCCATTGCCTATCCAGTTGTCTTCCAACCCAATCCTTCCTCATCCACCGCAACATCCCCTCTAATCCTTCCTGTTGCCTATGTCCCTTGGGCATAGAGGATACCCCTCATCTCTTCTTCTCCTGTCCCCTTTCCTGCCAAGTCTGGAAAACCACCCTTTCCAAATGTTGGCCTGCTAGAAGACCCATTCTTCTTTTGACAAAGAATGTATCTGGGTTGATATGTCCTTCTCTGGATCGACCATTTGTGATACTATTGGTAAATTGGTCTTTTGTGCAACTATTAACCACCTCTTGATGGAGAGCAACATCCGTAGATGGACTGCCAAATCCCGATCGCCGGATAAGATTTGGAAAGCTATCTCCTTTGATGTTGCTTCCAAAGCCGAGGCTCTCCTTGCTAGACACAACCGGCCCATCCCTATCTCCCCCAGAAACTCCCACATCATTTCTTCTTGGAACTTTCAAGCAACCCTCACCCACCACCCCCTCCACCCCCCATCACCCACCACCCCTCATCCCCCACCTCCCCACCCCCTCACCCCCTCACCCCCCTCGCCCCCCTCATCCCCCTCACCCACCTTCCCCTCACCCCCCTCTCCCCAGCACCCCCAGCCCCCCTGATTGCTTGTGGCTAGCCCCCCTCCCTCTATCTTAGTTCCTTGATGGTTTTCGTTTTTATTTTGTTTTAGTTTGCTCCCCTTGGGTTGGCTTCTCCTTGTTGGCTTAAGCCTCCCTCCCCCCCTTTTCCCCTTGTATATTCTTCCTCTCTTGGTAATGAATTATTTATTCATCCAAAAAGAAAAATATAAATATATTTTTGTTGGTGATGGGTTTTTTATATGTCCAACACCAGAGGCCAATCTACAACCTCACAGTATCAGATTTTCCTTTTTTTTATAAATAGTTATAAACCAGAAAAATACATTTTCCAATTTCCATCATAGAAAAAAATTAAAAAGTATAGTTAATCAAGACTGGATGGGGATTTATTATATATATATATATAGGGACTTGGGACCAGGAATTACATACTTACATGATTATGTGAACTATACTTTGTGGGTTGCACTTTGTTCCACTTTTATATCACCATGTCATAAGTTACGAGTTAATTAATCAATATTTTGTTTGATCATGGCATGGATCCATTATTTATTTGTTTTACTACCTTACTCTATCTTGTATTAGTAAAACAATGTGTAGAATAGGAAATACTACATAACATATACAAAACAGATTGACTGTTGTAGCCAAACTAGGGAGCAGCTCCAAAACACCACTATGTGTCTTCTTCTTTTTTTCTTGTATAGTCAAATTCTAAATATGTTTATTTACCTTAAAAAAAGTTTCTCACCAAGTTCCAAATCATAATATTGCTATTTGACTACCAAAACAGCCATTCAGGAAAGAAGGAAAAAAAAACCAAGATCTCGGCAAAATTTCTGTATTTCGGTGGTTTCTAAACCACCACCAAAACAAAATGAGATCTTGTACCTTGCTCATGGTTTGAGACAAGGAGACCCTCTCTCATCTTATCTTTTTATCCATTTTGCAGAAGTATGTTGTCCATAAATGGAGGATTCGATTTGCTTCCTGGAACATTGGTTCACTGATGGGTAAGACCGTAAGAGTTTGGAGCTGACAGATGTTATAAGGAGAAGGATTAACATTGCATCCATTCAAGAGACTATATGAAAGGTCATAAAGCTAAGATGTTGATGGACTTCAAACTATGGTATTTGGGAGCCCAAAGTGGTAGAGGTGGAGTTGGCGTACTGGTGGACAAAGATCTAAAGAACAATGTGGTGGATGTTAAAAGGGTGGGAGATAGGATTCTATCCATGAAGTTGGTGTTAGATAAAGAGGTTGTCAACATTATTAGCGTATATACATCTCAAGCAAGATTGGATGAAAGCTACAAGTTACATTGGGAACACAGATGATTTGATGCATGGTTTTGGACTAGGTGAAAGGATTATTATAGGAGGGGATCTAAATGGACACATAGGTAGGATAGGAGAGGTTATGGAGAGGTTCATGAAGGATATGAAGTTGGGGAGAGGAATGAGAAGGGACCTCAGTTTTGGACTTTGCGACAGCCTATGATCTATCCATCGCAAACACTTTTTTTGCTAAGAGGGAAGAACATTTGATTACCAACAAAAGTGGGCAACATTCCAGCCAAATAGACTTCTTGCTCACTAGCAGGTCCGATACCCTAGGGAGAGGTTAACATCTCAACATAGATTGTTGATCTTGGGCATGTGCTTCTATTTGTCAAAGAGTAAACCGAGGAAACCTATTTCCCCAAAGGTAAGGTGGTGGAGATTGAAAGGAGAGTCCTTGGGGTCTTTTAGAAATAAAGTGGTGAAGCAGGGGAAGTAGGATTGTAAAGGGGATGCCAACATAATGTGGAATGAGATGGTGGATTGCATTAAGAAAGTTGCTAAAGAGGTTCTAGGGTTGTCCAGGGGTACTTAATTGGCCCCCAGAGAGACTTGGTAGTGGATGAGGTAGTCCAGGCAGCCATCAAGATTAAAAAGAATAATTTTAAGATTTTGCAAAGTACTAAGGAGGTTGATGATAAAGAGAGATATAAATCCGCCATAACGAGGCAAGGAAGATTGTGGGAAAAGCAAGGGCAAGGAAATATGATGACTCGTACAACAATCTAAATACCAAGGGGAAAAGACTATTTATAAGATAGCCAAAATACTTAAAATGAAGAGTAAGGATCTTAATCATGTTCGATGTATTAAGAGTGATGATGGTAGAGTGCTTGTGAAGGATAAGGGCATGAAAAGGAGATGAGATGAGTATTTTTGTGACTTAATGGAGACAGTCCTAGTAGGAGTGGTTTGAGTATCCATTTTGACAACATGCATTGATATGTACGTAAGAATAGGATAAGAGTGACCAAGGTTAAGGAAGCTCTAAAAAAGATGAAAGTAGGGAAGACACCAGGCCTGAATGAGGTCCCAATTGAAGTGTGGAAGAGTTTGGGACTATGTGGAGTTGTATGGCTAACCAAGTTTTTTAACAAGATTATAAGCACGAGAAAGATGCATCATAAATAGAGGAGAAGTATTGTAGTCCCAATCTACAAAAATAAAGGTGATATCCAGAGCTGCAATAACTATAGAGGCATAAAATTTATGAGTCATACTATGAAATTATGGGAGAAGGTAATAGTAGTCCGCAAAAGAAGAGATTAATATCTCAGGAAACCAATTCAGTTTTATACCAGGGAGATCCACAACAGAAGAGATTTACCTTCTAGGGAGGCTTATAGAAAAATCTAGAGCATACAAGAGGGATCTCCATATAGTCTTCATCAATCTAGAAAAGGCCTACGACAGAGTCTCAAGAGAATTAATCTAGCATGTATTAGAGACAAATGGGTGTCACGCAAATACGTGGATATAATTAAGGACATGTACAGGGGTGTGGTGACTAGTGTGAGATTTGTGGGAGGTCAAGTTAGTGAGTTCCCAATTACAATTAGGTTACATCATGGATCCACATTGAGCCCTCATCTGTTTACACTTATCATGGATGATTTAACAAGGAACATTCAAGGAGAGATCCCGTGGAGCATGCTTTTTGCCAATGATATTATAATGATGGGTGAAACAGTGGCAGAGATTAATGATAAGTTGGAGTTATGGAGATCTACATTGGAATCGGGAGGTCTTAAGATAAGTAGAACGAAGACGGAGTATATGTTTTTATAATCGAACCAGTTCGTTTGTCTATAAAGGATGGACAATTTCTTATTTATCAAACCATAGGTATTTCATTGGTCCATAAAAGTAAGCACCAAACTAATCAAAGATGGCGAGAAAAAAGATATATTGAAATGTGTAACTTTAGTCAATTGAGAACTGACAACGAAGGGTTTAAAATTAAGGGGAGAGAGATCCCATAAAATGATTATTTCAGATATCTAGGCTCAACCTTAAACAAGGAAGGTGAGATAGACGATGATGCTTTCCATAGAATTAAAGTAGGATGGATGAAGTGGAGAGATGCGTCTGGAGTGTCATGTGATCAATGTATTCCTCTAAAACTTACAGGAAAATTCTACAAGACAGTTGTAAGACCAACTATGATGTATAGTGCGGAATGTTAGGCAGTCAAGAAGCATAATATAGATAAGTTGAGTGTGCCAGAGATGAGGATGTTGAGATGGATGTTCAGCAAAACTCTGAGAAATAGAGTGAGGAATGACCAGGTTAGAGCTGACTTGGGAGTTGTCCCGATTCAGGATAAGCTTAGAGAATGTCGATTAAGATGGTTTGGACATGTCCAAAGGAGGCCTTTGGAAGCTTTAGTACTAAGGAATGATCATATCCAGATGGGTGAAGATAAAAGGGCTTAGGGCAGGCCGAAAATGATGATTGATGAGTTGGTAAGGAGAGACATGCAAAAGCTAGGTTTTGACCCTAGTATGGCATCTTACAGAGTTGTATGGAGGGCAAAGATCCGTGTTGCCGATCATTCGTAAGTGGGATGTCCCAGAGGTGTTGTGGCCTTTTTCTTTTTTTCCCTCTTTTTTTCTCTTTTTCCCCTTTCTTTCCTCTTCTTTCTTTTCATTTTTTT
>NC_056562.1:15632144-15641542 GCF_013358625.1 Macadamia integrifolia | reverse complement strand
AAAACAGAACCAGAAGGAAGCGAAGGACGACGTCGGAGAAGCAGCAGAGAGAGCGATAGCAGCCGCCGCCTCCTCTCTCGTTTTTTCCCTTCCGACAACAGCCGCCGCCTCCTCTCTCATTTTTTCCCTTCCGACAGCAGCCGCCGCCTCCTCTCTGTGTCCGACGGCAAAGAAAGAAGAAGAAAAAGAAGAGGAGAGAGTCGACGAAAAGAAGAAGACGAAGAAGAAGAGAAGAAGAGAAGAAGAGAAGAAGAAGGCATACCTGGTTTCCAAGCCCCACCGTCGACGTCGTAAGGCCCTTTCCTTCTCGTATCACAGCCACGATCTCCCACCTCTGCTGGTCCTGAGATCGACAGAGAAGAAAACCCAATTCTTCCTTTTAAACTCTTTCTTTAAATTAGTTTCTCCATTCTTCCTAAATACCCCTCCCTTTCTCCTTTATTCCCCTTTTGTCCCATATCTTTTTATTTCCAAATCAAACCCCTATCCTTTTTGTGGTTTAGTTCGAACTTCGAAAAAAAAAAAAATTCCCATTCTATCCCTGCCCTTTAAGCATTCAGTTATTTACTATTCTACCATTATTCTTTGAGTGCTATTTTGTTACTCATCACCATGGTAGCCAATAGTGAAGTTGTTCAACAGCTGAATTCTTATAAAGGAGAAACTGATACAAAATTTGATGCTCTCACTAACATAGTCACGTCCCTAAAAACAATGGTGGAATCTATGCAAGTTTCTATTGATCGTTTGGTGGCAGCAGATAAAGGAAAGAGTCCCATTCAGTCTGGGGATTCTTCCAACACCACCCCACAGGATCTGCCAGTAACACCACCACCACCACATCATACACCACCACCACCACCTCCACCACCATATGGGACTGGTAGACATGATGATGGAGCAGAAAGAGCAGCAAAACTGGATGTCCCTGATTTTTATAGAGACAATAATCCAGAATTGTACCTTGACTGGATTCACAGTTTAGATACATTCTTCAGATGGTACGGGTTGACTGAGGCTCGAAAGATCCTATTTGCAGAGGCCAAACTGAAAGGCACGGCTCGAGTCTGGTGGATCAAGCAACAACAACAGAACCGAATCCGAGGCATTGGGTTGGTCACTACTTGGGCTGAAATGTATGAAGTCATGAATCGGCGATTCTTGCCTTCTGATTACAAGCAACGCATGCATCTCAGGTTTGCACAGTTGAAACAAGAGAATTTGACCGTTGAAGAGTATGTTGCTAGATTTTATTATTTGGCCACTCGTTCTGACTTTGAGTGGGATGAAGAAGTCTTAGTGGCCCAATTTCGCAATGGTCTGCACCCTCAACTTAGTGCTGCCCTTGCATCTAGTCGACTACCTACAATGGAAGACGCCGTACAAGTAGCATATCAGGTTGAGGAAAGTCTGAAACGCCCATACAACCGGAGAAATTTTGCAGATACTTTTTCTCGAGATACTAGTTGGCAATAGTCTCCTACCCAAGAGAGGTCATCTAGCAAGCCACAGGCAAGTGCTACATCTATGGCTTCTTCACGACCTAGTCGGCCGTATTCTCCACCTCGACATGTTTCTGAAATGTCATCTTCACGGCCTACTCGCCCATATTCACCCCCTTGGCGTGGTTCAGATAAACCTTCTGATTCTTCAAAATTCACAGTTCGGTGCTACTCATGCAATGGATTTGGGCATATCAGTGCCCAATGTCCTAGCCGTTTGGTTGCTTTTATTGATAAGGATTCTCCTCTGCCATATATTCCCGAAGAGCAACTTGGTTCTGACACAGTTGATTTAAGAGAAGAGCATACAACAGGTGAAGTCAATGACACTCTTAGTGACGATGACCAACATCCCTTTTATGTCATTCGTCATGTGTTGACCACTCAAAAGGCCACTGAAAATGAAGATTGGCGCCGCAGTAGTATTTTTCAGACTCGTGTGAAGTGCAATGATCAGTTGCTAACCTTGGTCATTGATGGAGGCAGTTGCACTAATGTTGTCTCTGAAGACGCTGTTGCTGGGATTGAATACAGAACCACATCCTAATCCTTACAAGGTTGCTTGGGTGAACAACACTAATCTCAAAATCACAGATAAGTGCTTGGTCACATATTCTATTGGTGGATTTAAGGATACAGTCCAATGTGATGTCCTCCCTCTGAAGGTGTGCCACATCCTTCTTGGTCGACCTTGGTTATTTGATAAGAAAGTACAGCATTGTGGCTATGCCAATACCTATGCCTTCAAGCATGCCAACAAGACTATGAAGTTTCATCCTGCCAAAGATCTCCCTGAAATTAAGCTCAAGAAGATGGTGGGATCATTCCTCATTCAGCGTATTCCTTCAGACGGTCTCCTCGGTCCTTTCCCTAACTCGACGGAGTCGAGTTCTTTTCAGAGGAGAGTTGATGCAGATACGGCTGCCCTTTCTTGGTTGGACCAGCATGACCGGCTTTGGAAGCCAAGAGCCAAGAAGAACCGGTCCAGCCCAGGGTTTTGGTCCAACAAGGGTTGGAAATAAAATTAGTAGTTTACCCAGTATTTTATTTCATGCTTTTAGTTTCCAAACTTGAACGTAGGAGTAGGATTTATTTCCTTGCTTTGGTTTCCTTTTATAGTTGTTTCCTAATTTAGGCTAGTTTCCATTTCAGTTAAGTTTCTAATTTCATGTTCCTATTTTTCTATATATTGGTTGTAATCGACTGAAGATTTAGAGAGCAATTTGATTATTGAATGAATGTGTGAGTGTGATCTCCTTTTCCCCATCTCTACTCTGATTTCCCCTCCCTTCCCTAAGGGTTCTCCATCACAAATATCTTACATGGCAACTACTTTTCAATAGAGTTCCTCATCATAGGCTACTTGTGTCTTGGGGCTAAAACATTCCTTCATGTTGTCCTCTTTGTGGGTTCGATACTCACAACTCAGATCACCTAGTCATCTCTTGCCCTATCTCCTCAACAATTGGGACTCAGCTATTCAATCCTCAATTCATCCCGGAGGTCACTTCATTATAACTTGGATAGAGCACATTTTATCTCTTAAGCACAAGATTCAGCTAAATGCTCTACTGGTCAGCATCATCTGGAATATCTGGATTATTGTACAGCATCTTGTTTTCGTAATGAACCTTCCACTGCCAAATCCGTTTTTCGGAAAGGCATACAATTTGCAAAGGAGTCTTTTCAAAACATCCCTTGAGAAACTGTTCAAGAAGAACTATCCAAGTTGCTCCTTGGATGGTAGAATATGATCCATTAGCCAACCAAGTAGTTGGTACAAGACTATAACGCTTGCATGAATTAAGTTTAAAATTTGTATTTTCTTGAGGAAGGTAGTGACTAAAGGTAAAGAAATTAAGTCCATACATCAAATACATAGAATCCTCCTATTCTGACATAGGAAACCTACCATTACGTGATTATTGAACTACGTGCTATCTCAAAATACAGAATGAAACAAACTTTGTTGTATTTCGAAATTATTGAAATATATTCAGAATCTGACCAAATTGAATTTCAAGTCTATTGTGTTTAATTGATTAAATATGTTCTATCATTGATTAAATACGCAAAAATACACTAAACTCAAACAAAAAGGAAACCAAAGATAATCGTATTAAACTTTTGAGTTAAAGATTAAAACCTGGGAAGGAGGTCGAAGTATGGAGTTCCGTATGTGCAGAACACGTCCTCCGAGATCAGAGCATGAGTGTCCATCTAATGCTTTTAAGGCTGCTTGGGCAGAACCCACTTCAGAATAAGAAACAATGACACGAGCACCACTTTCATCAGCTGGGTAGACTCCACAAACTTCCCCAAATTTGCAGAACGCTGAAGCAATCTCATCAAGTGATAAGCCAACAGCCGGCCCGCAGTTGGCCACAAAGAGATTAGGGGTTGATTCTCCATCTAAGCCCTTAGGGCGGGTGAATCTTGAAGTACCCATTTCTGCGTTTGAGATTATGGCTCGCGCCCCGTTAGCGATGAAGACAATCTGTGTTTGAAGTTTCAACTTCGATTCTGACGTAAGGCAAGGCAAACAATTTTGGAGCCGGAAAAACATTAAATTCTCATACTATTTTTTAGGGTAATTTACAATGTCACCCCCTGGAGAATGCCATTATTATAGGAACACCCCATCTCTTTCACCAAATTAGACTTAGACCCTCTTCCATCAGTCACTATTAAATGAAGAGTTAAAATGACTGTCATACCCTATTCACTAAAACTAATGTTTTAACCCAAGAATAAAGAGAGAGAGAGAGTTGAGAATCTATATGGGGAAGAAAACAACCGCGATCATTACCTAAGTCCAGAAACCAGATTCCATCCACAGCTCCTTACCCCATGGTCCATAGCCTTACCCTTCTCTTTCCATGAGTAATAAAAATGCAGGTTAAGTAATAAAGATGCAACTATCAATTCTGTCCAAAAAAATCTTCAAGGATCTATCTCTCTTTGTGGTAGATGATGATCTCTCTTCTCTTCTTCAATAATATCAACCAAAGAGAGCAACATCGAAGTGGAATATCATCCTGCTTGCATCTCCTGCAAGACTGATGAGAGTAGATACCGAGGAAAGAGATAGAGAGAGATGGGCTGGATTGGCTGCCGCTGATGAGGGAAACATCCTAACCTCTTTCGCGTCTCACTCTCTCTCTTTTTGGATTTGGATTTCAATTCTCAAGGAATTAGTAACTGCTAGTTTCTTAATAAAGAAAATCATGGAGGGCACCACAAGAAGACCTACTTTCATTGAGGAAGACTAGGGTTTGGCTTCTCTTGCAAATATGGAAGCTGGGTTCTCAAGGAATCATCATCTACCAGTTCTAATGAAATCATCTTGCCTCAGTGCTTTAATTAGAAGGGGTAGTTACTTAAATTGGATTTTCCCTTTTTTGTTCATGTGGGTTGTTAGATTGATCGGTATTATGGGTTAATTTGTTTACAGAGGGGATACACCATTCTGTAGTGAAGAGTGCAGACAAGAGCAAATAGAGATACATGAAGAGCTAAGGAGAAGAACTGGAATCTCTCTACTTCTAGTAAGGCTGTAAGGAAGGACCAGAAGCAAAGCTCAGAATTACTCTATAAGAACGGGCACCGTCGCTGCTACTTGAGACTGCAAAAATCCTGCAGCAAAATAGCAAAAACCATTATTATAGAAAGGAAATAATAGTAGATAGCAAGAAGAAGAGAGAGGCTCGCAGTAGTGAACGAAAACTTGAGAGAGAGGAGGAAGAAAGAAGAGGGAGATGGCGGGAGGATTTCGCCACAAATCCCTCTCTTTGAACAGAGACGAAGAGAGAGGGGGGTTTGAAAAGGAGAGGATTTGGAACGATTTTGACCTAGAATCCATACTTTGAGACCCGAAATTCTCTAGGGCCGTTCTTGGGCGGAACGCATCCGTGGGTCAAAAGATTCCGGTGTTGGCGGAACGCTTGTCCACCGATCATAATGTTGCAGTGGAGGAATTAAGGAAGGAGGTCGAGGCGCTTCATCCAGATGATTCTCATATTGTTGTTCAGTCGTGGATGGCAAGTTAAGGATATAGTAGTAAGGACATTTTGGTATTTAAAATAAAATATAGTAGTTGATATCAGCATTCTTGATATATTATGTAACACTGACTGACAGTAGGGGTCTGAGTCTAATTTGGTGAAAAAGAGGGGGTGTCCCTATAATATTGGCATTCTCCGGGGGGTGGCATTGTAAATTACCCTATTTTTTTTTTTTCTTGTTTCCTTGGTTTAGTGTGGTTTCGGAAACTAGTATAGGCAAGGTTTAAAATTTGTTATCACCCCACACTGCCTGATCCAAAAAAGAGATTTCATGGGTGAGATTTCGGCGAAATCATGTAATTTTCTCCCAATCAACTTGGTGGTTGGTCTCAGTGGCCATATGGTATTTGTAGCCCCTGAAATTTGGTATTATATTTTAGGCATTCTAAACACAATGGAAACATCAATTTTTTTTTTTTTTTAAATCAACTTAAAATGGTATTTTGACATCGTACCCTATCTTCATACCCTAGGCCAATATGCTCGATTCCACAATCCACATTCCACAATCAACACATGACATAACATAATCACAAAAATTTAAAAGACATCATAGATAATTACTTAATTGTTTAACAATTGACGTTGATGACTGATGCATCACATTCACATACTGAAGATTAAAGTAACTTCAAATGTAGATGAGGATATAATATTCTCTACTCTTTAAGCTTCAATGAGTATGAGAATGGAGAACCTCAAGTAAAAACACTAAAATTCTTGCTCCTTATGTTTTTTCTTCAAAAAAGTATATATATATATATATATAGAGAGAGAGAGAGAGAGAGAGGCGAGATTTGGTGAGATAGGGGCGAGATCTCGGTCGAGTTTTTGTACAATTATAACTCCTCATACGTCTCCTCTCGCCTTTTTGAAAAGAGAGATATTAGTGAAATCTCGACGAGATCTTAAACCATGAATAGAGGCTATGTTTGAAAGATAGAAAAATTGATTGAAAAAGAAATCTTTAATAAGATAAAATGTCAAGGACATTAATATTTTCATTACACATGGAAAGAGATTTATTGTTTTGCATAACCTTGTGGGCTATATGAGCCGGAAAAAACAACCACTTTAAAGAAGACCACCCCCTGATCTCTTCCGAAGTTGGTGTGCTAATGAGTACATTGCTATCCATTTACAACACACAACCTTGCGAACCTTTTGCCCACCTATGCCATGTCATGCAGCCTTAGTTGATTTTGGGATTGTTGAGGGTCGATGTCTTGTATTCTATCGCACTTTAATCCAAGGAGTACTAGTGCAAGCTCCCCAAATAACGGTGGTTCCCCACTTGAATTTTTATTTGGGACTTTACTGAGAATAATTTTGTACTTTCTGGTATTAGGGTTTTCCACTATATATTTGTAATAATTTTTCTTTCTCTATAATGCAAGCAATCTAAAAGAGGTGTGAGGACAAGCGTTGTAATCATATTCTCTATTGATAGTGAAGAAGGATCTCATATCACTGAGGACATAGATAATTTTGCCAAACCTCATAAATATATGCATTGATTGTTCTTGTTCTTCCATTACTTTCTGCATCATTTTAGGGTTGTGTTTCTAGGGACCTCAACTTTCATTATCAAATTACGTTCTGCATTTTATCTTAACCATAGAATGACTGGATAATCTGTTGGAAATCAATTTCTTTTGTTTGAAATTGATTAGTTTGATGTCCATATACTCTAGGGAGCTGTTCAAAGGGTTTTTCAAGGGCAATCCAAGAGATGACAACGATGAAACCCATTCCCTTTCTTCAAAATACTAGGGTTGCATTTGGTGGTCATCCAAAAAAACGTTTCTGGTGTTTTTTTGTTTTACGGAAATAAGAAAATAGAATTTTCTGTGTGGTGTCCACGATTTTTTAATATTACTTTTTTTTTTTTTTTTTTAAACAAACCGGATAAAAAAAGCCAGAAACGAGAAATTTTGGTACATGGTTCTTGTTCTTATTTTTAGTGGAAGGTGGCCTATGGTCGTGACCCGTCTTCTTCCTGTAGATAGTTGCATAAAGCAGAACACCATCTGTAAGCATGTAACTTTCAAAGCGGAACACCATCCATAACGTTAGTTGGGAGAGTTGGGGTGGGAGGGGGGTAACCAGGGGTGAGCATAGGGACAGGGGGCATGATGTTGGGGTGGAGGTGGATGGTGGAAGGGGGGAGTTGCAAGGGTGAGGTCGGGGCAGAAGGGGGTGAGGGTGCAGAGGGCAAGGGTCGGGTGGGTGGCGGGTAGCAAGGGTGCAAGGAAGATGGGGTGAGGCCAACGAAGAAATAGAGGGAAGGAGGAGGTGGAGTCGGATTTCTAGCACTGAATTACCCTAAACTCTCGCTCCATTAGTTGCCTTTCACAGATTTGGTATACAACTCCAGCAGTTTCAGCCAGTGTCGCCTCCCCTACTCCCCAAAAGATGAAAATCCAATCTTATCCAAAATTCCAAACCATCTGGGGCCCGACACAGGCCAAAACAAACCATCAGCTATGAAATAGGCAATTGTGTTCTATATCAGAGAAAAGCCTGGCAAAAGTATATCTCAATAGCAGTGGAACTAATTCTTCTTCACCCAGCTCGCAAACGGTATCAGCCAAACAGCAACAGTTTAGGTAATCAGTAACTACTGTCCAGGTTAGAGTTTTTGTATTTCCAATCTCAGAACCAAGGAAAACTCCCACCTTTCTGAAACCTGTATACTTCCCATTCATAAAAATTAGAACAAAACAATTCACCCAAAAAAAAAACTATAATAAAACACAAAAATAAGTAAGAAAACCATTTAGCTTCATTATCAAAGGGAGGGTGGGGCGATTCGTGTCGCTCTAGAGATGGAATAAATCACATACACCGGATTCATTCATGATACAAATCCTGGTTTCATGTTAAACATGGATACATGAAGGAACTCCAATCCCAACCACCCCCCCACCCCCAAAAAAAAAACAAAAAAAAAAACAAAAAACAAAAAAAATCCTCCTTGGTCCAACCATAATTTCCCATTTCATAGTTGAAAACAAAAAATCAGATCTTTCAACTTGGAATAATACAATCAATAAGACTTCAATTGGCTGGCAAAAGGGTCCATCCACTGGGGCTAGCAATCCTCAGACATGGTGATCTGCAAGTAAAATATAACTATTAATAAGTGGAAGAAAATTTTAAAATATATATTTAAATTCCAACACCACCACCAACACCCCCCCCCTCCACACCCCCAAAATAAAACACCCCAAAAATAAAATGTAAAAGTATGTGCATTACCTGTCAAATAAACTGAGAGTATTGGCCTCCAGGGCGAACCCCATTTGAAGCTTTTACATTTACCTGCAATTTATACCTTAATAACAACATTTAGTTCCTTCAATCTCATTCAGAGAAAAGGAAGGGGGTGGGGGATGCAGAAAATAACTACAAGATACTGATACAAATTTGGCACAAGTGACAACCCAATGTAGTCTCTGATGAAGTGATGGCACAAAGAAGATGAAGATTCCATAATCATAAATTATATTTATGAAACCACAATTGATCAAAAAGATCTGAAAGATATCCATAGATTGCACAAGCCTGCAACGCAAATAGAACTATCAAATACAAATTCCTTGGCAACAAAAGAATACATGAACCGTCCTGCAAGGGAAGATGTACTGGTCTTCAACATTATGTTATCCTCCCATAGTCCTTTCTTGCATGGGATGTTGGAGGAATGGTGGTGATGGGATGACCAGAGCCACGTCCTAAAATACAGGCCAGGGTTGGAAAGATGGCATCAGAAAAATATAGCAACCACCCTTTATTTATTTATTTATTTTTTTTTTTGGGGGGGGGGGGG
>NC_056562.1:15627025-15632124 GCF_013358625.1 Macadamia integrifolia | reverse complement strand
AGAGAGAGAGAGAGAGAGAGAGAGAGAGAGTATTATTATTATGTAAAATGAGAAACTAAAAGAAGAATAAGTGGTATAGCAGTGTGGGTTATTTTAAGTACCCCAGTTCATGCCGTTAGCAAATGAGCTATTGCTAGGAGAACTTGGACCCCCAGTAGTACAGTTGGGTGGAGCCCGAACCTTTGGATGATTCCAATCACCACCACGAACAAAAGTCGACTGGTTTAACTGCTGCGGAGGTTGCTGGCCAAAGCGGCTCAGAGAATTTGATGAGAAGTGAGGCATGAGATGCGAAGGCTTGCGGCCATAACCAGCATACATATCATGGGATGGAGGGCTGCCAAACTCTACATGTGGGTAAGCTTGAACGTTGTTTCTGCATTTATTACAGAAAACCATAACAAATATCAATATAAATATCCAAGACAATGATAATAAAATGGAAAAAAAATATTTTATTTCCCACAAAATTAAAACTATGATAACCGAGTTTGGAAAAATAAACTTGCACGGTAAGATTTCAATCCAAACCACAATTTACATTTACACACATCACAATGCCCAGCTATGCTAGGACCTGCAATTTTGTTATTACATGGTAGTATAGTACCACCATAATAGGCTCTTCCATTAAATCTTTGTGGTCAGCTGCTTAGTGCAGTTGGTTGGTGCATAGTGCAGTAGAGCACTAGCACCCCAGAGGTCTCCAGTTCAAGACTCCCGTTCCACATCTAGTACCCACCCCCTTGTATCCTCCTACTTTGTAACCCCCCCCCCAAAAAAAAATAAAAAACCAAAATCAAAAATCAAAATCAAAATCTTCAAATTTTAACGACTGTCTAGTGCAGTTGGTGAGGTTATGGTGCACTAAGCCCATGCTCCCCAGGCCTTCCCCCTTCGCGCCTTCTATATTGTACCCATCTAAAAAATATAATAAGCTCAGCAGGGAGAGAGAGAGAGAGAGAGAAACAAAACGCCTACCTCTGGATGGGTAAGTTTGTACTTGTTTGTGCCTGGTTAGAGTTGCGATTGAATCTTCTAATCCCGGCCACTTGAACTGTTGAATCCGAAGCACGAGTAAGGTGCAGCCCATTTGCCAACTCAGAGGTTATAGAACTTGTATCAGAACCATCATCATGCAACAGAAGTTCGTCGCTGGAACATAAATGCAACAAGGAAAAAGAAAGTTACACAAGTAGTCCACAGGCCTGAGCACAAACAGGTTCAACCCACTCTTGGCACCTAGCAAATCACTTGAAAATATGGATGAAAACCAATTTTAATAGGAATGATACAAAGCTTCAAAAATAAAATTAAGATTCAAAGTAATTTGGTCTCTTTGCCCTTACAGGAATTCTGCAGGCGGCTATGCACTCTTTAAGTTTAATTTATTGCACAGATAGTTGAGTAATGTTTCTCATCTTTATTGAGATGAATAATGTCTTGGGGAAACTGCTGTTTTAGTTGACTTCTCAATTGAGGTCACTAGATTAATCATAAAATTAATTTCACCATTCATTTTCCCTTCAATCAGAGAACACACACATGCTGAGTTCCCTTGATCCTACATCACTATATCAGCCTTGCAGCCCACCCAAGATACAACCAACATGTCATTCTGATTCACTGGACACCAACTGTGCCCAAAACTAGGAGTGGCAGTCTGACATGGCAGATATCATAAGCATCAGAAGAAACTAGAGACCAGCTATGCTGATCAGGCTCTACCCATTGCTGATTAGGGTGGTGTTATCAAAGAGTCAATACACAAAAGCAGAACCAGCCCTTGCCCCACTGAGTTCATGCAGTACAAAATTTTGAAATAGACTTGTTACTAGTATGAAGGAATTGAAATGATTTCCATACACATAAAAAAGCATTTTGGTGGACAAAAACTGCTTCGTTTCGTTGGTGTTCCATATACGTCTGCCTTGGTGCTGAAATGAATGTTCACCAAAAAACGCAAGCAAAAAATTGGAAAGTAATTTAGATATATACAGAAACCCAATCAAAAGTTTATTAAACAATCAAACCAATAAAAACCAAACTCACAAAACACAACCAACCAGCACACAGTAGCTGATATTGCCAAAATCAATCAATTTAACAAATTCTTTCAACTTAATTCAAAATCTAGCAACTACTCCATGATGAAAAGTTCCCAATTTCTGGGCAAAACTAACTGAATCTTACAGCAAAAGTCATCAGTAAATGCTGTCACAAAATGGTGCTCTCATTAGTTTCATCAAGAAGTCTTATTGGATTTCGAACATTTTCTTTGGTAATACAATCAAATAAAGATGTAAGAGGAAATGGATATCATAAGAACTAGAAGGTATTTACTGTAATTCCTTTTGATACTGAACGTAATTGATGCTCTGCTTCTCAAAGCATGTTTCTTTCCATTTTACAATTTAACATGCTCAAAGAGAGTTAAATAAAAGAATTCATCATTAAATGGGTCTTCCTGTGTTGCCTTCTATTCTAAGTCTTTGCAATAAACTTGCTTGGTTATTTAATGCAAAAGAAGAAAAGGGGGGGCGGGGGAGGATTTTTCTTTCGTTAACCAATCCAAATTGGGTGTTATGCTAAGCCGACACTTCAGATTTGACCTCTGCAGCCACTATATATGAAAGCTAATTTCTTATAATTGCTGAATAGGAGAGTTTTTCTTTTCCAGCAGACGGCTGCACATGCAAGTATAGACAACTCCACATTGAATAATGTAAGTCATAGGCTGTGCTAAAAGTAAAATATCCCAGCAGTGTTTCGAATGACACATTGAAAACTTTTAATGCTAACCTGTAATTGGGATCCCAGTCTCCAGGATGAGGCAGTGATGAGCTGCTTTCAGGCTTGTCACAAACAGTTTCTGTGGCTTGTGAAAACGGCACATTAGGGTTAGGTGCAAAGGAACCTGATACATTCTGATTGGTTGACGAGTATCCTGAAGTGACACTGCTGCCTCCTCCCCTTTGATTTCTCCAGCTCAGAAAAGTAGATGACTGTGTACTCCGAGGAGAGCCACCATGTCCACGGGAGCTCCCCTCAGGGTGACTACAGCTTCCAGTATCAGTATGGTGCCCTTGCCATGATGCAGACTCCTGAGACTGCATACTTCCTTGGTATCCCCAACTTCTTCTGTTGAAATGGCTAACAGCAGCCATTTTGCCCAATGGTGATCCATGAACACCACTACTTCTTGCAGGGGAAGTGGGGCCATACTTTCCTGGAGACGCAGATGAAACCTGAATGTGGGAGCTAGGAGGAGTAAACTGCGAGGGGCTTGCACCTAGAGACATTGGAATGAAATTTCCAGCAGATGGGCTGACACCAAGGCTATTTCCATGAGAGAGTTGAGAATTCCTTCGCCTAGCATCAGGACTAGCTCCAAGTATTGATACACCACCTTGTGCATGGATGCTCAAGCCAGAAGGACCAACAGGTGAATAATATGAATGCATACTGTTACTATCCCCATAGCTTCCATAACTGCTTCCAAGTGCAGCACCATCATTATAGCTACCATGACTTCCCAAACTGCCATAACTACTAGCATGAGAGTATTGTGCCACCTGAAAATGCGGACCATTCTGTGAAGCACCTCTGTTCATGCCTAAAACCTGTAAATTCCCAACCATTATGAACCTTACACCAAAGAAACCTTTACATACAAACATCTACCAACAAAAATTATGAATCTGTTAAGGCTTTAATACAAAGATGTGAAACAACTAGCTACAAGGGTGCCTGCACCACTATTAAATAATGACAGCATATCATAAATGGAAGCTACTCACCTGAGGAGAGAGACCAGCAGCAAACCAATGCCCTCCCCCTGGGTGATGGTCCACCTTCATATTTTGACCAACAGGCTACAAATAGACAAATAGTTAGGAACAAACTGACACTTTTAATCAACAAACCAGAAAAACCACGTTTCTAACCACCAGAGAGCTCATCAGAGATCAAGCCATTGACTGTCACACGACAAAGAGGTGATTGATGCAAACCAAATGCATGGCATCAGTATAACTATAAATGGTAGTGGGAAAATGTACAATATGACAGAACCAACCAGCCTCAAAAGAACAGCAAGTTTACAAAGTAGGAGGAATGTAGCTTTGTAAACATCTAAGCCAATTTACCATAATTTTAAACTTGCAAGTTTCACAAATCGAGAACAACAAACTCAGCAGCTCTATCGCAACTTAATGGGGTCGGCTACAAGATTACGTGCAAAGACAAAATACGCAAAGTGAAAGTAAAAGGAAAACAACACTACACCAGCAAATCAGAAGAAACTCATAAATTATAAAACGCATAAAGCTAGACCTCATAGCGAGGTTTTGTGCAGACTGGGTGGGTAGTATTGGGGAAAGAACTCCAGAGTGAGCCCACCATTTTCTTCTTTCAAGCTTCTAAAGCAACTAAAAATGTCATATAAGATTACACTCACCATGCGTGGGGTCTCTGGGAGAGGTTTATAGGGGCATGTGAATGGCTCTCCTGTTACAAATGGATGTTTGGAAGCCTGCAAAAGAAGAACCAAATATGAGGCATCCAGTTTCAAGGATTAAAGTATCGGTATCGGTCGTCGTATCGGTCGGCCAAAATTAAGATACGTATCGGAGGGTATCGTATCGTATCGGAGATACATTAAGATACGCTAAAGATACACACATAAATGGATAGAAAACATTTTTTTAAACACTTTTGCATAAAGAATTTGTTAAAAAAAGCTATTGATAACATGTATTATGCATAAACACTAAATTGAGGGTATCGTACTAAGAATTCAAGGTCTGTAGTTGTCCCATAAATGTAAAATCCTTATTCCCAACCTTGATTTCCACTTTAGTTAGGGAAAAATATGGCTGACAACAACTTTGGAACAAAAACCCTTCAAAAAATAGTTTTTTTCTGAAAAATTACCCATATTGGCCATTATATGACCGTAGCACCGATACGTATCGATACTCACCGATACGTACCGATATATATATATATCGATACTCACCGATACGTGCTGATATATACCGATACGTACCGATCGATACATACCGATACTCACCGATACATACCGAAACGTACATTTT
>NC_056562.1:15593843-15626925 GCF_013358625.1 Macadamia integrifolia | reverse complement strand
TCAACTACCAATGGGAAGATAAACGGAGAAGAAGAAGGGTTGATTGGGTTTTCAATAATCGATGGGAAGAGAAATGGAGAAGAGAATGAGAGCAGGGGGTATTGATGTCTTACCTATTGCCCTCGGTCATTGGCCGCCGAGAACGGAGATGGAAGAGAAGGGGTCACTGGGGCAAGGGTTCCTCATTTTTCTGATTTACTTAGATGAGGGAAGGAGGGTTATAGTTTCGATCGATTAGGATTTCTAATAGAAGACAAGGGTTGGGAATTGGGATTTGGCCCATTTGGGTTAATCTCAAATTTATTTATTTTTGAACCCAAAAGTTTTATTGAGTATGCAACGTATTATACGAGTATTATTCGTGTATAATACGGTTATCTTTAAAATTTGCGTATTAAATGGTTTTTTTGGATTGATACGCCAAATTACGAACTTTTGAATTAAACGTTCGGATGCGTGTATTATACGAATATAATATGTGTATTTTACTAACTATGGGACTCTATTCTAAACTTCAAAACCTAACCAAGTTTAATTCTACAACAGAAGAAGATGCTTGTGTCCCCAACCCAATTCTTTGGTTGTGTTAGTGAGTGAAGCATCCAATGAAAATCAAATGTTAACCCTAAGGCTGTATTTGGTAGTTATCCAGAAAAAACATTTCGGACGTTTTTACGTTGTATGTGAGAACAAAAAAAGGAATAAAGCGTTTGGTCTCAACTTGATAACTGAATTTGAATCAAATTAATTCCGTTCAATTTGGTATGATTAATTCGGCTTGGTTTTGGATTCGGTATTCAGTTTCGATTTGAAATTGACACCCTTACTCATATGGGGTTGTTTAGTGCTCTTTACTCAGTCAAAAAAAATACCCAATATCAAATCAACTCGAGGAAATCATGAACAACAATTGCAAATTTATAAAAAAAAACGAAAGAAAATGAACAACAATTGCACAAATATAGAGATAACCTTCTCAACACCAAAACGCTCCAAATAATCAATGCTGAAGGGAACCTGTTTTCAGTTTTTCTGGAAAAAAAAAAACTGTTAGAAATTAAAAATGATGGAACGGCAAAAACTTGTTATGTCATTTCAGTTTTGTGTCAAATACAAAAGCCAACAACTAGGGGCCCGTTTGATAACGTTTCAAGAAATGCATTTAATAAAAATGTTTCGTTTCACTTGTTTTCAGAAATAGAAATAGAAATTTCTACTTATTTGTGGTTCAAGAAACGACCCAGACGGAACAAGTTTGCCATTTTTGAAAACGACTCGTGGTCATTCTTTCGTTGGTTACTATCGACTTCTAGAAACATGACTTATCAAACACCTTTAATTCCGTTTCTGTCATTTCTTGAAACAGAAACTATAGAAACGTTATCAAACGGGCCCTAGGATAATCGTTATTGAAACAGGTTCACCCAACACTTTTTTTTTTTTTTCTAAAATGACATTTTGACACAAAAAACTAAAAATCTGTTTTTAGCACGAAACATCGTTTCTGTAGCTAAATAACTACCAAACGCAGCTTAAAGGCATGATTTTCGTAGAAAAGGACACTTGACATTTGAAGACTTGGGTATAGATAATTGATTTAGGTTTTTTTTTTTCTTTTAAATTTTTTTTTGGTGGTAAACAAGATCATATGATTTCATATCTATATAAATGGAAAAACTTAAAAAGCAATCTAAACATTAAGCCAATATCACAAGTCTACTAAAACCATTCTCTAATCCGGGGTTAGAACTTCACAAGTGGAAGGAACAAAGGATCCAGCATGGCGGACATTATGGGGTCGAGTTAGAAAGCACCGAAGAAAACCCACCTTCCATACTAATCCCACATCGTAAAGCTTAAAGAACAGAGGATGTGGTAGTCTATAAAATGGTGACCACGACGATCATTGATAGGTCTCACTCAATTAAAACGGAATCTTCTTCCAATAAAGGGGCAAATAAGGTAATTTTGATGTCAAATTCGGGTGTTGACAAAATATTCTATCATTCAGACATACCAACAAGTTTTTGGGATAATTAACAATTTCTTATCATATTTTCCCTTTGGGGGTATTTTGATCATTTTATATGAATGATTTGTGAATGTGTTCAAGATCATGGGAAATCTCTCAAATCCATAGATACAAAGTCTCTATGCCTCAGAAGAGACACTTTCATACATTTCATGAAAGTCTATAAATCCCTAGGGCTTCATCTAGTTACTAGCTAGCTAAAATGGAAAATTTTGTTATCATTATACTTGATTTTATAACTAACCTCATTCTAGATTTGATTATTAAAATTTAGTGAAAAAGATGTTTTCGGTTTGACACAGGCAACGCCTAGATATAAGTGGATGCAAAAAGACTATGCTACCCCCCGCCCCATGCACTGAAAATGCTCTCATACACCACCTGATTGGTCCCACCACTTGCTGAAAAGAAAACTAAAGATTATATGGAAAATTATAGTTATACAAAAAAAAAAAAAAAAGTGTCACAAGTAATTTCACTCTCAAGATTACAAAAAGTATCATGTGTCTGTTTTCAAATTTTCACTTTTAATTTTCTCCTTCCTTTACTTGCAAGTTGCAATTAGAGGAGAATGCAATCCACAACCAAAATACTTGCTTACACATGTAGCAACCTGAAATTGTCACATCATCAATATTACGTGGTAAGTAAAACTAGGTGAACCACCCAGAGAACCTAAGTCAAAGTGGTCATTTTTCCTATATATGTCACCAATTGATTGGGTTATAAGACATCTCTGACTTGGTTAGCTAGCCAAGTTTATTCTGGACTTCTGCTTGCGTTGATGCATGGTTTTTAATTTGTTCCTTCACACGGCGGCTCACATGTGTATTATACCAAGGAACACTTCAAGAATCTTTTATTTTTATTTGATTAACGTGCAATTCACGTGTATTTAAATAGAAACTTCATGAATAAGAAAACGATTCAGATCCTTGAGGCGCGTGCTCAGGTGTTACGCGGTCAGGGTGTATTTAGATTCTCTCCAACCGATGGGATGCCCAACACAATATTGGATAATTGGGACTTGGAAGGATTCAAACACATATCTTAACGCATTAATACGCACTCCTAGATTTTGTCAACCGTCAAATGTGTACTGAACGTTCCAATGACTAAAGAGGATTTGAGTCGATGCGGTGTTTGATTCGGTAAATCAAATGGTGTATTTATCGGATATGAATGTCAACCTTTTGATAGACATTCTTCTGAATTATGTTTCTTTCTGAAAAATCGTTTGGTTGTCTTGAGGCTAGTACATGTTTCTCGTGGGTTGAGATATTGGCTTCCATAGAGAATTTCTTTTCACTTTCTCCTTTTATACTAGGTGGTAAAAAGATTGCTCAAATCTAAGTTTAAGTATTGAGGTAAACTCAGATTTGGAACACATCCTTTGTAATATGGTCATTCATGAAAAGTAGGGTGTTCACTTATGAGGGTCATCCTAGTGGAACCAAACAACTCCAAAAATTCAGAATTATCATTCTAAAGAATGTCATCCCAAAGATTTACCAAACCAAACACCCCCTAAGGTGTCCCAACCATTAGATGTAACCAAGAAAAGGCCAGAGTCTCTCTACCAAACAGTCCAAGGGCCTTGTTCAGGAGAAAAAACACTATTAGTTGTTTCCTCGTTAATTCATTTCAAATGCATATAAATATGGTAGTCAAAACCATTATCTACATATACATCTACATCTACATCTATCTACATTAAATGAATAATTTATCAAATATTGGGCGTGATTTCTTAAACAAAATACTAGTTGTTTCCTTGCTAGTCCAATATTCCAAATGCATATAAATATATTCAAATCATTCTATTGATACATCTGTATTAAATGAACTAATTGATACTTACACTATATCTCAAATATATATTTTGGGTTCGTTTCTTATAGAAGCATGCCTAGAAAATCATACCTTGAAAATCACCATATTTAGCCTGTAAGTAGTGTTAATTAATTAAAAAAAAATATATTGGTGGCACGGTTCAACCTATTGGTATTGGGTTGTTCATATCAATATTGATTGACATGTATTAATATTCTCGATACCTAATATCGATGTTATAGTGGTAATATTGATACAGGAGAAGGTAAAACAGTCTAAAAAAATTAAGGTATCCGTATTTTAAGAGACAAAACATTCTGATCCAATCCAATACAACTTATATTATTTCACATTCTTGCTCCCTTGACCTCTGCAAGCATTGTGGGATTTCATTATAAGTTTATTAATAATTATTAACTCACTTACATAAGTGATGGGAGTATTATTTGGAGTCTGAATAGAAAAATAAATAAATAAATGGAGAGAAGGGATTCGTGTCTAGACATTGATGCCTGTTGTATCAAGGGTATTCCATACACCTCTTAAATGACTAATAAATTTCAAGTTCAAAATAACATTGTGGCTTATCTTTCATTTCAAACCAATCTATGGTGTCAAAACTGTTAGAAAAATAATTGTAGAATTTTTTGAAAATCAAGCACGGTTCAAAACAGTACAAAAAAAAATCTCTCTAATTGGTCATTTGATTGAGATATATCATTAAAACTAATTTATGGTTTATCCAAGTAGCTTTCTATCTATCCAACAGTCAATGACTCGATATGCCAAATAATTTTGTCCCTGTGGATGTGCGGGAATAAATTCTTATATTGGTGTGATCGGATCCATTGTCGGGAGATCAATTGATTCTGAACCCTAGCTCACCGAGTTGTTCATTTTTTTCAATATATGAAATAGGAAACTTTATTAAGTCCATTCTTATGAAATCTTGAAATGAGGGACTTCACTTTGTCTATTCTTATGAAATCTTGAAGAGGACCATTTAGGTTACTTGGTGGATCATTTATGTACTAGCTGATATCAGCAAAAGAAAATTTTAAAGTGTTGTTTATGATCACTTTTTTCGGATCCCCATAGTCATAAATTTACAATTAGAAATGACTTAAAAGTGAACATTATATTCCCAAGAATACCATTAGGTTTCATTACAATAATTTTCTGAAACTTTTTATGTCCACTCTTTTACCACTTGGTGGGCTTGTTTAATGTGAAATTAATCAATTGATGAGATAAGTGTGGTATCTTTTGTCACATATCTACCCTAATAACCATGTCAAAATCATAATCATCAATATTTATAGGAAATGCCTTTCACACTGCCTCTTTTGAGAAATTTCTCTACACAATATCACATATGGGTGACCTTCAAACTATTGGTTAGAAAGAGAATCTTGTGGCATTCTATTTGTCAGGTCTTGTAAAATTAATCAAATGGCTTATCATGTATTGAAATTTTTAAGTGACAAAATCTCGTATTAGATTGAAACCACTCATCATAAATCATGGTGTAATTTCTGTAAGCTAAAACTTAGCATAAACCAAGGAAAAGGTGAATAATTTGACCACGAAATTTTTTTTTTTTTAGACAAATGACAATTTTTAGACCTTTTAAAAAACTCTCCCTAAACGAGTCATGTCGAAAAATATTCCCTAATTTATATTTGGGAAAAAGAACACTAACTGATTGTGCAGCCCCTGCACCTAGACACATGATCGTGCAAAATTACCACATATCCCTATAAAATAAAATAAAATAAATCTCATCCATGTATATATCTTATGGGTGTCAATTTGTAATCAAAACCGAATACCAAATCCGAAACTGAGCCAAATTAACTGAACCAAATTAAAACGAATTGATTTAATTTGAGTATATGAGTATTCACCTTGGATCAGTTCTATTACAGTTCAAGGTATAAGAACCGTTTGTTCAAACCAAATCGAATTAAACCGAATTGGTATTAGTTTGAGTATATGAGTACTCACCTTTTTTTTTGGGGGGGGGGTGGTAAGTGTTTTTTGCAAGTTATTACACATATTCACATGCTAAGATAATTTTGGAGTTAACAATGACCATAATGTCTATAACTTGAGCCCACTATGACCTTTGATCCATCACAATCATTGTCCAAGAGTGAAACTGTTTACATAACCAAATTAAAACCGAGTTGCAAAACCAAATTACAGAACCAAATTGAAACCGAAATCGAGCTGAACCGAATTAAATCAGCTTGAGTATCCAAATATAGAACCAAATAATTTCTCGGTTTGGTTTCGATTAACCTCATCATCCCTCTAAAGCAAACCGAAACTGAACCAAAAAAGGGGAACCGAGCCGAACTGACACCCTTAAATTATATCCCCTTCATTAAACCTATGTAAGTGATAATTAATTAGTCTTGGTCAACCATCACAATTGGAGCATTTGTTTTTATTTTTTTGTTTCTTTTTTAAAAATTTCCCATCCATTCTCACGTTCTCATTAAAAAAATTCAACTAAAATGATTTAATTATTATAAAAACAACACGGGAAATACGCGTAAGATTCAATTCTTCAAATATATATCTATTCCAATGGCCTTTTGTTATTTCAAGTGAACTCTGAAGAGGAATTAATTCTTTGGTCTTCTTCTCTTTCTCCTCAAGTCTCCTCTAGTACTTCCAAGTTCTTTGAAGAACTACCCATTTGCTTCCTCTCTCTCTCTTGATCTGTTGATCTCAATGGATTCAAGGTTTTCAAAGGAAGATGGGGGAACAACACCACTAGCTCCTAATCCAAAGAAAAGAAATGCTTGGGTTATATGCTTATCTGTGTTCCTTGGATCTTTTCTTTTTGTGTTTCTTCTCCTTCTAATTCTTGGCCTTACTGTGTTCAAAGCCAAAGATCCAACAACTACAGTTAATTCAGTTACTGTAAAGCATCTTGAATCCAAAATAGATCGACCTCCATCAACAAAAGTCTATTTGAATGTAACCCTTAAACTAGATATGTCAGTTCATAATCCAAACAAGGCAAGCTTCAAGTACAGAGATACTATGGCTATTATTGATTATAATGGTGGAGTTGTAGGTGAAGCAGCGATTCCAGCAGGGAAGATTCCTTCCGACGGTACCACCGGGATTAATTCGACGATTACTCTGATGGCTGATCGGTTACTATCTGATTCCAAGTTTTATAAAGATATGATCTCTGATAGACTGCCTCTTACTGTTTCTACAACAATTGCTGGGAAGGTAAAGGTTCTTATTATTAAGAAAAGTGTAGTTGCTTACACTACTTGCAACATGACACTCTTTATTAGTAATCAAACTGTGGCTGATTCGGAGTGCAGATCCAAGGTCAGTTTATAAACTGTTTGGCCTTGGGATTTATTGGTTTATTTCCAGTTGTTGCCTTCTGGTTATTCTGTATATGCAGATTTTTTTTTTCTTTTTCTTTTTTTTGAATTTTTTTTTGGGGGGTTATTAGAAAATAATATTGGGATTGTTGTAACAAAAAAGTTCCATATTTTGTAATAATTGAGAGAGGGATGGATGGACACTAGCGTTGTGTAGTGGAACCTTACGTATAAGCATTTTTTTGATCGTTGGATCCCATCTCTCCATCTAAGTCAGCCATCTGTTATTACAATTCATTATTGTGCTAAAGTAATTGAGAATTTTTTCGGTAAATAAAGCGTTAATCATGAAAACGTACAAAGTTAATGGTTCGAATTACAAGGTTTCGTTAACCACAAAGTGAAATTAAATCAAATTCCTGACTGAGGAATTAGCTATAAAATTGATATTTTTCATTCATTCCCAATTTTCTTAAACCCTGCAAAAAAAAAAAAAAAAAAAAACTATGAACCGCTGGATCACTGAAGGAGATGTCTCGTGGGGGGAGCCAATCTAAACCCGTAATGCTAGGCTGAAGATTTTTTTTCCTACTATTTTGTTGGGTATACTAATAAGCTCACTTAGAGGAATCACAATAGTAGATGCATTGACGAGGACGGGATAGGAAAGGGGACAAAGATGGGTGGTATACAGAGTATGGGGTGTTGCAGTGGGAGGGACTGGGTCACAGAAGAATATTGGCAAGGGAGGTGGAGCATGCTGGGGGGTGTTGCATAAAGAGAGACGTAGAGAGAGTTGAATAGTTCTCATTCAATCTCAATATGATCCAGTTTATACGATCGTGGGGGTTAGTATGGACTCGTAGAATTAGTCAAGCTGAAGGCCTAAATACCCATCATTAACAAGGAAAAAAAAAAAATTAGAAACAGAAAAGAAGAGAGGACTATTGCAATGGGAGGAGGAAGAAGAGAGATGGGGGGCTGCCAACTAGAGAAGAGAAGACTTGAAAATTTGGTTTTCCTTCCCTTAATTTTACTTTTTTTTTAAAACGGATTCAATGGTTGATCCCTAACCAATCTCAAACCAAACTGATTCAAATGTTCGGGACCGGTCCAGATCCTGAATTTGTCTTTTTAAACCCGAATTTGTCCTTTTAAACCAATCGTGTGGTAAATCAAGTGGGGGTTTGGCAGGGGGGCCCCAAGGTTCACACTCACATATCATAGTTTTTTTTTTTTTTTGTGAATACTCATATATCATAGTTTTTCCTTGATTTCATGTTTCGTATCTCTTAAATTTTTTGAACTTATTTTAAATTTTAATACTAATAAATGATTAAAATTTTAAATAAAAATAGATGAGGAAGTGGATAACATGTTCAAAAAAAAAATAAAAAAATAATGCATAAAAATAATCTAATTGGGATGTGTATACTAAAATAATACATGTAGTTCAAATACTTTATTACAATAACAATATTAGATGTGATTCATTGATACATCTGTATATATACTTATTAAATAATTTAATGTATTAATAATTATCAAATATTGGGCGTGATATCTTAGGCGATGAGCATTATGGCTACAGATAGGCATCTTGGAAAGCAGCCTCTCAGCCACTTGGTACATAGCTAACTTGGTCTGTGGTCAAATTGTGTAGACAAATTGTCCCATGTGAACCTTGAATTATAATATCTACTTCTCATGTGCCATAGCCGCCCTAAGGTGGAAATTTTCCTCTTTGAAACGAACATGAACTCTGAACTCTGAACATTGAACCCTGAACTACATCCAACCAAATTAATTAAGGGTGGAAAGACTCATTCTGATAAAATTTTGATTTTTAAGAATAAAAAAAAAATTCAACTTTCTCTAAGGCAACGGTGAACGAGAATGAAATCTGTAGTTGGACCACAAGAGGGTGGCAAGGGACTCGTAGAGTCTCGTCTCTTTCATCCATCTAGTGATTAAATAAATGGTTTTAGATTAAATATTTTTGGTATAAATAATTTGAAATGATTTTCTTATGTTTTCTAATTTTTATCTAAACGACTTCTTTATTTATAATTTTTTTTTATGAAATAAATGTAAATTTTAATATTAATAAATTATTTATTATTATATACTTTTTTTAATATTTTTTTAATATAAATTTAAATTTTTTTATTGAAATGTATATATTAATCAATATAACGAGTTACTTGAATGATTTATCAACGATTTAAATGGTTCGGTTCAATTTAAATCATCTAATTAAATAATTTCAATTTTAAAATCAAAATTGAATTGTCAATGTAAACGACTTGATTCGATTACCATAAATAGACAAACACCCCCCTCCCAAAAAAAAAAAAAATTAGGTCTCTAATGACCCCACTTGGACAAGAAAAAAAAATAATAATTTCAAGCATTCAGAAATAAGACAACTAATTAATAGAATAATCTATGGGACCCATAAGAGGAAGCCTTGTATGATTTTGGTTGGTGCCACGACTTACTTCATAAGAACATAGATGAATCCATGTAATTGTGGGTGCATGTAATAGATGGATCCATTGTCTTAATCTTAAGCAATCATTCTTAATTTCTTATCCTTGAGCAGAAATATCCGGTTGAAATGAGTCAGTCTCGCCTTTTGTGTATTGTCATTTTAACAAAATTATTATCAAATTTAGTTAATCGTTTAAAGGCAATACTTAATTCTTTGATTATCTTATTCTTTTTTTTTCTTTTTTCTTTTTATTAATGATGTCACACCCTGTTCACACAGAACCAGACCGGTGACCGGGTTAACTCCGGTTAACCCAAACCTGCCAAGATCATCTGATATAGTATCCAACCACAACATACACTCATCTAAGATAAACGTTCAAAAGTTCAGCGGAAGACTTAATTTACCTGTAAATACCCCAATATACTTGATACCTAAATTGTAGTATATAGATAAATACATGTGGGCTCGCAGGCATGATATTTATACAAAAAGAATAACAATTCACGTATCAAGTACACAAAAATGGGTCATCAGAAGAATAAAAAAGTATAACCCTGCACGGCATCAATACTGCTGTCCCACAGCACAGCCCTCGCACGTGCAATCCGTGCCGTGCTCATACTCCTCGGGGACCCACCAATCCTCATCAGGAAACTCAACTGTGGGGCCCAACCCTTGATCTTCAGGCTGGTGACCTGCAAAATCATCTAAAAGAGGTGCACACGTGGGATGAACTCACTAGCTCAGTAAGTGAAAAGAATGACCACATAATAATCTACACAACAATCACAACCATATGCACTATATGTTATGCAATTCATTTTAAATCACATCCACCTAAACAACATTACTAAGTCTTGGATTTAGTGCTATTACAATCACAGTGCGCGTATACTCCGGGTACGAGCCGCGAACTCCATCCCGCGATACGCCCATAGGGTTGTCGGAGAAGGCCCACCGTGAGTACTCGAAAAAGTAAAGCATGTCGACCACCGGCTCTCAACATAAAAGTAAATGACAAAAAGTACAGGTGCTGACTCCAGCAATTTAAAAGCAGTATGATGGCCCTCTTGAATATACCACTGAGGTTGCCGACTGTCCTAATGACCAGACGGATGTATGTCTAACGGCCACAGTGACCCAAAAACTGCGACCACTGCTTCTCTCCAAGTGGTAACCCAACACCTCAACCCCTGTTGGGAAGGGTCGTAGCACGAAAAGATGATAACCCTAAATCGCATGCTCCTATATGACATAGTATGATTGCATAGTACCACCGCGTCTCATTTCACGGGCCACCAATGCACTCGTTTTCGAGCCGACTATGGTATCTAGTCTAATAATGCATCTTGCCCAATTATTCCATCATTCATCACATAAGCACATCAATCATTTAGCATTGAGAAAGTAAAACACCACACGTATGTCATAATCATATGAGGATGACTAAGCTACACATAGTTTGCATGATGACATGGCTAATCTAGATACAATTGAATGATGCACAACAAACCTTAAAATAAAGCCAAACGTCCTCTCCCCACTTACTTGTTGTGTACAAAGACTCACGCCCGGTACGAGTGAGATCCAACGTGAGGAACGTAAGTTTTGGTGAACCTATCATAAGTGAATGGGGTTAGCATTTCATCACTTTGGGGTCAAAACTAACAAGATTCGATGGTTAAATCATGTTTAGAATCATAAAAGAAGGTTGCACGTCCGTTTTGGGTCCATTCGGATACAAAAATCACCTTGGGGGCCTCTCGGGTGGGTTAGACAGCCCACCTGTCACGGCCCACCGGTCATCTCAGGTGGGCGGGTCGGCCCACCGGTCATGATAGGTGAACAGGTCAGCCCACCGATCGGCCCATCGATCACCCCATCGATCATGATCGACGGGCAGCTCGACCCATCGGTCGGCCCATCGATCGGCCTCGAGGGCCTGCCCTCTCAGGCGGGCTATGCGGCCCACCGGTCTCAGCCCACCTGAGAGGGTGGAAAAATACGTTTTTCGCTGAAACTTTTTCCCAACCTTTGGGGAATCAAATTAGGCTTTTTCAATCACATTTTCCACACATTCAAGGTCTTATAAGATGATTCTAACCTAGATCTAAGTTAGATTTAAGGATTGGGACGCCATCTAACCTTCTTTGCTCAAGAACTCTATCAAAACCCCAAAAATCACTTCCTTGTTCAAGAATCACCAATGCTTCTCCAACCTTGCAAACACTTCTTCAAATCCTTCAAAATCAACACAGAAACTATCTATTAAACCTTAGATTTATCATCTCAAGGGGATTTACAAGATCTCAAGGAACTCTTCCCAAATCAAGGGTTTTACTTGGGTTTGGTGAAAGTTTAAGAAACATAGCATTTGCTCACCTCCAATCATAGATCTCGTGTTGGGGATCACTCTTTTGGCGTCGGAATGGGAAGATCGAACCTTGGCGCCGCTTAAATCCCTTTCTTCTTCCTCTTCCTTCCCCTTTCCTCTTCTCTGTCTCTTTTTCCCTTCTTTTCTCTCTCCTCTTTACTCTTCTCACCAAACTCCTTTATGTAATAAATGAGAAAATGAAAAACACAATAATGTTATTTATACTTTCTAAAAAAACTAGTAACCACATGGGTGGGTCACTTAGGTGGGCGGATGCGCCCACCTGTGACCGCCCACCTGAAGGCCGAAAATGGGCCAACAAGTGGGTTTTTAATGGAATTCGACTCTCGGCATAAGGTATATTATACGTATGCGCTATAGGATACGGCTACATACCAACATTACCCGTACATGGCCTTTTGATATGTGCACGTGCACGGCTTGGGTACACCCGTCTCCTCTGACACTGACTCGAACTTGTCTGGCCAACCTGTGTTCAAAGTCACCCTTGCCATCATGGTCCATAAGGAACCCGCCTTAACCCTCTCTGGTTCGGGTCCTGCATGGTTAAACCGGGTCAACCGTGTAATTAGAGCGGGTTTAAAAAGTATGGTATCACATTTACCCCCCCTTTTTGAAAATTTTGTCATCGAAATTGGCGTACATGGTTGTTCGAAAAGATGAGGGTACTTGGCTTGGATTTCATCATCTTTCTCCCAAGATGCTTCTTCAAGTGAATGATTAGCCCATCGCACCTTTATGAAGGAAATGGAGCGGTTGCGAAGGGTTTTCACTTTTCGGTCCAAGATTTCAGTTGACTGCTCTGTATATGTCATATCAGCTTCTAAATATTCAGGTTCCACGGGTAATACATGCGATGGATCATGAACGTATCGCTTCAGCATGGATACATGGAATACATTATGAACATTCCCGAGTGAATGTGGCAGAGCAAGCATGTAGGCTACTGAGCCAACCCGAGTTAAAATCTCAAACAGGCCAATGTATCTCGAGCTCAACTTACCCTTTTTACGGAATCTTTGCAACCCTTTTGTAGGAGAAATCTTGAGAAACACCTTCTCTCCTGCTTGAAACTCAATGTCTTTCCTGCGGTTGTCTGTATAGCTCTTTTGATGTGACTGAGTTGCCTTAATCCTTTCTCGAATAACATCGACCTTGTCACAAGTCATCTGTATCATTTCAGGTCCTAACATTCGGCGTTCGCCTACCTCATTCCAATACAGAGTTCTACACTTCCTACCATATAATGCCTCATATGGAGCCATCCCAATTGTAGCTTGGTAACTGTTGTTATAGGCAAACTCCATAAGGGGTATATATTCTTCCCAACTACCACACATTTCCATTGCACATGCCCTGAGCATGTCTTCTAATACCTGTATGGTTCTCTCCGACTGACCATCAGTCTGGGGGTGGAAAGTAGTACTCAAATTTAATTGTGATCCCAAAGCATACTGAAAACTTTTTCAAAATCTGGAAGTGAACCTTGGATCCCTATCTGACTCAATGCTCACTGGCACTCCATGCAAGTGTACTATGTTATCCATATAAAATTGTGCTAACTTGGCCATAGAGAACTTGGTCTTGATGGGAATGAAATGACCAGTCTTAATAAGCCGATCAACTATCACCCATATCGCATCCATCCCCTTAGGTGTGCATTGTAGTCTGGTGACAAAGTCTATTGTAATCCTATCCCACTTCCAGTCTGGTACTGGGAGTGATTGAAGAGTACCATAAGGTTGATGCCTCTCAGCTTTTACTTTTTGGCATGTAAGACAAGTCGCCACATACAGGGCTATGGTGATTCTCATACTAGGCCACCAGTAATTTTGTTTAAGATCTTTATACATCTTTGTACTTCCTGGGTGGAGTGAGTACTCGGAGCTGTGTGCTTCCTGTACTATCTTGTCTTGTATATCCAAATCATTGGGCACACACAACCTACCTCGAAACAACAATGCCCTATCACTGGCTAAGACAAAATCAGGGTCGTTCATTGTTTGATCTTGAATCTTAATTCTGATCCACTGCAATTTAGGATCCAAAGGTTGTTTCATTATCACTTCTTGCCTAATAGACGGACGCACCTGTAGAGCCGCCAGTGCTACAGTCAACCATTTAAGGTTTTCTAGTTGATGTTCAAGCTCTAAGGTTGCTCCTTCATATAAGAGGGTTTCATCCATTAGCGTCGCTTCTTGTACGAGTGGTTGGCTGACTACTAAGTATGAGAGTGACACAGTTTGTGCCTTCCGACTCAACGTATCTGCCACTACATTAGCCTTGCCGGGATGATACTGAATGGAGCAGTCATAATCCTTCATGAGCTCAAGCCATCTCCTCTGCCTCATGTTCAAATCTTTCTGGGTGAAAAAGTACTTAAGACTTTTGTGATCACTGTATATCTCCCACTTTTCCCCATACAAATATTGTCGCCAAAACTTTAGGGCAAAAATGATTGCGGCTAGTTCCAAGTCATGATTGGGATAGTTATTCTCATATTTTTTTAGTTGTCGGGATGCATACGCTATTACCTTACCACGTTGCATGAGAACACAACCCAACCCAACCTTAGAAGTGTCAATATAGACTGTCATTCCACCTGTGCCTTCAGGGATGATCATCACAGGTGCCGACACCAACCTTTTCTTCAATTCTTGAAAACTCTTCTCACATTCCTCCATCCATTCAAATTTCACACCCTTTTTGGTTAACTTAGTCATTGGTGCTGAGATCCGAGCAAAATTCTCAATGAAGCACCGGTAATAACCAGCCAAACCCAAGAAACTTCTAATTTCAGTAACATTCTTAGGGCTTTCCCACTCTACTACTGCTTTCACCTTATCAGGATCCACCTCGATTCTGGCCTCAGACACTACGTGTCCCAAGAATCTAACTTGCTCAAGCCAGAATTCACATTTACTGTATTTGACAAACAATTGTTGTTCTCTCAGCCTCTGTAACACCATCCTCAGGTGTTGAGCATGTTCCTCTTCTGTCTTAGAGTAGATCAAGATGTCATCAATAAAAATAATTACCCATTTATCAAGGACATCGTGGAATACTCGATTCATTAAGTCCATGAATGTTGTCGGTGCATTAGTTAACCCAAAAGATAACACTAGGAACTCATAGTGACCATACCGAGTCCGGAATGCTGTCTTGGGTATGTCGCTGCTCTTTATCTTGAGTTGATAATAGCCTGATCTAAGTCTACCTTCAAAAATACCTTTGCACCTTATAGTTGGTTAAACAAATTATCAATGCGTG
Source organism: Macadamia integrifolia (assembly GCF_013358625.1). Taxonomy (NCBI): domain Eukaryota; kingdom Viridiplantae; phylum Streptophyta; class Magnoliopsida; order Proteales; family Proteaceae; genus Macadamia; species Macadamia integrifolia. The sequence goes on along the minus strand of NC_056562.1, from coordinate 15,611,539 downwards.
GCAATGGATACCGGTTCTTAATGGTTAGCTTGTTCAATTCCTAGTAATCGATGCACATACGCAAGCTGCCATCCTTCTTTTTGAAAAACAAAACTGGGGCACCCCAAGGCGAAACACTTGGGTGAATAAACCCCTTCTCCAATAATTCTTGCAACTGCATCTGTAACTCCTTCAATTCGGCTGGTGTCATCCTGTATGGAGCTTTAGACACTGAAGTTGCTCCAGGAATCAAGTCTATGGCAAATTATAACTCTCTATCAGGCAATAGATGCATCAGATCATCTAGAAAGACGTCAGAAAATTCTTTAACCATCTTTACCTCTTCTAGAGGTGTAACCTTTGTATCAACATCGAGTACCGATGCTAAGTAACCCTGACATCCACTTTCCAACAACTTTACCGCTTAAAGAGCGGAGACGAGGACCTTTCTAGCCTGTTTCATTTTATCTGCTTGGTATACCAATTCTTTTCCTTCATCATCTGTCACCATAATTAATTTTTCAGCACACATCACATTAGCTCGATGGGCCGACAACCAATCCATGCCCAGTATAATGTCAAAATTCTGCATGTTGAATTTAATGAGTTGTGCAACCAATTCCTTCCCACCGATTTCCACTAGGCACGGCCCATACACCTCCTTCAACTGTGTAAGTTTACCAGTAGGCATACTAACAATCATCCCATGATCTAGTGTCCTGGGTGACATACCAAGTTTCTAAGTAAATCTCTTAGATATGAATGAGTGTGTAGCTCCTGAATCAAACAAGATATAGGCTGGAATGCCCGATATAGGTAGAACACCTAGTGCAACAATGCATATAAGTACAACAGGTCATCAATATTTAACATAAGCAAAATCTTAAATTAAAATGTACCTGCTACCACTTCCATACTGGCCTCAGCTTCCTCAGCTGATAAGGCATACATTCTTCCTTGCGGTTGATTCCCCCGAGTTAAGGGAGGTCTGTACGCAGAGGGCTGACTAGAGGGTAAGGCTGGTCTGACCCGACAGTCTTTGGTATAGTGCCCATAGGAATGGCAATTAAAGCAATGGATCTGTGACGCTGGGACTGGGGCAGGGCTGCTTTGTACCTGACCTGACGTAGACGGGGGACGAAGTGGCCTCGTGACTGTAGGCACTGTACTAGTGTTTGGGAAAAAAGATGTAGAGGCGAACCACCAGCTGGTCGAGGAAGGTAGCCAGATGGCCTATAGGGCTGTCTATATGTAGGCCCGGAACTATATGAGGCACGGTATACCTTGGACGAGTTGCCCAAGTCCGGAAATGGATTTGTCCTCTTCCACAATCCAGGTGCGAGGGACTGTTCTCCCTTTTGTTTATCTTCTATGGTCTTAGTCTTCTACACAATCTGACCATAGTCCGTCAAATCTAAGACTTCAAGCACTGACCCAATGGATGCCTTTAATCCCTTTAGAAATCTTGCAACCTTTTGTTCAGCTGACCTCATATGCCTAGGGGCAAAATGGAACAAGCTTTCAAACTGCTGCTAATACTCAAAGATAGTCTTATTCCCTTGAGTTAAGGCCATAAATTCTGTCTCTTTATGGTCTCGGAAGCTACGAGGGTAATGGTTGGCCAAGAACAACTCCTTGAACTGTTCCCATGTGGGTTCCGGATGTGCGGCCAACAATATAGGCTTATAGGCTTGCCACCAAGAGTTGGCTTCATTCTTGAGTTGCAACCCCGCACAAATAAGCTTCTGTGCCTCAGTGCACTCAATCACCTCAAATATATTTTTCAGCTCTTGGATCCACTGGTCTGGCTCTAGAGGATCACTTCCCACCTTAGAGAATACAGATGGTAAATTTCTCTTGAAAGATTCCACTATCCTTGACGTATTATTCGTCGGCGGGTAATTGGGTGCATATGCTGGATAGTACGGGTATGGAGGGGGCACCATATACGGAGGAATGCTGAATGGTGGAATTAGAGGTGTACCTCCAACTTGTGGCCCCGTACCAGACCCTATAGGTGGGTCTTGTGGAGTAAGTATCCGGGGATGTTGACCGGGTTGAGAAAGGTCTAACTGTTGCTGTATAGCAGTCATAAATGCCTGCTGCTGCTGAAGCATTTGTTGCTGGAAGGTTTGTTGTGACTGCTGGATTATGGTTGCAACATCACCAGAAGTGATGACCGGTGGACGATCCGGAAGTGTAGTCACAAGTGGGTCCCTTTGTGCCACACCCTGATCAAAGGTTTCTTGAGGTTGTGGGAGTGGGGTTTGCCCCGCAGAGCGAGACCTTCTAGGATTTGGTGGTCGACCGACCGGACGAGGACCACGTGAGGTACCTCATGCATTGTTACCGGATCTAGCATGTACCATCGTGTCCTTGCACCTGGAACATACCATACACAACATTGGTTAAGCACCACAGAATTTATATCAGCACATAATCATATGCCAACGCACGGGATATTATAGTGTATGATGTTTTGCAACTAGCCATAGTTTAATCCCGAAAATACGGTGCTAGTGCTTCAACAAGTAGGACGATGGTCCCACTCGACTATATGATGCTAGCCACACACCCTTTTTTTTCCCAACCGGCGGGTAGCTCAGGTCGGCCCACCGGTCGGACCCAAGGTGGAACACGAACAGGGATTTTAAGCCCCTGTTCCTCTTTTTCCCCCATTTCTTCCCCCTTCTCTCACTCAGGCGATTTTTGAGAGTTCCTTGACGCTTCCACTCGTGATCTCACTCAACGATTCCGCGGATTTTGGGAAGATCCAACTTCTCCACTCTCAAGTAAGTCTCTTCTCCATTTCTCTTCTTGGAACATGTACTTTGGAGTTTGAATCCATGTGTAGTCCCCAAATCTTGATTTTTTTTCATGTTTCTTTCCATAGAACAATCATTCCATGAGAATGTGACATTTTCTTTGTGATTCATTCATAGTTTTAGGCTTTACTTCTCAATTTATGAGAGAAATCCCAAACCATACCCTAATTTTCTCCACTTTGGGGTTTTCTTCTATCTCTACCATTTTTCTCCCCAACTAACAATTCAAATGAAATTCCTTATGCTTGATTTGCACTTATAATGTTGGAGAGATCATGGAAATTTGTGTATGCTTGAAATCCCATCTCTTTCCATGAAAATCCATCTCTTTTGTGTTGGGTTTCTTGAAAAAATTTCTGGGTTTCTATGATTCTCTTCACATCATTTCATACTTGTGGACAACTTAAATCTCTTCCATTCCTTGTACCTCAATGTCATCATAGAAGATTTCTTTGCATAATCTTGATTGTATAATGATAGGCATTCCATTATAGACATGTAAGCTTCAAGCTTTACACTATTTTGAGACTTTTCATTTTCTTAGATTGATCTTGCACATTGAGATTTGGGGTTTTTCCATCATTTCTCACTTGCCATGCTTTATATGTCTTTGTTACATTTCTATTTTGCAATGTGCTAGTGGATATCATGTTTTGGGGGCTTCCTCCCTCTTCATTTCTCCATGGTTTATCCACTTCTCTTTTTATCATAATCCACACTATGTATTTAGGTGCATTTATATATGCTTGCTCACCCTCCCCCTTTTGCTTCCTTTGTTATGCAACACCCTTACTTATTATCATCGCTTATGTTTTCTTACTAGGATGTCTTCTCGCAAGGGCAAGGAACCTGCATCCTCTTCCACTCGACGTAGGGCCACAACTTCCAAGCGGAAAAGTGCAGGGACTAGTTCCCCAGCCCTTCGCACAAGGCGACAAGGACATAGCCCTATTGATCCTTCAGACTATGATGAGGGACTCTTCCGAAGTTTGGAGGCGGCAACTAACTGGCAGGCCTTTCTAAAGAGGTCTGTGATGATGGAGAAGACCGTGGTAATCAGTGATTTCCATAAGATTCAACTTCATGAGAGATTTACTGCACTGGGTTGGCAGTTTATCCTTAACATAGATCGTTCATGCTATGAACAACTGGTTCGAAGATTCTACTGTAACTTGGAGGTCTCTTACCAGTATGGGGAGTATTCAATCACTAGCATGGTGAAGGGGGTGAACATTCACTTGACTGTGGACACCCTTACTAGTATTCTAGACATGTCGTCAATTGGGCATCAATTCTACAGTCCCCTAAGGAGTAAGCCAGTGGGCCCGTCCTTAAGTTCGGAGACGCAGGACCACATTTACGAGACCATCTGTGGCAGCAAGGAGCGTCTGGATTCCGAGATGACATTTTACCCAGAGGTTTGTGTATTTGCTCGCTTGGTCCAGTTCAATTTACTCCCCAGAGGAGGTCATCGGAACCAAGTAGGCTTCATAGCGGCCTACATAGCCTTCTACATCTACAGGGCCTTGGAGGGAGCTGCCGAGCACTTATGCTTGCCCTTCATCATACTTAAGACCATGGAGCATCATACCTCACACCCCGAGGATGGAGGTTTACCCTATGGTAGGATCCTCACCAAGATCTTTGAGTTCTTTGGGGTGGATCTGAGTGGTGAGGAGGGAAAGACTCCAGTGGACAAGTTTGACAGGGGAAACCTACTGAGGATGGGTCTCCAAGCCCTTATGGATGTACCTCAGAGAGCAGGGGCTCAGAGAGGTAGGGATAGGAGGAATGCCCCTAGGGAGGATGTTCCCATGGAGGAGGAAACTAGTGAGAAGGATGAGGATTATGTTCCTCAGTTCGAGGAGGAGGATTTTCTGGACGAGGATATCCTCGAGGAGGAGCCTCTTGACTCGAGGGGTGCTAATCCTGACTTCGCGAGGGCTGCAGGCCCACAGCATAGAGCCCCAGCACCTGAGAGCAGTGCATTCGACTTTGAGAGTATGATGATTGTTATGAGGGCCTTGAAAGATGGGCAAGATCAGCTGCTGAGAAGACTAGATGAGAGTGCTTCTAGAGAGGAAAACATCTTAGAAAGGCAGGCTACCTTAGAGAGTTCCTTCCTAAGATTGGGCGAGGACTTGGACACGACGGCCAACGCTATTTCAGTGGATTTTTCTCGACTCCGGAGGGATGTACAACTAGTGAACTCAATGTTTGATTACTACGACCATCGGCTCAATGTTAGATCGAGGCCTAGGAGGGATGGAGTAGTAGAGTTAGACAATGACGAGGGTCTCTGAGGACTTATCTCGCCCATCTACATCAGCCTTTCACTTGTCCCTATATTGTTTATAATATTACATTTTTCTATTGTACTTTTCTCTGTAATTGGACTTGCTTGTGGGGTGTTATGTTTTGCTGGTGACTTGTGGTTAGTTTTGTATACTTGATAACTTATTGTAGTTTAGTTGTAGCATCATTAGTTAGCATTTATCAATTATGCTTATTGGTATATATATATGTTGTCTATCAGGTGCTTGTGTGTGAAAAATTTTGGAAATCTTGTTTTAGCGTCGTTATACTACCGAAATTTCGTTAAATTCGTACTCGATGGGTTATGACATCAAATAACTAATCTTTTATTTATTCCAAGTAAACATTCTCTAATGCATGCCATGAAATGCAATAATTAATGCAACCATATTTTTTTCTTTCTTTGGCTTTTAACTCTTTAAAGTTTTTACATTTACGCAATCACATTTCCTATTATAGATTCTATGGGGTCTAAATGGTATGCTGTGAATGAATAGAGCATCACGCTCTGATACCACCGTTGTCACACCCCGTTCACACAGAACCGGACCGATGATCGGGTTAACTCCGGTTAACCCAAACCTGCCAGGATCATCTGATACAGTATCCAACCACAACATACACTCATCTAAGATAAACGTTTAAAAGTTCAGCGAAAGACTTAATTTACCTGTAAATACCCCAATGTACTTGATACCCAAATTGTAGTATATAGATAAATACATGTAGGCCCGCAGGCATGATATTTACACAAAAAGAATAACAATTCACGTATCAAGTACACAAAAAGGGGTCATCAGAAGAATAAAAAAGTATAACCCTGCACGGCATCAATACTGTGGTCCCACAGCACAGCACTCGCACGTGCAATCCGTGTCGTGCTCATACTCCTTGGGGACCCACCAATCTTCATCAGGAAACTCAACTGTAGGGCCCGACCCTTGACCTTCAGGCTGGTGACCTGCAAAATCATCTAAAAGAGGTGCACACGTGGGATGAACTCACTAACTCAGTAAGTGAAAAGAAGGACCACACAACAATCACAACCATATGCACTATATGCTATGCAATTCATTTTAAATCACATCCACCTAAACAACATTACTAAGTCTTGGGTTTAGTGCTACTACAACCACAGTACATGTATACTCTGGGTACGAGCAGTGAACTCCATCCCACGATACGCCCATAGGGCTGTCGAAGAAGGCCCACCGTGAGTACTCGGAAAAGTAAAGCATGCCAACCACCGGCTCTCAATATAAAAGTAAATGATAGAAAGTAAAGGTGCTGACTCTAGCAATTTAAAAGTAGTACGATTGGCCCTATTGAATATACCACTGAGGTTGCCGACTGTCCTAATGACCAACCGGGCTTATGTCTAACCGCCACAGTGACCCGACAACCGCGACCACTACTTCCCCTCAAGTGATAACCCAACACCTCAACCCCTGTTGGGAAAGGTCGTAGCACGGGAAAATGATAACCCTAAACCGCATGCTCTTATATGACATAGTACGATTGCATAGTACCACCGTATCCCATTCCACGGACCACCAATGCACTCGTTTTCAAGCTGACTATGGTATCTAGTCTAATAATGCATCGTGCCCAATGATTCCATCATTCATCACATAAGCACATCAATCATTTAGCATTGCGAAAGTAAAACACTACACGCATGTCATAATCATATGAGGATGACTAAGCTACACATAGTTTGCATGATGACATGGCTAATCTAGATATAATTGAATGATGCACAACAAGCCTTAAAATAAAATCAAACATCCTCTTCTCACTTACTTATTGTGTACAAAGACTCACGCCTGGTACGGGTGAGATCCGGCGCAAGGAACGTAAGTTTTGGTGAACCTGTCATAAGTGAATGGGGTTAGCATTTCACCACTCTGGGGTCAAAACTAACAAGATTTGATAGTTAAATCATGTTTAGAATCATAAAAGAAGGTTGCACATCCGTTTTGGGTCCATTTGGACACAAAAATCACGTTGGGGGCCTCTCGAGTGGATCAAACAGCCCACCTGTCACGGCCCACCGGTCATCTCAGGTGGGCGAGTCGGCCCACTGATCGACCCATCGATCATGATCGGAGGGTAGGTCAGCCCGCCGGTGGGGGCTGAGGGTTGGTCATGACCGGTGGGCAGGTGGACCCATCGATCGGCCCTTCGATCGGCCCACCGGTCATGATCGACGGATAGCTCGGCCCACCGGTCGGCCCATCGATCGGCCCCGAGGGCTTGCCCTCTCAGGCGGGTGCCCTCAGGCGGGCTGTGCGGCCCACCGGTCTCAACCCACCTGAGAGGGCGGAAAAATGTATTTTTCACTGAAACTTTTCCCCAACCTTTGGGGAATCAAATGGGGCTTTTCCAATCACATTCAAGGTCTTATAAGATGATTCTAACCTAGATCTAAGTTAGATTTAAGGATTGGGAAGCCATTTAACCTTCTTTGCTTAAGAACTCTATCAAAACCCCAAAAATCACTTCCTTGTTCAAGAATCACCAATGCTTCTCCAACCTTACAAACACTTCTTCAAATCCTTCAAAATCAACACATAAACTATCTATTGAACCTTAGATTCATCATCTCAAGGGGGATTTACAAGATCTCAAGGAACTCTTCCCAAATCAAGGGTTTTACTAGGGTTTGGTGAAAGTTTAAGAAACATAGCATTTGCTCACCTCCAATCGTAGATCTCGTATTGGGGATCACTCTTCCAGCGTCGGAATGGGAAGATCGAACCTTGGGGCCGCTTAAATCCCTTTCTTCTTCCTCTTCCATCCCCTTTCCTCTTCTCCGTTCTCTTTTTCCCTTCTTTTCTCTCTCCTCTTTACTCTTCTCACCAAACTCCTTTATGTAATAAATGAGAAAATGAAAAACACAATAATGCTATTTATACTTTCTAAAACAACTAGTAACCACATGGGTGGGTCACTCAGGTGGGCGGATGCGCCCACCTGTGACCGCCCACATGAGGGCAGAAAATGGGCCAACAAGTGGGTTTTTGATGGAATTCGACTCTCGGCATAAGGTGTATTATACGTATGCGCTATAGGATACGGCTACATACCAGCATCACTCGTACATGGCCTTATGATACGTGCACGTGCATGGCTTGGGTACACCTGTCTCCTCTGACATTGACTCGGACTTGTCTGGCCAACCTGTGTTCAAAGTCACCCTTGCCATCATGGTCCATAAGGAACCAGCCTTAACCCTCTCCGGTTCAAGTTCTGCATGGTTAAATCGGGTCAACCGTGTAATTAGAGCGGGTTTAAAAAGTAGGGTATCACAAATGATCTGCAAATAAAATTCATTCAAATCAAAAGAATGAGAAAATACACAAAAGGAAACCAGTAAATCATTATTCCACCTTCAAAATGACCATCAATCAAGAGTCCAGTGAACCTTCACGTAAGTGAAGTGGGACTCTCAATTCACGTACACTGATACGTTGACATTAGTTAAGCCCTTGATAGAATGATAATTACCTATTATCCTATTAAGATTTATAAAAAAAAAAAATGATCCCAATAAAAACTGAATGTAATTCCTTTGATTTTGTTTTGTAATTTCTTACATCTTATACCAGATAAGTCATAAGAGGTTATTTTATTTTCTCTCTCTCTTTTTCTTCTTCATCTTGTATGCTCTCTCATTTAGCTGTTATAGGTGTAAGAGTTGAAACTCAAGAACATCATTTTGTGTAGGAGAAATTTAAAAAATAAGAAAATCTGGTGATGTAGTCTTAACATAGTTGAGAGAGCATTGAAGAAGAAGAAGAAGAAGGGAGAGAGAGAGAGAGAGAGAGAGAGAGAGAGAGAGAGAGAGAGAGAGAGAGAGGGTGGGAGGTGATGGTGGTAGTGTTGAGTGGTATAAGTAACAAAGACCAGGCAATAGGTATAAGACTTTGAAAAAACAATTATGGAAATATAATTACAAGTGTACGTTGACTTACTTATTCAATTGATCTTCTGAAACAGTAGCAGAAATCGTCCCATTTAAATAGAGTTGAGTTGTATATATAAATACTCTCCTTAAGGTATTTGAACGCCCCGTATATTAATATGCAATCAGGTTGATTGTACATCCTCACCTCCAAGATAAAACAACTCTCAAATTGCTTAAGGTGCACACATTGATCAATCAAAGAGAGATTCAACAACTAAAAGAAAGATCGATTCTTTGGGATCCTTCCTTTCTTCAAACGGAACGAACAGAGATAGAATCAGACCGATTCCCGAAATGCCTTTCTGGATATTCCTCAATGTCCCGGCTATCCAATAAGCAATTCTCACAGGTATGTCTGAAGGTAATACTTAGAAACTCAAAGGAAAACAGTGGACAAATTTGCAGAGAACAAAAGGCTTAAGACAACCCCATAGTATACGTATTTCGTACACAATCCAGACTATGTACATACACCTTAGGAACCCCCCCCCACACACATAATAAGGGAGAGTATCTCTCCAAAGGGCTTGCACCCTTAAGATACAAATCCTATATATATGCTCAGGTTTTCTTTCATCCCAAACTAATGTGGGACTAAACTTTGTGAGTTGTTTCTAGCTCATTCACAACTTCACCACAAATGCTAAAGACAAAATAGAAAAGACACTTTTGAGAGGAAAACTGAATTTCAAACGGACTATTTTGGATTTCAAAAGACCACTTTGAAAAGACTAATTTGACCATAGTTTGAAACTTCAATTCCAACAAGCGGCGTTAAGATAATCTCTGGTGTTTTAATATAAATTAGATTACTAGCGGAATCAAAGGAGAAGGAGAGACAGAGTATAAGAAAAAATTAAGATAATCTCTAGTGTTTTAATAGGAATAAGATTGCCAATGGAATCAAAAGAGACTTTTTCCGCGTTTATTGTGATTCTTACTATTATTATTTAGAGTGATTTACATCCCCTCCCCTGTAGTTTGCGTTTATTCCACCCCCTCCCTTATGTTTTAAAAAATCCCACATACCTCCCTTGTCAGATAACTCGGTTAGTAAACCGTTAGTTGTGGATATTAAAGTACGATTCTACCCTTCTGCCTTTACCAAAATTTTTAGAGTGATTTATATCCCCCTCCCCTATAGTTTGCGTTTATTCCACCCCCTCCCCTATGTTTTAAAAAATCCCACATACCTCCCCTGTCAGATAACTCGATTAGTAAACCGTTAGTTGTGGATGTTAAAGTACGATTCTACTTTAACACCTGTACCAGATTCCTTGTTCGGGTCAATACTATTTGCAACACCTGTACCAATTGCTCTTCCTTTCATAGCAATAGCAGTAGTTTTAGTAGATGCTTTCCCTTTGTCAATTGCATTTGCAACTGCATTTGCTGACCCAAAAGAACCACTACTACCACCACTTATTGCTCCAGTGATAGCTTTGCATGCACCAGAAGGCCTTCTAATTGTTTGTTTTTCCCTATGAATCTCCACACGATCATGTATTCTCTGTGTCATACCACCAACATCCTCATCACACTCATTAACATCCACAACTAACGGTTTACTAACCGAGTTATCTGACAGGGGAGGTATGTGGGATTTTTTAAAACATAGGGAAGGGGGTGGAATAAATGCAAACTACAGGAGAAGGGGATGTAAATCACTCTAAAAATTTTGGTAAAGGCAGAAGGGTAGAATCATACTTTAACATCCACAACTAACGGTTTACTAACCGAATTATCTGACAGGGGAGGTATGTAGGATTTTTTAAAACATAGGAGAGGGGGGTGGAATAAACACAAACTACAGGGGAGGGGGATGTAAATCACTCTATTATTTATTTATTTAAATCTTGTGACCGTTTACACTATTACGTCAAAAGATAAAGACGTGTCAAGATTCTAGCTTCACTTACGTGAAGATTTTGCTGGACTCATCAAGAGAAGAACAGCCCAATAAAGAAAAGCAATTGATTACATAAATTGATATATGGGTCTTTGTTGGAAATCCGAGCTTAAATCACAAGTAACAAACACATGAGCAACATTCCAAGAAGAAAAGACTAGTTGCAATTGCATGCTTCGCTAATTTGTTCACCACTGAGTTCACTTCGTGGTAACAAGCAATTATTTCTTTTTGAGCTATATCATAAGGGAAAAATAATGTTACTTAGTTATGTAGTTCCAATGAGGAACAAATGAGCGTGTTAAAAACACAATCCTACCACTCTCTATAAAATAAAAATAAAAAATTACATCCATGTGTACACCCCTATGCATGCCCTATCTTTCTCACTTATCCTACACTAATGAGTAGTTACACGACCAGGAAACGCGGGGGTATACGACGAAAAAAAAAAAAATAGGGGACAAAAAAGGTCGCCGTTGGAGAAGGTAACGTTGGACCTTCAGAGCATTAATTGTCGAAAGAATGACTTAAAAAATGAAGTTTAGCAAAAAAAAAAAAAAAGACTTAAAAAATGAAGCTTAATTGGAAGCTTCCAATGGTCAAGAATTAAGAAAACATTAAATGCTGGACCGTTCCTCAGGGGACGGTGGGGGGTTGGGGTTTATATGGGTTGGGCCTAAGAAAGGTGGGCTGGACCATCATTTTTTATTTCAAAATAAATATATAAAAAGAACAGGCAGTGAACCGATTTGACTTGCAATTCACATCTTTACCAATAGGCCTCCAATTCTACTTGGAATTAATTATTATTATTATTATTTTACTATAAATTAGTAAAAGTATATTAAGTAATAATAAAGATGTACAATAGAAACGAGAAAATCCAGGTATAAAGGTGTACAAAAGGAATTATGTTGCTGCAACTAGTTATCAACAAATAGAATTTGACATGTTATTAATCTAAATTATTCTCTTAATATCTAACGATCAGAATTATCACATCATCCTCCTGTAAAACATAACGTAATGAACCATCCACCTCAGAAAGCGAGATTTCGTGATCAAAACTTTGTCGTTGCATAATTCCTTGGGGCCACCCGCCTGAGGTTCACTAGGCCCCAGAAGCTTCCAGTTCGTACGTGGCGCAAGGGTCATGTCTGAGCCCATGGGATATTTAGCCGACCTAAGCTTAGATACCCCTCCTGTCTACAATAAAAAAAAAAAAATTAAATAAATAAATAACTTTAATGAACCATGTATAGATTCCATAATAGGGGAAAAGGTAAACCTTTCTAGAAACTCATACAAGGTCTCCATTTTCTAAGCCGGTTTGTCTGGGTCAACCCTTGCGTCCTCGCGTCTTGAGCTTTACACTTCTTTTTTGAACACGACGGTCACGTTTCTGGTCAAAGATTTAAATCTTCAAAACTCTTTTTTTTCTTCTCTTCTGGAAAATGATCGCTACCTTACAAATAAACACAGAAAAAGGCATCAAAGATACCTTAGAGCTCAGATGTTGAGAAATCCGCCCATCTTTTATTTCATATAAACTGCTAATAAATAGGAAGTAGTAATCTTTACTCTTTCCTATCTTTTCCAGTTCATCTTCTTCCACTCTTTTCTGTTCCAGATCTCTCAAATGGATTACTATGCTCCTTCAGCACCACTAGCACCAAACCCAAAAAGAAAAAGAAATGCTTGGCTTCTCTGTCTATTGGTATTCCTTGGAGTTCTTATTTTTGTGGGTCTTCTCCTTCTAATTCTTGCTCTTACCGTCTTCAAACCCAAAAACCCAACCATAACAATTAATTCCATCTCTGTAGAACATCTCCAATCCTCAGTAAATCCTCCTCCATCAAAACAAGTCTATTTGAATCTAACCCTTAAACTTGATATGTTAGTTACCAACCCTAACAAGGTAAGCTTTGATTATAGTGACAGTTCTGTTCAACTGATCTATGATAGTGTAGTAGTGGGTGAAGCTCCGATCTCGGCTGGATCTATATCTGCTAAAGAGACTAAGGAGATGATAACATCACTCACAGTGTTGGCTGATCGATTTCTATCTGATCCTAACTTCTATCCAGATATGCTCTCTGGTACACTTCCTCTTACTGCCTACACAAGAATTTCTGGTAAGGTAAGTGTTCTAAATATTGTTAAGAAACATGTGGTGACTTATACTTCTTGTAATGTGAAATTGAATCTTCACAACTCAACTGTGGCTGACTCGGAGTGCACATCCAAGATTAACTTATGAATAGATGAGTTTCCAGTTATCCATCTACTGGTGGTTATGTAATATAATGATTGTTTCATCATCCACATAGTTTAGAATATTGGATTATTTTCTATGAGGATTTTATGTAATTAGGTGATTTTTTTTGGGGGGAGTGGGGGGATAATTATTGTAATGAAGTGGATGAGATAAGTAATTTGGTATCATATTCATACTGTATGATGATTTATTTGATGTAAATAACATATAAGGAGCTAGTTTACATTATTTTTCTTGAAAAATGTAGCTATTTATAGTTAAGGAGAGGGTTTCCTCTAACGTTTGTATGCAATTTTGCATTTATGGGTATTGCGGGTTTTGAAACGGTCAAATAATGCAATTTTTAAATAGAGGAGAGAGAATGTGGGCCCCACTATTTCGTGAGGAGAGCGTGTAGGGTTCAAATCCTCGAGTGGCAGTGACGATCTAACGGTTGTGATGCATATTGGGATCCTCCGAGCCGTTGGATCCTCATTGCCACTCTGCCTCACCACAAAGGGTTGTGAGTCTGCAAAGGAGATTTCGTGCAAATCCTTTTACATTATAGTTATCCAATTATTTTGGATGTGATAGTTCGTTAATAATACGTGAAGTTATACTAATGGAACTAAAATCAGATTTGTCAAGTGGTCAATCTAAACTATTCTAACTATCCAAAAATTGAAATTGCCACCTCATCATTTCACATCATACAGATATGAAGGTGTTGTCCACTCAAAAATTTATAGGTGGTTAATTCAGAAAATATTTACCTATATGCTGCCTTGTTAATCAATCAAAAAATTACAAAAGGGAGAGGGGGTTAAGATGAATAAAAATTTGAAAAGAAGGAGGGGGTGTTAATACCATAAATTATAAATGGATAAGTTTAAGTTTGGTGGAAAAGACATTGTATATATATATATATATATATATATTGAATGATATATTCATTTTCAAATTATTTTGATAATATTTTCATACTCTGGCTCAAAAGAATTATTTTTAAAACAATGGACAATCAAAAAGAGGTTACAGTTTTAACTTCAACACTTTAGTCAAAACAAGATCAACCCCATTGACCCAATTATAGAAACTGATGGACAACTGTAAACTAGTAAAATACGTAAACTATACTAACATAGACATTTCCACTGTATAGTGGTTTAACAATTTTCATATGTTCTTAGTGTTTTTCCCAAAACTTAATTATTTTTAATTATTGTAATGAAGTGGATGAGATAAGTAATTTGGTATCATATTCATATTGTATGATGATTTATTTGATGCAAATAACATATGAGGAGCTAGTTTACATTATTTTTCTTGACAAATGTAGCTATTTATAGTTAGGGAGAAGGTTTCCTCTGACGCATTTATGTAGTTTTGCACCAATGGATATTGCAGTTTTGAAAGGGTCAAATATTGCAGTTTTTAAATAGAAAGAATGTGAGGCCCACGATTTCGTGAGGAGACCATGCAGGTTTAAAATTCTGTGGTGAGTAGTGATTGGTAGTGAGGATCCAACGACTGTGGTGCATACCTAGGCCCTCCTAACCTTTGGATCCTCAATGCCGTTCAATACCTCACCACTAAGGATTCTTATGTGAGCGTGCAAAGGAGATATCGTGCAGGTCCTTCTCCATTATAATTATCCAATTATTTTGGAGTTATATTAATGGAACTAAAGAGATTTGACAAGTGGTCAATCCGAACTATTCTAAATATCCAAAAATTTGAAATTGCCACCTCACCATTTCACATTATACCATGGTTTCAAGTAGGGGTGTCAATCGGTCGGGCTGGTCCGGTTTCGGTCCAGCTTAATCGGGCTTGAAGACTTTCAAAGGCTACACCGTATCCGCTCATTTAACTAATTGGGCTTAGTTATTGAAGGCATGGTACACTTTATATTCGGTCGGTCGGTCGGCCTCGGGCTATAATCGAGCCACCTTAATCGGGCTTTAGTCTGGCCTTAACCGGGCTACGGACATGTTTAATGTTAAACGGGCTTTAACCGGTTTTTAAACGGACCATCTTTAAAATGTGCTTTTCTATTCCGGCCCACTCATGCAAGCCCAAAAAAATGACAATAAATCAATAAATGATACCAAATATAACCATTATTTAAAATGTGAACATGTCTTTACTTTTTAGTTTTTATTCTTTAATTTAGGGGGTAAAATACGTATTCTACAATCATTAAAGGGTCGGGCCAAGTTGGTGCACAATAGGCCGGTCTCGGTCGGGCGCCCAACGGCCCAAGTAGTAAAACCGAGATCGACCATTTATAAACGGGCCCGGCTCAAGCCCGACACGTTTAATAAATGGTCCAGGCCGGGCCAATCTATAAACGGTTGGTCTCCATTGGTTTAGTCGGGTCGGGCCACGAATAGACACCCCTAGTTTCAAGTATTGGTATTGGATCGGTCGGATCGACCATATCATATTGGTATTGGCTGAGACAATCCCGATACCTGACCGATCCTAAGACGGGATCGGTATCATCCTGGGTATCGGATACCAATCCAGATCGGCCTATCCCACCTGATGCGGTTTTTCATTTTAACCAGTAAATTCTTCCTACTTTCTTCGTCAATCTGTCACAGAAACTATTACAACTCAGTGAGAAGAAGATCCCAGAAAAATTGTAATTTGCCCCAATGACAGATTCTTATCAGAATAATTCCCCCCAATGACCGGCGGAAAATTAATAACCACAGACAAGGAATTAACTCATGATTCCAGCACAATCCACGACTCTGAGGAATTCCGGCAAATCAGAGAGAAACGGGAGTCGCGGACTTGTGCGTATAGCCATTTGTATCTCTCTCCGTCCCTCTCTCTCTGACAAATAATTTGATTATATCAGTTTTCTGAGCAAAAATGAAGGTTATCGCTGCCTACTTGCTCTCTGTTTTGGGCGGAAAAACCAGCCCTTCTGTCGACGATTTGAAGAACATTCTCGGATCAGTTGGGGCTGATGCTGATGATAATAAAATTGAGCTACTGCTATCTGAAGTTAAGGGTAAAGATATTACAGAGCTGATTGCATCTGGAAGGGAGAAGCTTGCTTCAGTGCCTTCTGGTGGTGGTGCAGCCATTGCGGTGGCTGCAGGTGCTGACGGCGGCCGATACCAAGTGTACTATTTTCGATCCTTAACCGATCCTTACCGATACTGATCCGTATCGTATCGGTTTCGTCTGTGACCGATACCAAGTTTTAAAACCCTGCATCATACAGAGGTAGGTGTTGTCCATTCATAAATTTATAGGTGGTTAATTCATCAAATATTTTTACCTACATGTTACCTTGTTAATCAGTCAAACGATTGCCAAAGGGCGAGGGAGTTGAGATGAATAAAAAATTGAAAGAAGGGGGTGGATGTTTATCCCATAAATTATAAATGGATAATCTTATTGTAATCAATGTTGGTGAAAAGAAAATGTAACCTTATTTTTCTTTTGCCTTTTTTAGTGTGACAATTTTTTTCTTCCAATGAGATTAAAATCTTGTTATATACTCTTAAGAATGATATAATGATAAATCACTTCAATAATTTTTATTATATTTTTATACTTCAACTCAAAAGTATTACTCTTAACACAATGGACAATTGAAAAGAGGTTACAGTTTTTAACTCCAACACATTAGTCGAAACAAGATCAACCCAATTGACCCAATTATAAAAACCTATGGACAACGGTAAACTAGTAGACTACACTTTACTAACAATGGACATTTATATCGTTTAGTGGTTTATTATTATTATTATTATTTTCCCAAAAACTTAATTATTTTTAATTCTTTTTTTAGATCATAGTTTGAAACGTGGAATCCAAACCCAGGGTCATTTTTGGTTCAATGGTCGGATCAATTGCAAACTAAACAATTCGTGGGTCATATGTAGGGATGTCAAACGGTCGGTCCATCCCGATTTCAGTCAAACTAAATATGTTTCGATTTGAGAATGAATAAGATCAAAATCAAACCGTTTTAAAAATATTTTATTTCAATTTTTAACAAGTGGCCAGTCCAAACTATTTTAGATATACAACAGTTAAAATTGCTTTCTCAAAATTTCACATGGCATAGATAGAGGTGTTTTCCGATTATAAAATTTGTAATTGGTTAATCAACCAGTCCTTTACCTATATGTTGCTTGTTAATCAGTCATTTAATTATGTTTATAGGGGCTTCTATGCCAGTCCGGTTGAAAACTATGACCAAGTCTACAACAACAACTCTCCCCCACCCACATAATTACCTCAGAAAATTCGATGAAGTCCACCAAGCTGAAGAAAAGAAAGGAAGATTAAGATGGATCATATAAGGAAAGAAGATGTAGAGGTAGAATTATCAACTGATCTCTGACTACTCTTTTTTTTTTTCACTAGCAAACTGTTGACCGGACCAAGATGGTCTAGAAGGCAATT
>NC_056562.1:15588325-15593637 GCF_013358625.1 Macadamia integrifolia | reverse complement strand
CTCAACTCCTTGTTGTTTGAAGAAACCCTCCACTTTAATTGGTCATTTTTCACAAAAAGTAGACATGAGATAACAAATTATGTGTTTCGCTAAGAACAATTTCTTTGACCATCTCTAGTATAGCTAGGAACCTTCTAACACCACCACAAACTTGTAGCCGAAGAAGATGCAAACCATCGGAGAATTAGAGCAAGTTATCCTCTCTTCCTCTTTGACCTAGGGTGTGTTTGATTAATCCCAGCCTATGTAATCAAACACACCAATCTTTGGTATTTTATGGCAAAATAGTATACTTCTTCCACCCCTTTATACCCACCCTAGTTTTCTCCGACTTCATTACCGGCATAAATAACGAAACCGATGGCTGTATTGAGATGAAAGAACAATATGTAAATTTTCAAATAATTGCTCTTTCAATCTTCTAGAAATCTCCATTTTCAATCACTCGCTTCCTTGGCTGATATGATTAGCTTAAGCCCGGGTTAGGATCAGTTTTAAGCCGGTTTGACTATGGGATTTAAGGTTTGTTAGCCTGGCACAGTAGTTAGTGGCACCCCACTACTGAAACAGTAAAAGTAGGGGAGCACATGGGCTGGGTTGGGCTAGGTTTTTGAAAACCCTAACCCAACACTGCATCCCCATAATTGGGCCCGGTCTGGGCTCAGCCCTGTCAGGGCTTGAAGATAATCAACACTAACCCGCTCCCATTGTGGGCCGGACTCTTACATCTATTCCAGGTGAGAGTAACAAAACTTACTTTAATTCAATATAGAATATGGTGGGCAACATATTATATATGTGTTAATAATATGTACAACAGAATATATATATATATATATATTAAAAATATTATATACATCATAAATCATATTATATAACCAGGGTTAAAGTCAGAGTTGGGTTGCGCCAAATCTAGGCCTCAACCTGGGCGCGGCCCAACTCTAACCTAGGGTTAGTGTTTTTCAACCCTAACTCGCCCTCAAGGTTAAAAATCTTAGCCCAGGTCTGATCGGGCGCAAGACGGGTTTTGGCCGTCAAGGCCAAATATGAAACCCTAAGTAAAATTTTGAATATTTCTAGTCTCAATGGGTGAGTTTCTACGGGTGTCAATATATAATCGAAACCATTTACTGGAATCAAAACCGATCGGTTATGATCGAACCGAACCTCCTATGATCTGGTTTTGGTTTTATAGGCCATAATCCCAATTTGATTCAATTCAGAACCATAAAACTGTTTGTTAACTGGAACCTAGTGTTAAAAGTGTTTTGAAACTTTTAGAGTTTTAGTGTTTTGACTTTTGATGGGTCTCTGTGAAAAATAGAAATGATAAAAAGAAAGTGCTAACCGAGAAGGCAAGACGAGATGGAGTTTCACTTTCACGCATCTTGATTTGCTTAATCATTGTTAATTAGTTATCATTTGTGTAATCTTTTACATAGATAGAGAGTATATTGCCCTTAGCAGAAAAAAATGTATATTGTCTCAACTTTTTAAGAAGTTCACGTATGTAGGACCCACACTAGTTATAGAATTCATGTTGGCTATGATCTTCTATAAGGCTTCTTTAGTATTATATCTATATATAACAGTTGCAAAGACAGATTTTACGATAATAACACGTTACAACTTACAGAGATAAATTTCTACCATTCTACTATCTTTCTCTCTTCCCTTCTCCCTCTCTCAACACCCTATTCCTTCTCTAATATCCGATCTATTAACTAGTTGTGAACCGAATAACAAAAACCAATTGAAAACCGCTAAAACAGAAATTAGAAGAAAATGAATCTGATTTCTGCTTATTGTTATCTGATGTGGTTTAGTTTCCGCTTATCAAAATCTAAACCGAATCAAAATCGGACCAAATAATCGAAACCACACCGTTTGACATCGATGAGTTTCTTGTCATGTTGGACTAGTTAGCACGGTTTAGAGCCAAGCACACCCAACACCCCCAAAAAAAAATTAAAAAAATAAAAATAAAACGTGGTCCTAAATAAGAAGACCAATTCAAAGGGTGATAGATATCACATGACATCAGACGATCTCTCTCATTCACCTATCAAATATCTACCACTTGATATACTCTCTTATTTTCTATACATTTTAGTCGTTGGATTAGAATATTTGAATTTTGTATTATCAAGGCTAAGTTTGGTTGACAATAAATGAACAGAAAAAATAAAAATAAAAAATTGAATTTTAAAAGATGATGCAATGATTGCTTTATGTATCTATCTCTCTCCTCAAATTTAAATTATATTTTGAATTTTTCTTGACAATCAAACTTAGACTAAAACTTTTATATAAAATGTGAAAGACATAACTCGAGTATCTTATTACGTACACACAAGAAGGAGATGATAGAAAATAGAAGAGAAAAAGGAAAAGAAAAGGGAATATGAAAAAAAAAAAAAAAGGTGATATAGACAAAGCCCAGCGTCTAGCTTGGGGTGACAAAGGGTCAATAAAAATTGTATATATATCTCAACCTTTATTTTATGTGACTTGTTAAGTGCCAAGAGGAAGTGGTGGTCTTAATTAATTTCCCATCTTTCCACTTAATTGGTCCTTCCTCTGATCTTCTTCTCCCCTACTTCTTTGTCATTCTTACACTCTTTTTCTGTTCAAGATCTCTGCTTGTTTCAATGAATCATTTTGCTTCTCCTAACTCAAAAAGAGAAAGAAACACTTGGCTGGTTCTTCGTCTGTTGATGGTATTCCTTGAAGTTGTTATTTTGGTGGGTCTTGTCCTTCTAATTCATGGGCTTAGTGTCTTCAAACTCAAAAACCCTACCATCACAATCAACTCCATCTCTGTGGATAATCTCCAATCCACAGTAGATCCTCCTCTATCAAAATATGTCAATTTGGAAGGAACCCTTAAACTGAATATCTCAGTTACAAACCCTAACAAGGCAAGCTTTGATTACAGTAGCAGTTCTGTCACAATGTACTACAATAGTAAAGATATAGCTGACTCTCGGATCCCCAAAGGGTATATATCTGCTGAAGAGACAAAGGAGATGATCATAGTGGTTTATGTATCTGATCCCAACTTCTATGGAGATATGCTCTCTGGTATGCTTCACCTTTCTGCCTACGCAAGAATTGCTTCTTGGTTTGGATCTCCAATTTCCCTTAAGCTCCTTCCATCTCGCGATCTCTCCATCCAGCAATGGATCTCAGGCTGGAAATCCTTCGACCGTCTGGATATCATTGTTGGAGCAAATTCAGTGTATTGAATATCAGGATGCCAACTTCACCTCTTTAGATCGCTTCAACATATCATATTACAAGAAAAAGGGTTTTTGGGATGGAATTTTCTGTTTTAAATACCAAAATATTGTCGTTAATACCTTTTAGGGATAGTAAAAATTTCCGTGCACATAGAGCATAACGCATGATGGCCTTGACATTATCATCCAGAGCTCATTGGGGGCCCTCCTTTGTGGCCATTTCTGAACTGTTACTCTTTGCTGGTATTTTGGAAGGTGAAGCTTTAGCTATCAGACTAGATTTATTGGAAGGCATCAACCTGGGCTTTTCTTATATCATTGTAGAATCAAACTCATCTTCCCTATTCTCTTTTATCCAAGATCCTAGGAAGGTACACCCAACTGCCAGTCAAGGCTTGCTTTCAGATAATGTAAGTTTGTTGCTACTATGGAATCTAAAGCCATGTCTTTTGTTGATAGGGCAATTTGACCTCTATCCACTCCCTAGTCCTTTCCCCATGAGTTCCACTATATATCATCAATGAATATTTCTCTTGGTTACCAAAAAAAACAAGAATTTCTGGTGATGTGTGTGTGTGTTTTTTTTTTTTTTAATGAAACTGGTGAGGCAAGTACTGTTAATATACGAGTGGTAACTTATTGAATGTTTCACAACAATACTTTGGGCTGCTCGGGTGCGGAAATAATTAACTTAGAACATGAGTACCAGTTATCTACGTGATTCTGTGAGATAATGATTATATATGGGGATACAAGTCTATGACTTTTTTACCCTGGGGGTTGGTCCATTGGTGATTCATAGTAGTTGAAGTACCTCAAGAAGTGTCTTAACTGGTTTCAAATCCCTTTGGCACCAACCTTGTCCTTCCTTGAGGATCCCACCCTCTTCGGAGTGGAAACGACTTGTAAGGATTTGAAGGGAATATTCTCACTCCAAAGGATGTGGCGGCAACCTCTATTATAAGAAAAAAAAATTATGATTCTTTTGTCTTTGTATATGGGGATACAAGTTTATTACCATTTGTGTAACAATGTGATTTTTTATGGCTATTGTAATGATCAGGTGGATGAGATAAATAATTTGGTATCATATTTCTGTAAGTAACTTAGAACCTAATTTACATTATTTTTCTTAATAGATGGTACTTATTTATTGTTAGGGAGAAAGTTCGTGTGCAGTTTTGCATCAATGAACATCGCAAGTTTTGGTTTATCCAAAAATAAAAAAAGAACATCAGGAGTTTTTAATGACACTTAGGTGTCTGTTTTCATAAATACCCCTTTTTTACCCTTTAAATGATAGGAAGTGGGACAAGTGTTAGTAAGTATGACATCTAACAGAGCTGTATGAAAGGCAAAGATTTAGTTGCCAATTGTTCATAAGTGGGAAGTGTGATGCCCTTTTTTTTTTTGTATAGCTAACACCATTTGGTTGGATAAAGCTGAATTGTGTTTTTGTTGTTGTTGTAAGTGGGACAAGTTTAGCTAGCACATCGCTCCACACTCCTATCTGCCACCGTCCTTTAGCTTGAGCCTGCTCTAGTCCATATAAAAAGTTCCTTACGATTGTTTTAGAAGCCTTTCCTGTCATGAGATAGTTAATAGTCAATGATACGCATTTTTAATTGACAATAATATATCAATAAGTCCAAATTAAAATATTTTGACAGGAATTATTTATTGTTAGTACAAACCAATAGTGGTAGAGCATTACATGGAATTCCTTCAAACAACATCTACTTTTTGACAAAAGTACCGCGTTGTGGCCTTTGAGCGTACCCTGTATTTTGAATGTTTGCAACATCATCCCAACAATAACTTTTGGCTCAAACCTACTAACGAAGTGGTCTTTTTTCTAAAGTGTGTAACTTTTAAAACTAAGAACAGTAAAACTAGTAAATCCTTAAATGAATGTAATGCATGTAATTAATAAAGTTTTTATTTTCATTAAAAAAAAAAAAAAGATGTAATATAGATGTATACTCTGTCCTCTCTTAATGTTCTATTTCTTTGACAAAAAAGACCAAATCAATATCTCCCCCAAGATTTTTTTTTTTTGGAGGGGGGGGG
>NC_056562.1:15584043-15588305 GCF_013358625.1 Macadamia integrifolia | reverse complement strand
AACGGGGTCTTAAAATAGAAGGACCAAATCAAATGGTGATAAATATCACATGACATAATTAAGACGGTGTGTCTCATTCACCTAGCATATATATATATCTGCCACCTGATATATACTCTCCTATTTTTTATACATTCTAGTCATTGAATTGGAATATTTGATTTTCAAAATTCACACTTCAGTCTTCCTGTTATCATTTTTCACATTCTAAGTTTGGTTATCAATAAATGAATATATATATATATATATATTAAAAAAAAAAAAAAAAAAAAGATAATACAATGATTGTTTTATGATTCTATTTCTCTCCTTAAATTCAAATTATTTTAAATTTTTCTTGACAACCAAAGGTAACCTATAAAAATTTGCATGTGATCATAGGATCAATTGGTGGAAGTGTTCCTAGTTGGTCCTCTCATTTAGGACCACCTTTTATTTCTTTATAAAATGGAAATCTTCATTTTATCTTGATGGATTTCATCGAATTTTCTCAGGTAATTATGTTGGTGGGGTCTCATTATATGAGAGGTATCTTCCAAAACTTGCTTTTATTTATGTGCCCCACAAAATGTATGTGAAACCTGTGGTAGTTGGTAAAAGATTCTCTTCGGACCGTTGGTCGTTCAATGAGATATCTGACAGTTCGGAGAATCTGGGGAAGCATACCCATGTATCAGACTGGACAATACATCTATTTTTGCCATCTAAAATGATGATGTGGCCATTTTAATTGTTAGATATCTACAATAGTTTGAATTGGCAACTTGACAAATCTTAGACTCTTGTTCGATCAATAAAACTCCATGTGTTATTTACACTATCCCATCTAGTAGAAAGAAATATCCGAAGTTCGAATTATAAAACTAATATTGTTGAGATGCATTTCTTGGTTGAAGCAAAGATAAACTGTTGAAAAAGATAGACCCGCATTGATTGTTGAAGAATGTGAACCAAATCGGTAGAATTGTATCTTAGTAAACACTCTCCTTAAGGTCTAAAACCTCCTCTACAAAAGTACAATTAAGGATACTTACGTTTTACTTCCAAGATAAAACAACTACCAATTGCAGTCTTATGGTACACAAGCTTTGATTCTTTGGGAGAATAAGGTTAGGCTCACTAAGTACGGTTTTAGAAGAATGATTACTATGCAATTGGGAAAAATAAAGAAGGAAATTTGATGGAGTAGTAACAGAGAGAGTTCTTGTGTGCTGCAAAAAGTATGTTATATGGACATGTACATTGTAGTATGTACGGTTTTTACCTATATGTATACATTAATCAAGACATATATGTTACCTGCACGTTGTGAAGGTATCTTTAGCGTATGGGTGTTGTAATTTGAATTTGAAATTCAAATTTGGAGCCAAAACTCAAGAGGTGTAAGAAGATTATTTTTCATGACCACACTCATACCCAACTCTGGCATCAGCCATGGCCCGACCCACTCAGTGTGCAACCCAGCTCGGCTCGGCTTAACTCATGCGTGCAATTGAAAAGCACCCTTGGAACACCCTCACTTGAGAAGAGGGAGAGTCTCTCTCCAAAGGATTTGCACCCTTAAGAAATAAGTCTATATTTATGCCGACCTTTCCTTTCCTCCCAAAACAATATATGTGGGACAAAACACTATAGCTTTTGGTCAAGGCTTTCGAATGAAAACTCAAAAGTTTCCCTCCAAAACCTTTTGAGTTCAAAAATCTCAAAAGCAAAGGACAAAACAAGGGGATATATATATATATATATATATTTATTTATATTTATTTTTTTTTGAAATTTTAATATATAATATATGGGATACTTAAAATACAACACCATCCAAAATAGTTGGATAACTATAAGGAAAAAGGAACCACACAACGTTAAAAACGTGAAAGGCACAACTGAGTATGTTGTTATGTACACACAAGGGGTACATGAAAGAAAATAGGAGAAAATGAACCATAAAAAAAAAAATTTTAAGAGGGAGAGAAAATAAATGATTGAGTCTTACATACAAAACCTGCCGTCTGACTTGGGGTGAGAAAGGGTCAATAAAATTGTAATATCTCTCAAATTGGGTCAATATATATATATATATATATATATCAACCTTTATTCTATGTAAGTTGATAAGTGCTTAGAGGAAGTTAGTGGTCTTAATTAATTTCTTATCTTTCCACTTGGTCCTTCCTCCGATCCTCTTCTCCCCTATTATGTGGATCTTGTCCTTCTAACTCTTGGGCTTAAACTGTCATCAAACCCAATAACCCCACCATCACAATTGACTCCACTCTCTGGAGAATCTTCAATCCAAAGTAGATCCTCCCCCATCAAAATTTGTCAATTTGGAAGGAACCCTTGAATTGAATATCTCAATTACGAACCCTAACAAGGCAATCTTCAGTTACAATATTAACAGTTCTGTCATAATATACTACAATGGTAAATATATATGTAGATGACTTTGGGAGCAGCGGGGTATATATCCGCTGGAGAGACAAAGGAGATGATCATAGTGGTTTAGTTTATGTCTGATCCCAACGTCGATCCAGATATGCTCTCTGGTACGATTCCCCTTTCTGCCTACACAAGAATTACAACATGATGCACCCAACCATAAAAGCAAAGCTTTGCTAGGCAATGTGGCCCGGAGGTATTTCTAGAGCCATAGTCTCAATAGGCTCCAGTTCTAAAGTCCATCTACTTTCCTAGGGTTGATTTCTTATATGCAGGCTTGGGAAACCAACCATCATGGGCATGGCGTAATATTCTAGAAGGGGGCAAGGTTCTGTTAGAATGTCTATTTTGGAAGATTTCTAGTGGAGAGCATATTCGTATTTCTTTCTATCTAAACCAAGGTATAAAATTCAATCTCCTCCACCTCCGGGTTGCAGTTTCTTTGATTCCAATACGAGGATGCATAGTGGGGATACATTACCCCGACGTCTGGAGAAATATTGGTGTAATAACTTTTTTGTGACATTACTTTGCTCCTGGGTTGGCCATTGGAGAGGGGCTGCATGGTTCAGACTTCAGCGTCGGGTTACTATCGACTCCCAATGTCACATTGTGGTCTTGCTTACATAGTTACGTGTTCGTTTGCCCAATCAGTTTGATTTGGTAGTGTTCTTTCTCATCGGATTGTAGATCCAATATTGGATTCAAGAATGGGAGTCAGTTTGATCGTTATGATAACAAAAACTTATAGGAAATAACTTTATTGTGTGGCATCTTTGGCACGCACGTAAATGGAAGTAATTCAAGTTGCTCAAGCATCACACTTGAGTTTCTCTAATCTCAACAGCCTCTGTGACAAAATTCTTCTACCCATCTTATAGCGGCAGGTGAGAATCCAGTACAAGTCTGCGCCTATTTCTTTTTTGTAAGCTCAACATTGATGCCTCTCGAGGAAATGATCATCATAGCAAGCGGGTTTGAGGTGATTACTAGTATGCTCATGAACATGTGTGCATTGCGATATCTAAGAAGACTTTTGATTCCATTCTAGTTAGAAGTATACTCTTAGAGGCTCTTTGAAAAAGTAAGGGGAAATTATTGGTGGAATTCGAGTGCCGAGAGCTTGTTTTATCCTTCGATAATGCACATAATATAAAACCTTGCTCTTTTTATTGTATTCCTAGGGAGATGAATTCTGTTGCTTACTCCTCAGCAAGCAAAGCCCTGTTTTAAACATGTATCACACAATTAAGGTCAAATTCCACTCCATAGTCATAAACATGTATCACACAGTAAGGTCAAACTCCACTCCAACTATGCATTCTCTACATTCTGATGAATAAACTTCTTTTTACCCAAAAAATAAACAAAAGCAAAAAATACTAATACCAACGATAGTTTGAAATACCCAAAAGCCCTGCCGCCCAGATCCTTTTAAGAAAAAATCACATGAGAAAAACATGTCGTCACTCAATTACTGATTCAATTTTTACACAAACAAGTACCAATAAAGGGTAACCATTTAACGACTCCTTACCAGTAATTATGGCCATGGCAATCCTTCTAGCACTATACTGAATTGCATTTCCTCCTAGGTGACTCCCTGTATGAATGAGAATCTCTGTGGAACTCCAACTGAGAATGAGATTTGGGAATGGAATCCCAATATTCCACAGAAAATTCCACAATTTTCGAGTAACAATGTTACAACCTTGAAGGGGATAAGCAACTACAAAATACCAATAGTAGAGTTTGGCAAGGATTTATTTTGAATCGATTGAAGTCCACTCTTACTTCACTCTTTAAAGTCAGGCTCCCGCTCC
>NC_056562.1:15580922-15583277 GCF_013358625.1 Macadamia integrifolia | reverse complement strand
TGAAACGACCTCTCTGCCCCCTTATTTGTTGAACAGATGTGGGAGTACTTATTGGCTCTTGCCTGACCCCACATAACCTCCAGGCAGGGTACACCCTCCCATAGAATACTTACCTTCATTCTAATTGGGATAGAAATGGAAAGCTGGTCGGTACTATACTGTTGGAGTGAGGCAATTCTTTACTCACAAGTATAATCCACACTACTATCATAATAGTTTTTCTTTTTTGGGTGCAAACCATGATTTTTGTTTAGCATAACAATAATACTGAAGCACAAATCTCTCACTAGTGAAAATTTGAAACCACAGACCACACAAGATAAATTCACAAACATAATACTTGTTACTCCAGGCCCTTCTTTGCTATGCAAGGACCCCTTGAGATGATATAATAGCAAATCATCAAATGAGAAAATAAAAAGGGGAGGGGAGGAGGGGGGGGGGGGTGGGTGGGGAATTTAGTAATGCAGGAACTTACATGGGCTGTTCCTAACTGGTGGCCGATATCTTGGTTGTTTAGCACAGCTCTTGATAGATTTGTTGGTCTTATTGGCTTCCTAATATTTGAAAGGAGAAAAATGTTTACAGTGAACACAACAATTCCAAACCAATATCATGGGAAAGCATATCATGATCTATTAAGTCCAAACATCTTACCAGGTTATCCATTTCCAGCTTCCTTTGAGCACCTGCTTCAATAATTACCACAACTAGATAAGAATTTACATAGGAAGACGAACAAAGAACAAGTGCAAATTTTGAATTTCCCTTGCATTGAGCAGCCCCATGCATATCTAGAACTGTGAACATGATTATGTAACGAAGTACTAGTGTCATAAGGACATTGTAATCAAGTAAATGGCCCATCAGGCCATCACCCAACTTTAATTGTGACCAGTATATAAAAATTTTCATATATTTTATGGAGAAAATATTTCAGTCAATCCAGGCCTAGAACTGTCTATCAGATGGATAGAATTGCCTACATCACCCCGAAAGTAGGGACATTTTCTATGAAGTGCAATTTAAAAAGATCACCTAGCTAGGTGAACCATAAGGACCGTAACTTTTCCCACTACAATTATTTAAAATAGGGTTTGATTTAGCTGTTGGTGGGGTCCTTGGCTAATAGATAGTGCCGAATAGATTTTTAGTGATTGAAGTATTATATTTTTAAGATGGTCATGAGGCAAGAAAAACCAGAAATTTGTTTAAAATTAGGAAGTCTATACGCAATAAGCGACTCAGTTCAAAGTCATTTTTGACATAAGACCTAAGCTATGCATGTCCTCCCTCACCAATTCTCCCATAATCATTTTAGGTCTGCCCTGGCTCTTTTAACTCCTTCAATCCGAATCAAATCACTCTCCGTAATAGAGCACCTGAAGGCCTCCGTTTAACATGGCCATGCCACCTCAAACGACTTTATTTTAGCTTATCATATATCTGAAGCTACTCTAAAATCAACTCTAAAATGATAATTCCTTACTTTATTCTTCTTAGTTCTGCCACACATCCATCTCACCCTCCTCATCTTAGTTACACTTGAGTTTATTTATAATATGCTTCTTAACTGCCCAACATTCTGAAAGTAAGATCCCCCTCCCTATTTCTCTTCCCTCCTAGATTCCCCACTTCCTTTAATCATTGAACCTCCTCTTAACTATTCTTCCCCTGATGATTCCCTTTAGTGAAGCAGATGAATCACAGAAGTGGGATTATTTTAGTAAAAGTAAGTATGGTCTGGTTCATGGATTTTCACTAAAGAAAACTACTACTCAGCCTTTTCCCAACTTCAATATTATAACTTTCATTGTAACAAACTATTCTAATCGGCCTAAGCCAAGGGTAGGAGCTAAGACTCTGAAATTAGACAAGTAGGACTATTTTAGTCCAAATTTGTTGGGATATTTGAGTTCTTTATATGTTAAAAGTAAGCCAAGTCTTCAAAATAGTTAGGAATTTGAATCTAGATTACATTGTCTATTTTTGTTTTAGAGCCCTAATATGTGTAATAATGTTCAATTTCACTCTTACGATTTTTCCAAATAGTATTTTAAGGCTGTTTTGGTATGATTTCTAATTCAATTTCATAGGGTCATAAATTGAAATTATGGTGTTCGAGATGATTTTTTGAAATCAATTCCATCTGAAATAGTGAAATAGCTGACAACCTATTTCAACATTGAAATTTCAAGCCTAATCTGCAATCCACTTCAGTGAGCAGGTGTTAATAACAGGGGCAAATGTGTCATTTGACATGCTTAAAAAAGAAATGAAAGCGAAATCACTATATTTCGCCGCCAACCACCACCACCACCCCCCCCTTCAGCTCAGCCCCAGCCCCAACCCCAG
>NC_056562.1:15568211-15580902 GCF_013358625.1 Macadamia integrifolia | reverse complement strand
CCGCCCCCGCCCCCGCCCCCGCCTCCGCCACCCTCTCCCAAAGAAATACAGAGAATTTATACTCAAAAATTGAATTACCAAATGGATTTCTTGAAATATTTCAGATCGGTGCAACCAAAACAATTCCAATTTCTTGACCAAAAATCTATATATTTCTATATATTGACTATATCATGAAATCAATCCGAAATTGAAATTCAAGTCGAAATCAAACACGCCCGCGCTAACTTCCAAATCATTAAAGGATACTAGACAGTAGGTTTATAAATTTTATAGGCAAGGGATCCTGCCAGGCTAGCTTTCCCATGCCTAGGCACAGCTGGGCATGAAAATACCCGGATGTAACGAGGCTCTTTTCACACCCAGCTGTGTTTGGGCGTAGGGAACACTAGCCTGGCAAGGTTCTTTTCTCCAAATTCTATACATACAGTAATGGCTTATGTCCTCACACCCAATATTATAAGAAAATGTCATTCAAGTTCACTTCAATATTTAGCCCTGCAGATTCATGGCGTGCTTGGATGGTTATCCACCAGAGCTAAACCAGAGGGGAAGATTGGATTCTATCCACGGGCTAGGTAGGTTCCTGCCATATTCTACATCTTCTGTCTTCAAATTCTTATTAGCTGAAGATCAAGTTAGTTTTCTACTCTTTTCTGAAACCAACAATACCCTATTATTCCCTCAAGTTTCAGTTTCTCTCTATTTCTTAGAACTTGTCCAAACTTGAGATCTAACATTTTGGTTATCCATTCTGTGAAATTCTGTCTCGAGTTGCCGAAGTAGGGATATCAGACCTAGCAATGTAGCAACAGAAAGATGCTCACCCAGCAAGGATGGCAAACTCCCTAAGAAATGCAGCATATACTAACCCAAAACTAATTTAAATTTTTCAAAAGTTGAAAAGCTACAACCAGCAAAGAAATTCAAATCACCTGTTGCTAAAGAAGGATAAACTTTAGCAAACGAGAAATTGCTTGCAGACTTGGTACCAGATAAAGTTCCTGAATATCTCTTGGTGCTCTTTTGCTCTACAGCACCCCTTATTCCTATTGAAAAAGTTGAAACAGAAACGTAAGTAAATATCCCTTACCGGGGGAAAAGGGGAAAGAAAAGGGGAAAAGGGGAAAAGGGGAAAAGGGGAAAAGGGGAAAAGAGGGGGGGGGGGAAGAATAGAAAAATAACAGGGAAAAGAAAGAGTAATACAAGAGAAAACAAGTGGGAGAATGTTATATACCAGATGGTGACATCCTAGAGGCTGCAGCTCTTGTGCGAAGGGATGGAGGAACATAAAAGCAACTCTGCCACATCCACAACATAGTCAACACATGAAATCTTAAATCCATGAAAAAACAAGAACAATTCAACTGCATTAAATCCTAGAAAAACAAGAGCATCTATTCTTCTTGGTGCATTCTCTGTAGTGAATCCATAGTTCCCAAGAAGCGCACACACCTGAAAAAAAGGATGTTGAAGGGCCTCTGCTGCTGTCGGTCTCTTCCTGGGATCCCATGAACAAAGTGACTGCAAATTCAAAATGGCATGCAGGAATAAGCAAAAATCATGCACACAAAAAAATCAAATAATCTACATGTTCAGTTGAGAAAATGCCAATTTGTAACAACAAAAACAGTAATGGCAATACAAGAAGAGTTGCTCCCCACCCCCCCCCCCAAAAAAAAAAACCCCAAATTTCTAACTATACTATATACTTACTGTTATGAGGTCGATTGCATCCTCACTTGCCGATGGTATGAGAACAGAGAGATGAACACTAGCAAACTGCAATGTCAAATTATAAGATTAAACTCCAAAAGGGAACATGTTACCATCTAACCCATAAGAGCAAAAACAGAAATCTTAAGAGAACCCAGGAGGGTAACTAAGTGCTTTAAAAGCCAATCTAGTCAGGATTGCCTGATCTGGATCAGAACGGTCATGTGCAACTCCAGAAGTCAAGAGACGGCCAGAGACGGTCTCAGCCAATCCCTGTTGAAACCAAGTGTTTAAAGCTTTTTTCTGTCAGGTAGATGATATTGACAGTTGAGGCACTCGGGTAATCAACTCCAAATAACATGCGCCCTGAGGAATTTTTTTTGGGCCTCAAATTGTGTAGAATCCATAGAGCAGAAAAGGCATCTACACTGGCTACATGGATTGCTAGTTGGTACAAGGGTGTAACACTAGCATGGTAAAAAAGTCTACTGAGGATTCTATCTACCCCCATAGCATAATGATTTCAATGATGGCTGATGGGTAAAAAAGATAACATTTAGTAATGGGACTTCATGAAAGGGTCTATTCGTTTTTTGCGTGATGTAGCATCAATCATTGCTTTGGTTTACGAAGCATGAATATATAATTAAAAATTAAAAATAAAAAAGCACACAATTAAGTCTAACCTGGGGAAATTGATATTTGATAGCATTTGCAAGTTGAAGTCCCTGTGCCCATGAATTCTGATCAGGGCTGCCAATCACACCACATATTTTGTATATCTCGTCTGCTTCACTGCATTAAAGGAGGAGATAAATCCAAACATGTGATTCCATTGATGAACACAATATGTAACAAGAAATACAAAAAAGAAATAAATCTTATGACTCATAACTCCCAAAAGGGGCAGGATGAGTACACCAACCCCCAACCCCACCCCCCCCCCCCAAAAAAAAAAACTATAAATTGCCCTCACACAGACTGTCCACATGAACCACTACACAAGGGGGCTCGGTAGTGCAGTGTCCCACAAACCAGATGTTTGGTAGTGTCAAAATATGGATTATCACTATAATTATTTTATCTACATGTTGTGTCTTAAGTCCAAACCATTCATCCTGCCAATGAAAAAGACATAATGAACGGACCTGCCAATTTCAATAATGATAAATAAGCAACAGGATGAACTTGGACATAACCTTGGAGCAACTAATATATAGATCCTTTTAGTACAGACTAACATCATGTTCTAACCAATACCACTGAAGAAAGAATACCTTGAGCCAGGAAAAAGAGGACGGAGAGTAAATAATTCAGCCATAATAGCACCCATTGCCCACATATCTGAAAGCACCACACAAAATAAATAAAAAAAAAAAAGTGCATAATCCAACGCAAGCACAATCACATAGTAGCATTAAAATTCATTTCACAGCTCCATAATGCACTCACCAACTGCAGAATCATAAATCGATGACTGCAACAGAACTTCAGGGGCTCGGTACCTAAAGAAACCACATTGATAGAATTAATACTGTACAACGGGAAACAAATTTAAAAAATGGATCTGTAATTCCTTCAGAGTACCAACCAACGAGTAGAGACATATTCCGTATATGGTGGCTGAGAACAGATTTCTCGAGCAAGACCAAAATCGGCAACTTTGATCATGTCTTTTGTAACCAGCAAGTTCTCTGCAAAGCATCAGAATGTAGGTTACAGTCCTCATGCAGGCAGATAGTAAGCTAAAGATATCATTTTCACCTAACAAGAGAAAGGGTGAAGGTAGATAGTATGTTAACAGGTTTTGTTCTAGGCACTTTCAGCAGCACTTGATGGAAACCAGTCAGACAATAACAGCACCAGCAGCCAAAAAGGACAACCCTATTTAACCATCTTAACATAAAGCATGCTGGTTTCTAGAAAATGTAGTAGGAAGATGAGGAATAAGTCCTTAAAGTTCATACCTAAGATGCTAGAAATACCAGTAAAAAACCCGTCACCTCTAATTGTTATAGCATTAAAATAAGAGGATCAGTGATTACTCATCTTCGAAAACACTGAAAGGGTAACTTGGTCATCTTACATACTATAAGAAAATGAGCATAGAGAATCACTAAAAAGTAAAAACTCAGTTTATAAAATGTAGACAGGTTTCCTGTACTAACAGATTAGAAATAAATTCCAGGTATGCACACAAATATTTTCCAAATGGCAGATTGGATGTGACTGAAATTTTATGGATGAGTAGATCTTATGATTCAGATAAATCAACAAAAGTGGGCTTATTTTCACTAAAATAAGCCTTGGGTTTTAATAAGCCACTTTTATGGCCTAAAATATAGGTAGAACGAATGAATACAAGATTCAATTTGTTAGGCTCTCTTTGGTTGGATTTCTATTTCAATTTTCACTGACTAAATAAAATGTCAACAAATAATTTTTTGGTCAAGAAATTGAAATTGTTTGGTCACATCCATTTATAATAATTTCAAAGACAAAAATTTGTTCACTAGTCCAATTTTGAAAATGAATTCTCTGTTCTTCCTTTGCAGTGGCCTTATGAAAAGAAAAGAACCGCAACGTGGAGAAGCAGCTTCATAAACACAAACCATGGCACGTTGTGGAGCGCAGCAGAACCACAGCGTGGACCAGCAGATCAGTTCGACCAAACTGTGCGGGAAAGGAGGTTGCGCAGAGGGGGTAAGGTGTTCCACAGAAAGGGTCCAGGAGAAGAGGGTGGGGAGGGGGTTGAAGGATATGGCACAGGGAAGGGGATGCAGTAAAAGAGGGCAGTGTTGGGTGGGGCGCAGATTGCAAAGGGGGAAATTTTCTATTAACATCACAGGATCAAACAGACTCTTGCATGGGAAACTCCCAGCCCCATTCCCAATTCAGTGGAGTTGAGTATCCACTTCAAAGAAAACAAAAATGAACAGAGAATAAAGGACAGTGGTTCTGCATTACTTTGAAAAGGGTTTTCCATGAGAAGCAAAATGAAAAACTATTAGCACCCACAGCGAAAGAAGTTGAGGAGAAGTTGTCAATAATAGATTTACACAGAGAAATAGACATAATAAAATAGAAGAGAAAAACATATCTGACAAAGGTACCTAAAGTTGTTTAGAGATGAGAGATGGGTCTTTCGTGGGCTACTATTAAATGGCCAGACCAGATTTGGTCCAACTGATTCTCCATGTTTCAGGTTGACTGGAGAATAAGTGCTAGTAAGAGAGAGAGAGTAGAGCCTTTTTTTGGAGCAAAAGAGGGGGGTTGGGTCAGCGGTTGCAGGTGAGGGTTTTTATGGTTTAATTGAAATTACAATTTTGATGAATGAAGTTGGATTCTAGCAATCTAGCCTTTGGGTTTGTGGTGATTCAGACCTCTATTATGCAGTGATTCAGTACACTCCCAGGTGACGACTCCAAGGTTGGGGTACTGGTGGTGATTTAAGCCCTGCATATTAGATGGTGATTCCACATCATATCCTTTCTATCTTCTCTTTCTATTTTTAGTTTCAGTTTCAATTTCAAAAACCCCCAAATATCCCATCTTCACATCAAATTCTAGTTTTGTTAAATCTTTTGATTCCTGAATTTGTTTTCGCTGCTCTGCTCCTACTTTATATTACCAGTTAATCAACTGTTAAGAGCCTTAATTGATCACTGGTTTGAACCCTCATTCAGGCTATCTATTTTGCAGTTATTGAGCTATCCTTCCCCAAGTTGGATTAGTCCACGACATAGTTTTTAAGGCGCTGATGCAATCCAGAGATGGTAAGGCAATGCTCCGCCTTATGTGAAGTGGCATCTTATGTGTGTGTGTGTGTGTGTTTTTTTTTGACACATTTTTAAATTACTTGATGATGATTCCAAATATAGATTTTTTATTGGTAAGTGTATGGTTTTGTTAACACTTGAGATGTATGGGATCAGCTTTACTCCACCAAAAATAACCAAAACAAACAAAACAGAAGCACGATTCACAAACAGGGTTTGGATTTTGTCAAGGGTTTTAAGAAAGGGCTTTGAGAAGGAATCAAGGAACAAGGAAGAACCACTGATCCAAGCGACTATTTTGCTTCGGCAACGGTGAGCTTCATCCTTCTTTGGTAGGAGTAGGAATATAGTGGATGACCTTAGGGCTTAGGCACTCATTTTGGCATCATAGACGTAAGTATAATAAATACTTGTATTTTTTATGCTTTCTTTTCTTAATATTTATAATTTTGTTTCATAATTATGTATTTATATTATATGTTAATATGTTTTGATGATTGATGATTGATAAAGATGAACTTAGTTTATTCACTTTATTGATTTGTTTTCTTGATGAATATATTACATTGGTATGAATATGAACCTTTAATATTTATTTAACATATAAGCAATAGAATTCAACTAGGATTTGAGCCAAATAGATTGGTTTTATAAAAAAATTACACAGGAACACTTTAGTCAATAAGACGACGCTTTATGCCCGCCTTATCGCTAAGGCGCTCCGAAAGACCCTCAAACGCCTCCATCGCCTTACAACCTTAAAAACTATGGTCCACGACTCAAAATCTAACCCTAAGATTACATTGACAATTTACAGGACTGGTCCGCAGTCCATAATGGACCTTCTACCAGAATTTGAGTATAATCAGACAAGTCCCCTTTCAGTATCCAAATTTCTACTAATCCTGTTTGTCTTTCTTTCCTGTGATCTAATCGGAAGTTGTTTAGCCACTGGTGATTACCATTGCATTACCTCAAGGGCCCATCTTCAGAAGTCAAGTTTCGGCCCAAACATGATTTGTGGAGTGGCAAAACAAAACATTAAAAAATTAAGAGAGATCCAACAGTGATTAGAACCAATAGGTATACATAAACATTTTTTTACAAAGATGCATGTCAATAAATGAGAGGCATTTGATTCAATTAGGCTCCAACATTTAACATGTGGCTAATCCAAACCATTTACTCCATCCAACAGTCGGAATTGCCACGACACATTCCCACATGGCACAAATATAGGTGCACTAGACCAGGTATTCTTCCTATACCCACTAGACCAAGGTGTTCTATGTTAGATTCATTATAGAACAACTTATCATTTTCCATACTCGAAAACGAACAGTTCAACAAAATTATGTTAGTCACATTTCATCGGGGAAAAATATAAATTTTAACCATGGCTAAATGTTGATGAAATTCTTGCGGTAAGGGGTCCCCAAAAAAAGAATACATAAAAGGGAAACAAAGTCTTCCCAGAACAACCACTCAATAAGCCAAGTGGAACACAACCAAGTTTCCAATGCAGCATAACATTGTTCTTTAAGGAGAGATTTGAACGAAAGAAGATGGGGGTGGGGGGGGCCTAAGCAGTAGTCAGGACCATAAGAGCTAAGAGCATGTTGCTAAAGCATTTTCCTTTTTCTTTTTCACCTTTTTAAGAGAAGGGAAGGAAGAAGAGATTGATTTGCATCATCTCCTAAGAGAGGATAAAAAGACTAGGTAATAGAAATAGAATGTGTACCAGGCTTCAGGTCACGATGAAAATATCCACGCTGGTGCATATAAGCAAGAGCTTGAAACACTTGAAAACACCAGTTACGGACTTCAGTTTCTGAGAAGAGCTTTCCCCTATCTTTCATTAGTTGGTATAGGTTGCATTCCTGAAATAAACAAAAACATTGTATGAGTCTTAAGAGTAGGTAACACAATATGAAGGCAATTATACCATACCAGGAGTTCTTAACTTACCATGTATTCAAACACAAAGTACAAGATGTCATTTTCTCTAATGACTTCCTTGAGCTTCACAATATTGGGATGGTTCATCTTTCGCAATGACTGCAGAAACAGTGAAATGATTGTTAGATAAAAACTGAATCACACAACAAAGGCCTCAAGGTGAAGGACAAGTATTTACCTTTACTTCCCTAAGATTTATGCACTCCTCCCAAGAATAGTATTTTCTCTTCATCTTTTTTATAGCAACCTGTAGGGAGAGAGAAGTACAGAATATGAGAACAATCTGCCAAGTGAAAACAGGGACATTGCAACACAAACTAATGAATCTACACGTACAACTTCACCAGACTGCTTATTTATAGCCCGCCAGACACTCCCAAATGTTCCATCACCAACTTCTTTAATTATCTTGTAACTGGTACAGATAGAATTTTTTAGCAAATGTCAACATAATCAAAGTCTAGTGTTCTTGTATTACAAATCCCAACAGAAAAAACAACTTACCGGTCCATTTTTGTTGGTGAACAATAAAGAAAGGTTCCAAAAGCTTTTGCCGCCTCTTCTTATTCAATAAAATAATGTAGGATCTATCAATGAAAAATGTGTCATTCCACTTGAAGGAGTATGATACCAAAGAGAGATCTCAGCGTATGCAATTGAATATAGACAAGCTCTTCGGCAAATCCACCATCAACATTGACTTCCAACATGCATGAATACAAGGCCAATATCCTTCTGATGGACGGTCTTCCAAGCCTTATTCATAAAGAACTCCAAATTCATGGCTTCATATCTGTAAGTGGAGATGGATGGCAAGGAAAATCGCATACTGCAAAGCATCTTGCTTCTGACTCCAATATCATCCACTCATTTGACAAGTGTATGAGAACTTCAAATTCTCCTTTATTCTATAGAACTAGCAACCAGGATTCTCAATTACCAGATAGCTCACCACACGAGTCCAGCATAAACCAGGAATAACATATAACTAAAACTGAAAAGCCTGCATGGATTGGAAGGAATAGAAATATCTACTAGTAACTATCTATGAAACTTCCATTCATTTACTTGAAGACTTCAGCCCTGTGATTAAAACACATAAGAAAAAGTTAGTATCTCATGGGGAACATATTCACAAAACACATCAGTTCTGGAAAACCAACAAGTTGTATCATACCCCACAAGATGTTTCCAAAAAGATTTCACGCCAAAGCTGTGTTGGTAATGCACTATTAATAGAAATAAAGTCAGACACAAGTCCTAGCAAGCTTTCATTTAAAAAATCGAATCTTAACATAGACAACTTACTTGTATAACAGCAACACAGGTCCAACACAAATTTCAGAAAAAATTTGCATCAGGCCTCCTATAGTGATCATTTAATTTCAGCCAGCAACTAAGTGGAGTTGACAAAGGAAACAAGAAGGAATTCTCCAAGGACACAGAACCGCCAATTGAGAACCGTTTGTATTGACAAAAAGCAATACTGGAAGCAGTTCGACCAGATGCGCACTTGCTCCATACCTCAAGAGAGAACGTTAAGGGCTTCGGATCACACTCAGAAAAAACCTGACAAAAGCAGCTGCATTATTAAGTCCCAGACTACTATGATAAACCAGTAAAAAGATGAAACAAACTTGCAATGTACAAGGATAAGAAGCAAGCAAACACAGTTCAAACAAAAAATAAGACAAACAGAAGTCATTGAAGACATTGTAATTAACAGAAAGCCAATCATATAGATGAAACCCATGCATTGACACTTAGACCTCCAAGATGTAGCAAAATAGAAACATTAAGTAAAGAGGAGCAAGGAAGGTCATAAAACAAAACCCTAAAAGGAAAAAACACCAGCACAGCTAGCAAGAAAAATCAGAAGACGAACACGCTGATGAATTTCCGGAGTTAAGACCTTAAATTCACATGGCAAAATGTCAAAGCAAAATTCCATTTTTTCTGTGTGATTAAATCCTACCACTAATAATGGACCAAAATATTATTGTACATGATACCCTTAGGAATATTCCAAAATCCCAGATCATTTTAGCAAGGCTACGAACAAGTTAGCAGCTTATATGCTTAACAATTGCAGTGATACATATCATAATTTTCTTACCACCTATCTGCTAAAATCCAGAAGTTT
Source organism: Macadamia integrifolia (assembly GCF_013358625.1). NCBI lineage: Eukaryota > Viridiplantae > Streptophyta > Magnoliopsida > Proteales > Proteaceae > Macadamia > Macadamia integrifolia. The sequence continues at coordinate 15,571,305 of NC_056562.1, read as the reverse complement.
CATATATTAAGAAACAAACACACACAAGAACATATAAAACATTGTAGTTAACAGAAAGTCTTTCAAAAAGGAACTACATCAAAGAACATATAACACAAAGTCATTTGTAAAAAACTAGTTCAAATAAGCATATGAAAAAGTACTACAAGATGAGGCATTAAAGAAAGGGGAAAGAGAAGGCAAAACAAAACTAATCCAATAGAAGCAAGGAACTCCATAAGAATTAAGCCTTAAGATTACGACATGCAGCACCACCCCAGACAGATTTCTGACATAATAATAAGCAAAACAGAAGATGAGCATGCTAATGAAACCCCAAACTGTAAGACCGTAAAATTCACATGGTCAGCCAACCGAATTCAACTCTAATACATACACCAACACGGCATGCTTGCAGAAAACAAGAAAATCTTCAGCGACATCATACAAGCCTCTAACCAAGCAAATATTCTATCAGAGAAATTCTAATAAAACCATTTAATGAAACCCTATCGCTACAAATAAACCAAAATAACATTGCAAGTTGAGTCCAAAAGGAACCAAACCTCACAGAAAACCTTAAATCTCAAACATAAGAAGCCCTAACCTCAAAAAAAGAAATCAATAATAAACAACCAAACACAAAGGCCAACCTGACTAAAACAAGCCCTAATAAACATAAAAATCCATCAAACCCCTCCCTATCTCTCGGGGGAAAATCAATCCCTCAGATTCAAATTCAATCAAAGAATCCGCGGAACAAAATCATGATCGCAAGACCCCCGATTAATTCCTATTAGATGAAACCCTTGTACATCCGATTCTCAATCACCAAGAAACCAAAAGCCTATAACAAAGAACTAGGGCACCATGAGGCCTTGATCAAAATATCTCAAGACAGAAAACCCTAAAATCAGAAATCATTATTTCGATCCTCTGATGCATGACACCAAGAGAGCTCCGTCTTCAATCCAAAATCATCAACGCAAGCCCCAAATATTGAATAAAAAAAATCGAATAAAAAAGAGCAAATCGAATTAAATCAAACAGATCAAATCAGATGAAATCAGATCAGATCGTTGAAGAAAAACTAATCGGAAAACATAAGGAATCGAGATCCAATACCTCCACGCCTAACGGCATACCCTCTCCCTCGCCTCGTAAGGGCAAAGGTCGAATCCAGAGCTTCTCTCTCTCAGCAACCGAAGAAAAGTACCAAAATCTTCGTAACCTTTCAGAGACGAAACCTAAATAGGAGATGAGAAACAGATATGAACGAGGAATAACCCGCGATGCTCCTCGACCGATATATATCAGTAGAGAATTGATCTGTTGATTCTCAGAGTAAGAGTATAGATTGCTTTTTAGGCTTCCTAGAGACCGTTGGATTACTCATCTTTGGACCCCATCTGTTGATTAATTATATCGTATGGTGGATAAGGGATAGTATGACATGTTTTGTGGGCCCATGTGCGGTTGTGATGTCATATGGTCCATTATGGTAGGTGGCGTTCCAATGTTTTGCTTCCCCTAATCTTTGAATTAGCCTTATTCTTGTTTTCCAAGGTACCATGCGTGGTGGCACTTGTAACAGGGTTGGGTGTCCACATGGTTAGCTAGAACGCGTTTTAAACGTCAGATTTTATTTTATTTTATTCTATTTTATTCTTTCTTGTTTTTTTGAGAAAAAGAAATCTTGGCTTTCAAGGTGATCTAAATGCAGAGGGAGGTAAAATGACTCTCTTAACCTTGATTGATTCAAAGTACTAAACTTCACTTGTTAATTGGAGTAGCTAGAAACCTATCAATCGTTGGGATCTTTGCTACATCTTCATCGTGAGATCGATCTCTCAATTTCTACTACTCTCCATCATAGTAAACTATTTGGATTCTTTTCTTTTTTTTTTTCACCTAGTTGAATCCTCCACTTGTTATCAAGACCCCATCCCCAAAACCATTTTTGAATCAATCAAAAGTGCTACAATAGAGCCCTTCTATCCTTCCCTCATTAAATTCATCCTCCACTTGTAATATTTTCATCATGTATAGGTTAACATTTAGTCATTACATGGATTCAAATTAGTGGATATCTATTTATTGGCAGGCTCCATCCAATGGAGCCCAATTAGAAATAATATTCATAATGGATTAATGAACTTTATAATTAACCGTCTTAAAGTGTAAAGTATATAGCGAATTTATTGATGATTAGGATTTATTATAAAGCCCAATTGTTTCTTCATTCTGTCATTTATTGGAAGTGGAAGGACTTGCGTTCCTCTATCTTTGCTACAGTTAATGAACCCAAAGGTCCATAAACCCAATTTAGTATTTCGATGAAATGTGCTGAAGAAAGTTGCATTTAAATGATGTTACTCCAACCAATTTGAGTGAGGAGTTAGTACTGTGTGTGGATGTGAGAAGAAAGTAGCCAATTTAAACTGGATGACCAAAACTTTGAAATGTGTCTTCGATTTATGATTTTAATTTATTTTTTGCCTTTCCACCTAATTAAAGGATCTTCTAGACAATCGGTACCAAACTTTTTTCTCTCTCTCTCTCTCTTTAATATATTTTATATAATAGCAACCAAACAATTTGTATTATGGGTTAATTATTATTTCTACAAATTATTTCTAAGGAACTTAAGATATATAGGAGGGAAAATTCAGGAAGCCTCACCCAAATGGCGGCTTTGGAAATTTCATCAGAAGAAGGCTTAAAATCTAGTCGCCATTTTCGAATCAAGAACTCTTTTAGGATAGGTCTTTCAGAGCCTTCTTTCCTGATCTATGACCACCCTCGGCCTCTTTTTTTCCGGGTGATTCACTTTCACTCCCTTATACTTATCCTACGTTTACTCAACTCCCCTACTCAAAAGCATTTTTTCTGAATCCCCAAGAAAATAAACTTCTACATCTCCTTCTCCCCTAATACTTTAAAATACCTACCCCTCTTTTCACATGTTAATCAGTTGGTCATAATTTTTTTATTAGCGTACCATCCTTGCATTCCATCCCTAACCTTCACCTTTCACCATCGTTGCAACCCCCTCACCTTCCACTCCATCCTAGCTCCCATCGCCCCACCCCTCCCCTCCCCTCCCCTCCCAATC
>NC_056562.1:15552335-15568135 GCF_013358625.1 Macadamia integrifolia | reverse complement strand
CTCTCTCTCTCTCTCTCCATTTTCTTTATTATAATAATGGAGGAAAGAGATAAGGATAAGAGACCAATCCCTAACTTACGTCCTAACAAACTCCACAATGCACCCATGTCTACATTTTCGGCTCTTCATTTCCATATAATTCCTCTATTATAACATAAATCTAGACGAACCACCCCTTACAAACTCCACAAAATTGCTTCAAATCAAGCCTTACTTTCTCTGCAAACTCCACAGTGAGAATTCAAAAGAAAAATAGATAAAAGATTGAAGTATTTGAAAGACAGTGCGACAGAACTAGGATGAAAGATCGTTGGGTAAAGCTCAATAGATTAATGTAGATTTCATGTTCTATAAGATTTATCATTTTTAAGTCGTTTCGAATTTTAAAAATTGCATGCTTTACTTTAGATCGAACTGTTTCACATAATCCAATAGGGAATCTTTTGCAGGAAACTATAATGGAGGGGAGAGGTGAGGGGATTGCAATGACAGGGCTATGTGAAGGAGTGTAGTTGGAGGTTTGGTTCGATGTGTTACGCGGAGAAAACGTCTGCCAATGAAAAAGAAGTAGAAGGAAGGAGACCAAGGAGATCAATGTAACTCTGCTATCAAATCATTCATTTAACAATTCAACTAATTTTCTATAGTGAACAAGGAGATCAATGTAAGCATTGTTATAATTTTCAGATTAATTTTCCTATCTATAACCTCATTTTCATTGATATTAACATTCCACTTACAACAAAAAATATTCTCACTAATATTGAACTCAATGAATAATCAATTCACTTTTTTTCCCCCCTCCAATAAACATTTCACCTATTCATAATGTCATACTAAATGTTTTTTTGTTTTATTGGTTTCATTCAGTTCTGTTTCGTTATCAATCGGTTTAGTGTGGTTCAACTTTCAATCGGTCCAATCCAATAAGAATCGATTTGGTTTAGTCCATGTTTTTTTGATAAGTTTCGGTCGACTTCATTAGTTCGGGCTAGGGTTTGACACCCCTAACACGAGTACAATGTCCAATTCTTATTGTCTAACATATAGTCAAATCAAGTGTATTATAGTTATCTTGAATCAAATCACAACATTGTGAGAGATGCTTACTATCGTAGTGAACTGTCACTAACTTTGTTTACTATTTATCTCATAAGAGATGAGTGTAGACCGTTTTGTCAAACAAACTAGACATTAGCCTATCAGGGTCTTCATTAGTTGGTTTACAAAACTTCTATCCCCACCAACAATGGAGGCCATGGGGTTTCTACCTATTAAGAATCCCTATATCACACTTCCTTTGTTAGTAAAAGAACAATTATGGATTTAAAAATACATCATATATCATTATGAACAAATGCACATCAATAAATATGGTAGTTATTACATTTTTATTTTTTGATAAGAATAAATATGGTGACTATGTGATGGAGAGTAATGTATCCTCCACACATTACTTCTCCTCATCAATATTAATTTATCAATTTATTGTGATGTTAAGATTATGCATCTCTTACAACAAGTGATGTATCACGTTGATGCCCATTTATATTTCCAAGGTGATCTCTATATCCTTCATGAACACCGTATTTTTATTGATCTTCATCTATGTTTCCTTCTCAAAATCAATTACAATCTTACGTCTATTTATTTATTTTTTGTTGGTAAAGAATCTTACATCTATTTTACACCTTAGTTAAAGAAACCTTAGGAAATCAATCCACCAATTGGAATACCCAAGGTGGTTACATTTATAAAAAAGAATAGGAAAAAAAAAAGAGAGAGGAAGAGATAGGGATACATACATACAGCATCACATTCCACACATCACATCACATGTAACTTAATATGCCATCCACATAAATAAGACTATAATTACAAATTTTATGACCACCATGTATGTAATATCATGTTCCTACAAAATTCAAAAATAGAAATTTAATATTTAATAAAAAACGTGTTATCTATTAACTAACTTTTAGTCAAAATAGGGTTACATCTCATGCAACACCGTATACCCTTACTTGTATAAATTATAAGCCCATTTAAAATGCTCAAATCCCAATCTTACATAATACATTGTTATGTGTGTCCCACCTAAGTCAAAAAACTAGGGTTTCATCTCATATATGGTTGCAAAAGTATTTTAAAGTATCCCATAAACTGATTCCAACGACAGATTTAAAATGCCCACGAATAGTTTATAAACTGTTTCATATTAGTCCATAAACTATCATATAAATAGTTGATAAACGATTTCTATAAACAGTTATTTGCTATTTGTTATTTGTATATATTTCTATAATCAATCCATAATAAACAGTTATTTGTAGCAGATGGGTAGTCTTTGAATCCAAATATGTCATTGATGAGTTCATAGTCAAAACAGATAGCCACATTGACCATGGGGAATTCCTGGCTTCTATGGAGGTCATGAACTTCAATCCCTAGCAAAGATCTAGTAATCAATTCATGAGAGTCCAGAGAGAATTGGAAAAAATTCACAAAGGAATTGATGAATGTGGATTTAAGGCTTTCACCAGCAAAGCGAAATTACAGTGTATTCCTTATCGTTTCCATAGAGAACCTTTGAAATTTGGAGAGCGGCTAGGTAAGGTAAATGATGGGTTTGGAGATGCAACTTTTCATTGGGGGTCCATCGATTTTTGGTCTTCAAGTTTTTTCAAGAAACGGAAAAACAAGTCTGACTTATTTCGTCAAATCAGTTTCCAGATACAAAACTAAGCATAAATTTCTATTTATGTTCCAAAAAACATATGAAACCAAACAAGTTTATCAAACAATTTTTAAGGTGTTTTCCTTTTCTAAGCATAGAAAAACAAAAAACACGTTTATGAAAATGTTATCAAAGTGATTAAGGCCCATTAACCTCAAATTAAAACACCTTTTTAAAAGAAAATGAAAGCACACTGAAACACCATTCAAAAGGCCCAGTAATTGTTCTGATGAGGTGGGTTAAAAATATCCATTATCTCTTCATCCATCTTCCTTGTCCACCTCCTCTATTTCAAAAGGCTAAAATAGAGTTCAACAACTAGGTTTAAACTTCTTAACCCTTTTCTGTTCTTTTCGTCTTGCAGGTCCAAGAGAAGGAGAGGAAAGCCAGCCTTGTCGACAGAAGCAGTAGGCTATTGGCACTCAGGAGATGGCAGCCACTCTTGCTAGCAGGGTGGGACAAAAGGGGCAGGGTGCTACGGCTTACGGGCTGCATCCTTGCTTGGCTGCGGTCTATCGGCTACAACCTTGCTTGGCCAAGCAAAGCGGCCTTGCTTGGATGTGGCCTTCAAGCAGAAAAGAGGATGTACAAATTGGTAGAAACAGAAAAGGGGAAGAAGGCAAGAGCTTGGTTGCTTGTGTGGCTTGGCTTGTGGGATGGGCTGCTTTTGCAGCCTGGCCTGCTGGCCTTGGTTGCGTGTGGGGGGCCTAGGCTACAGGCTAGGCTTCCCGAGCGGCCTTAGCCTGAACATGCATAGTCTGTTGTCCACAGCTACAAACCATGAAAACCATAATTTCTAACTATGATATTGCATAACAAATATGGTACAATTTAAATATAAGAGGTCTGACTCTAATATCAATTGTCGGAAATGATATCCAATGGGTGTTCGAAACTCCCAAATCTTTGAAGGATTAAATCAAATTAATCTTAAATGCGAATTTTACCATAAAAAATTTAATAGGAAAATATGTGTACCTTTCAAATCGCAATCGCAGTCCCTCCATGTAACTTAGCTCTTCAGCACTTTAAGGTACTTGTGTTTGTAGGGAAAACACTGAACTGACCCCTTCACCTAGGGTTTTAAAAGCTCTAATTTTCACAGTCCAATAGAGGGAGAGGGATAAGGAGAAATCGATGGAGGGAAGAGATTTTTCAAAATCGCAAGTCTCCTCTTCCCTCTTCCCTTTATAAAGAATATGTCACCCACAAATTGTGGGCTACCTTGTTTAGTCGATTTAGGATTCTCAATTTCTGTTTGACTCAACTCCATGAATCCCTATGGGGACAAGTAACCTTATCAATATCTAGTTTCCTTGTTGATCCTTGTAGTGACAAGTGTCTTTATCAATATCCAGTGTCTATGTTGCTACATCAGTCAAGTTATCCGTGGGAAGAGGTAGCATCCTTGGGACTCTTATCTAATCCAAACTTCTTTATGTTTATCATCTTATTAATGATAATTATAAAATATTAATAGATTAGTTATTACAGTTATATTTCTCCAAAATGATAAATGATTCACTATTTAATCCTATAAATCACATATTAGCCCCTCCACTAAAACGATATCACATTACAACTATTGGGTATGTAATTGTATTACTGCCATACAGAAATTCTATGCCAATGATTGGATAAAAATATACTGTTAATTATTTAATATAATAATATTATTTTTCAAAAAAGATTGGAAACACTTTATAAAACATAACACGGATATGGATTTATGTCAAATCATACAAGATCATGCTCTCTCCTCGATATTCCCCATAAGGGTAGTGTATTCCATGTTGAACACCTCTTTCATTCACAATCAAACACCGTCATCAACCATTAAAGCAAAAAAAAAAAAAATCCATGATGTACAATCGCAATGACAAGGACCTCTATAATCAAAGGACCAATTGAATTCTATAAATGAGAATTTTGTTACTTGTTAACTCGTAGTAACACATACAAGATTCTCGTGCAATTTTGTACAATGCACACATTGTACATGCACTCGTATCTTTGTCTTAGAATCAACATTTCCATAGAACAATTGAACAAATGATGCAACCAAAAAATGATGGGTTTGATGGACACATATCCAACAAACACAACCAGCAAAGGGTAGAACTTGGAAACTCATTGGTCACTTATCCCCAACCCAGGACTGGCTCAGCCCAAATTAATAGGACTAGCTGGAAACTCTCAACGATAGCTTAGTCCATTCAGGTTTAGCTCAGCCTGGCCTGGCCCAGCCCCACATATCTATTCTAAAATGATGATGTATATTCCTATCAAAACTTGATATAAGGGACATTTGAAGAGTCAAATATTTGGGGCACTCATCATCATCACACAAGTGTTTGGGCTTAGGAACAGGCCAGGCTTAACCTCAATTCCTCAATCCTAACTCATCCTAGCCGAACATGAGGCTGATATTTTAACGCTAGCCCAACCCACATGCCAAAAATCCCATTTTTTATGGGTCTTTGCTGGGCTTGGGTTTTCAAGCCAAACTGAACTTACCAATAAAACCTTTTAACTAGCTAGGGGTGGCATTCACCCTTCATTCGAAAAGTCATATAGGTTTGCCTCCACATCTTCTACAGCCACCGCACCAGTGCAGTGAGCATTCGGTGGCTGATAACCCCTTTAGGGTGTGTACCCAGATATTTCTAGCCGCTGGATGCTCATTGCACCGATGCAACGGCTTCAAGGATGTGGTCTCTGCACATGCCTTTCAACCTAGAGGAGGAAGAGGACGCAAGTGTGATGCAGCTCAAAGAGTTGTAAGCATAAGGATATAGTGGATTAGCTCATGCTAGGGAATATCAAGTGTTTATTAAATGACGGCAAATAAAACCTTTTTCTTTAATAAAATAAGCTACTTGTAACGACCTTAATTTGCACGAAACGCAGAGAAAGACTACTCCACACAGTTAGGATTCAAAATCCTTGCACAAACTCACAAATAAAAGAAAGAGACGAGCCGAAGGAGAGCACTATTTAGGATTCAAAATCCTAACTCAAACTCAAAGAGAAGAAAGAGAAGAGTTGTGGGGGGAGGAGAGAGAGAGAGAGAGAGAGAGAGAGAGCACCTACATGTGTCATATTTTGTTAGTGGAAATTCTAAGGGTGTACCTGGTACACAAGGCTCCCACATATATGTGCGAGGTCCGGGGGCAAGTATTACCCAGTCATACCCCGAGAATGTTGAGAGGCTGTTTCGACCGCTTGACCACAAGGTCGCAACATTTGCACGTTACAGTTGGTAGAACTTCTATGTAGTTCAAATTGATAAGAGGCAATTTACCACACAAGAAAAAAAAAAAAAAAAAAAAAACTGTTAAGAGGTGAGATCTCATTGGGTAATCCACTTTAGATTCCTCAAATAAAATATAGGAAAAAGAAAACTACCTCCTTCCGTGTGTCTATAGCTAGACATAGGTGGGTGCCTCTGTGAGCCCTCCCATTGGTTTGCGTGTTCTGATTCAATGGCCGTGGAAGCAGGTAGTATCCTCTTGCCCATAAAATATTTTTAATTCTCAACAAAAGATGTTTGCATTCAAGGAGTCAAGGACATTATATAACAAGTATAACATATAAGCCCCAAAGAATTAAGATTATTAAATTTCAGTCCTTACATGCATAAAAATAATTACTGCCACTACCATCAAAACCTCCTATGTAAAGAATCTTGACCATCAAAATGGTTTCCAAAAGCTTTTCCCAATAATTATCATTAACTTTTATTTTCAAACCTTTTGTATGACACTAGGTCTAGAGTTTTGCTCAGTCATTACCAAATATTCTCTCTTGATATATACATTGCACAAGAAATAGTAACATATTGAAGATCTCTTTCATTCACACCAAACACTATGAATTCAGCTCATCTGAGTGACATCAATCAAACCCATAAATGCCTAACAGCAACTATTGAAAATCTCTTTCATTCACACCAACTACAGCAACATGGTAGTCCTTCAAGATTTTCATGTAATACAATTCAATATATACAATATTTATACTCATACTTGTGTCTCGGAATCTCCATTTCTAAGAGTACACAATGTGACTACTATATGAAAAGAATGTCCAATTATGTCCCTAATTATGAACTGTGCCTATTATAAACATGCAAAATAATCAAGGACAAATAATATATCTATACATGTGCTAGACATACTTTCAACGTCAAGGGCATAATCTATGTCAAAATGAACAAAAGCAGCCATTTGCAAAGCTCTAAACTTCTAATGTTTTTACTTTTTATGTAGGGAGACCCAAAACACCTTTATACCACCCACCAATGAATCCAATCCCATTTCTCATTCTGTAAAGCTGTGTTACAAAGTACAAACATCGATTCTGTAATTTGAGAGCAATAAGAACTCTATGAAGCACCAGAGAGACCCACCTACTCAACTGAACTTGGTCTAAAACTCACCAAGATAACAAAGACCAAAAAAATTTTACAAAAAATTGTGCTAACCAAAGTAGCAAAAAAATAAGCAAAAGAAAGGCAGCTCCTGAATTCCATTTTGATGTACCAATTGGATCTTCTGGTGAGTGGCAGTACCTGTGCTGCAATCTCCCCTCGATTAATTTGGTTAATAATGAAAATGCTAATTTAGAGGTATTGAGCTTGTATTCTTTCCCTATTATCTTCCCACCACATCTTTGCATGAACCTCCCCAAATCTTTCGCGGCTACAAACCATAAAGTCATGAATTATTGATCAATTGCTATTCAAATAGGATATCCTACAGAGCGATATAGAATGCAAGACACTGATTTTAGTACCTGAATCTAACACGCCGGAGTTCTCTGGTGCCGTCGGGCAGTTGTCGGATGGTAATGTATACTCCAGGTTCATCTTGCTCGACCCACTCTGTCTCCTGGTCACTGACATTGCTAATAGAAGCTGAGGCTTCGTCTCTGGATGAGGTTGTTGTCCTTGATGCATCAATAGAAGATGTTTCTCCCCTGAAGCCTGGAATATAGACACTTGGTCCAGCATTGTAGTGTTGTGCCTGATGGCTTCCTTGTTCCAGAGGATCTGGAGGAAAGTAACCTCCTTTGCTACCTGATGGCTTGTAGTAGTTCTTCGGTATCCTATCTTTACTCAACGTTGGAGTGCCTGGGCTTTCTCTTGCTGATCCAAGCCTTGAGTAAGAAGAATCTCTTTGCTGTACACACAGACCTCACTTCGTCAATGAGAAAATTACATGTCATTTTGCAAAGCACAAACAATTGATTTATGGGTTTGTAAGGATACAATAAAAGAATAACTCTTTTCAATATTTTGACTAATGTTGAGCTGATTATTTCTGAATATAGATGTGTCTCTTTTAGTTCCATTGGTAAAGATATAAGCAGGGCAGCTCATGTTGTATTGCCAACATCATTTCAGTTTATTTCAGAGTCTAAGAGGTGGTATTAATATCATGTTTTTGCAATATGTATTGTATTCCTTATTAAATCATTTAACTCCAATAAAAAGACCAAAATTTTCATTTTAGCCCATTATCCCATCTAGACAACTGAAAGTTATAACAAGAGCGAGGGTTCGCTATGACGCCTGTATGCAGATTTCGGCCAGTAGGAGGAACAGGTGACGAATTGGTAAATAGGGTGTTATATACCATGGTTTGGATATGGGTTGCATGAGAATAATAGTATACTAACGCATTCTCTACTCTATTGTGTAGTTACTTTAGTTAACCAGTGGTTAGTGAAGTTTATATGTAAGGTTAGCAGAAAAAAAAACGTTTATATGTAATGGGGTAATACATGGTTAGAAATATAAAAGAATAAAAAAAGGATGCAGAAATCATCTATTGAAGTCCCTATATTTTCTCTATTTGAGAATGAGGCACGGGCTTTCTCAGTGATGCCCATGGCTTTGTCTATAAAACCTCCCCAAAGTTTGATCTTTATCTCTTTCTTACCTCCTTGGCTTACTGGCTGATCTCTTTTCTATTTATTTTCCTCATTTTTTCTGCACCTGCAGTCTTGTGCGTGTGACGGGGGAGGTTTTTGAGGAGAGAGACAGCATGTTGGCCTCATCACTTATGGCGTGGAAATTGATTAGCATCTTTTCCCCTAAAAACAGACGACCTTTTTTTTTGGGTGTCTCCTGATTCGTCGGACTCAGAATGATAGATTTTATGAGAGCCCTAAAATCAGAATTTCCCACAAAAAAAGACATGGAGCCTGGACAGTACTCTCTTTTTCCTCTTTCTGGAGCCTGGACAGTACCTCTTTTGGTGGCTTTTGTCTTCTCTTCCCCTTGTGTGTGCGCGCATGCGCTCGGGCATCAATTAATAGCTGCTATCTTCAGACATTGCTCATGTAGACAAACTTTACAGCTGAGCAGAGTATTAATTTAGAATATATTTCATTCAGACACTAGTCGCAGCTATTCATATTCTCTACTTGTCCTAGTTCTAACCAGATACACACACTGGGACTTTGTTTTCTTTTTTTCTTCCTATATTTACTGAGTAGTCAATGTTAACACTACTTCCATGAGACATAGGTGTCAGAAATTCAGTACTGGTGGAACAGAGATAAAGCTAAGTTATCTGAATTTTTGGACTCCTACTACTATTGAGGGTTTGTTTTATTCTAATGAATAAAGGACTTATTGTGGAAGTATCCATGACAGAGCCCCAGAAAATGGGACAAACGATTCATGAACAAAGAGAGAGAGAGAGAGAGAGAGAACAAATGGTTTACCTCATCCTCAGACCTAGGTGGAGTAGTAAGAGCTTGCCGGTTAAATCTCTGTACATTGTAGAGCTCCATAATTCTATCAAAGTTCTCTCCCCACCATCGTTGAGCTTGCCATTTATTGAACATTTCCCGGCTGCACATGAAGAGACCAAAACGGACATCAGTTCAGGGTTCATTAATGAGAAATTTGAGATGCTAAGAGGCTAAAACCCCTCTTTCAAGTTTCAACGAAGAAATAAATTAAAGGTCTCCGATACCGATATTTGGTCGGCTCGGTGGATGGTACGGACATGGGGTATGATATTGGTATCGACATGACAAATACAGTTCCGTATCCCAATCCGACACTGATCCACCAATGGATGGTACCTGAAAACATGCTTGGGCTGGTCCATGATGGAAACCCTTAACTAAAAAATTAAAGCCAGCAAGACACCTCAGGACATGTGGGCCAAGTCTACCCCACAAAGAGCATTCTTAGGCGTGCTTTTATTAGTTTCTTAATAGAATCTGACGCTGTCCTTGGTTTTTAGAACAGATCCCGCCCTTTCCATGAGATTGAAATATCCACATCAGATAATAGGGCAGGGGAACACTGACCACAGAGTAGTGATCGTAATTCGTAACCGAGCGTGTTCAGAACGGGAAACAAGGGAAGCAACAATACCATAAAACACCACAAAAAGTATAACTGAACCCAACCCTGACAAACATGCATGGAACAGCTCACTAGAAGACAACTGGAGCAGCTACTATAAGTTGAAACAGGGTAGAGTGGGTAGTCAGAGTTTTCAAATAACAATAAGGGCAATACCATAACTGAACCACTGGAAGCGACGCAAGGCCAAAATTCCCACTTTAACCACCCCATTGCCATCCACACTGTTGAGCCTGAACGAAACAAGGCCCGGTTCATTTGAAAAGAAGGGGGAAAGTGTTCTCTGTTTAGGGCGTGGCCAATGCGATACTTCCCATGTCTATCTCTCTCCTTTTCAATAAGGTTAAAGATATCATTTCACAAGAATGGTGAAGGAAAGCAAGGAAGAAGAGAGAGATAAATACCCATGTGAGCACAGGATAGGCCATGCTCTGGACAGAAAACATTTACCCTAGAAGACACAAATATATGCCCTAGTAAGCCAAGCCTTGCCAAAAACAAAAAACTTTAAAAGAATAGCTAAGCAGAAAAAAGGCATTACTCAAAAACTATATCTTCTGAACATAGGCCCATCCAAGCCCAGGCCCAGAAGAGGTTTTGTGTTGGAAGTGGCAGGAGCCTCACCATTTTTTCTATAAAGGTCAATTCCAGGTCCAGGTCCAGGTCCAGGTCCAGGTCCATAGCAAATAATTAGGAAGCAAATTCCAAAGTACCTGAAACGAATTCGCTTGAGATCATTGCCACCCTGAGGAAGAGAGACGAAGGTAATGTGAACTCCAGGCTCTACTTGAGCCATCCACTCCTTGGGCTCCTCCTCATCAAGGAGGACCACGTCACCCGACCGGCCCAACATAGAATCATGTCCTCTAGGTGTTCGGTCACCACCAGATATGCCCTTGAATCTTGCATCCCATCCCATTGCGGAGGAGTTGTCCCTATTAACACTAGGGAAATCCCATGCTGGTGTCGAACTTGAGCTCTCGTTATGCATGTACGGGTAGTGGATTCCTTCTGACACATTATCAAAATCTGGGTAAGACCGCTGAGTTTTTCTGTAGCTGCTAGAAGGTGTGGAAGACTTGGGTTGCTTATGGGACCCCGAGATTTTCAATGCCATGTCCTTAATCTGTCAATAACAATAGTTTTCAAAGTCAGATGTGCCCACTCAATAGTTGATCAACGGTGACTGAATTTATTTACTAGAAATAGTAATCTGTGTAGTGGAATCAGTTAATCGTGAATCAGATCCGTCAATTGGCCGGTTCAGATTGGAATTGGGGCGATTCCGGGCGACTTTGCTCCATTTCCTGGCAATTCTGGTGGATTCCAACCGATTTCAGCCAATTCAATTGTCGAAACCAGGATTTTCTGGAATATCCGGTTTGACGGACCAGACCGGGTTTCAAGCTATGCTCAAACTTGGGATCCATGAGGATTGTCGAGCAACATCTTACGAGGCAAATCTATGGGAAGGAATGTAATAGTAAACTTATGCAGTGGGACCCAGCAAAATACCGTACGCACCAAATCCAAGTGTCATGGACGGTTGGGATCCCTGAGGATAATGAAGTATTAAAAGCACAAAAACATTGGATCAATTAATTGTCTTCTAAGGGCACTACAATGGTTCGACAAGAATTCTCCTGTGGGCCCACTAGAAATTCTTTGTTTTGTCCACTCCCAAATTCCATGCCTTGTCTTTTCTAAAGATCCCACACACGACAGATCGTCCTTATGTGATGAAAAATACTTTGTTGTCCCCCAACCCAACAACCCCATCCCTAAAACCTCCCCTTTGAATTGACTAAAATACCCTTGATAAAGTAGACCACGTGCAAATCACCACCAATTAGACTTTATGAAGCTAAGCTAATAGCTGTAAAAAAGGGCTATTCAATCCAGCCTTTCCAGTTGAAAGCCCTTCAATAAACACAACCAGACTCCTCCCATTGCAATAGTTCATGTTGTGAAAACCCATTTTGTCATTGGATTGGGATGACCACATTACTTTCCTATATAAGAAAGGCATTTACACCATGGGGCATTCTTATGATAGAATTCCATTTCATAGATTAGAGTAATTTTCCTTTCCAATGTAAGACCCAAATTCAAGTAAAGGTTGATCATTTTAAGTCCAGAAGAAAAAAATTGAAATAAATAAATTGATCCTACACTAGCCTACACTATGGAGTTAAGGGTCCAAAGATGGACCTTGAAGGGAAGAAGGGGGGGTGGAGACATACAATGGGGGTACTATGGCCTCAAAGTGAAACACAAAAGAATCGAACCTATAATATTTTGGGACCCAGCTCTTACATGTAAAGATATCACCAACTAGACTAATAATGGCCTTCAAAAGAAAGAAAGAAAAGATCAATTCCAATTCCCCAACATCTTAAGAAAATAAGACTTGTTATCAGATTATGACCCTAAACATTTTTTCATTCGAAAACTCCCATTGAAATTTCCGCAACACAATTGACTATCCATTTACCAGAAAAAAAATTATTTTTTGTATCTACGCACGCCTAATGATTAGGAATTTTTTTGATTTTGATGAGGTCAAGATCAGGAGCAACATTAGAAAACCAAAGGAACCAACTTTCTTATACTCCTACCTCAATTATTACCTCAAAGTTTTGAACCCTATGCATATATCATGGGATGGGTTGGATTAAATATTGGATAATAATTTCAAATGAATGTGGTTACAGTGCTCTTTTAACTTTTGTGATTGCTACAGTGAACGACACAATTTAATCCCATATACCCCATGTATTGACACAACACTGCCCCTTAATTACCCCAATCCATCTATGATGAGGGTATTTTAGCAAACTCATTGAACTATGAAATAAAACCAAACAGATGACATCATAGTCATATTAGTGGACTTGGACGTCAAATAAGGCAGTAGGTTTGGATCCATTTTCATGTAAATTGGTGAGAAAGTAGGGATTATTGGGAACTATGCTCTTTCATTTCTATGGACATCTTCTCTAGTCATCTACTATTAGGCTATTAGCAGCCTATTTACGTCAAACTAACTCTAAAATGCTTTTCTTTCCACAAAGAAAAAGAACTCTAATGCTCTTTTTCATATTAAGGTCCTGTGCTTTATAAAGGCAGACGATGGTCCCAACTCCCAAGACCATAATTCCCAACTCTCTCCTCCGCCCACCCCATCTTAACAATAAGACAGTCGGCAAGGAAAGAAGAAACTGATAAAGCAATGCCAATGAAATGATAAAGGAAAGTTTCGAACCTGAGACGTAAGGCTTTTGACGGCTTCTTTAGTACTTGGAGTCCCACGCGTATTTTCATCCCCTGAATCGTCCAATTGCTTTGAACAAGCTATGCACGTTAACATCTTTGCTCTCTTGAGCTGCAAAGAACAAACAATGACGTAAGGAATCCGGTTCAAACCGGATTAGACCGTGAACTAACTAAACCATTAAATGGTTTGAACTTCGGTTCTGTTTGGGCGGAATCCTATGGTGTCGTGGTCTCCAGGATTTGTTCTTGTTCTTCCTTCGGAAGAGGACTAAAGAATCTTCTCTTGTTCTTCGGAATAGTAAAAGAGAACAGAAAAAGGTCTAAATTAAGAATAAATAATTGTATTTAAATGTAACCTGATAATTGAAGCAAGCGAAGGAAATAATCGATTTTGGCAAAGCCGAAGTTTCTGACAAGCAAAAAGTAGATAATATAATAAGATTTTTAGTAGTTTTCGATGGCACTATTGTCACAATTGTGTAACTTAAAATATAAAATTTGAGTCTCTGTGTTCAAGTAGGGACTAAAAGTGAGTGATGGATTGGAAATTTATAGATTCTCGCTCTGATCGATGAAATGATCTACCAATGGAGTGTTTTCAAATCTCTGTCTTTGTCTCAAGTTAATGAAAGCGTTTCGTTTTGATGTAATCATGTAATGACAGAAAGAAACAAAGCAATTTTTGATCAATTTGATCATTTGTTTGCTTATTTTACTCCAGAACATCGCATCAAAAAAGTACTCACCTCTGCTTTCCTTCTTTGATGTTTCTTCTTCTTCGTTCAGCTCTTCAAACAGAGAGCCAGAGAGAGATAGAGAAAGAGATGGATTAAATCTTCGGTTACTTAAGAACGAGCAGATCTGAAACCAGCGTAATTCATAGATTCCATTAGCTCCACCGCGCAAAACGAAATGAAATTTGCAGAAACAGAGAAGAAAATCCGTACCTCACAACCAAGAGATTTGGAGCTTCGATTGTTGACAGTATCTGATTAACAACAAAAGAGAGAGAACATAAGCTTTTTTCCAAGAAAAAAAAAGTTCAAACGCTGAGACAAAAGGAGGAAATTAAAGCAAACTCAACCCCTCACCTTCATCTACCTCCTTCCATGGAAACAAATCTCAATATCGAAATACGAGTTCATAACAAAGCATAGATAGAGACTCTCTGTTCCAACAGGTTTTGGAACAGAAAAAGAAAGAATCTGAAATTCCTATTCTTCAGCTTCAAAGCATCGATTGGGATTTCGTCTCTTCTACTAAATTTAGAAACAAAATCTTCTGATCAGTGGAGAAATTTTCGCCGGAGACGAAATGCCGGCGAGATTCCTTCGATTCGATGAGCTGTATTATTCGAATGGAGGTTTCTGGATATCTTTTATCTCCGATTTCTACGTTTTCGGACCAAAAATGGAGACACCTGCGAAGGGGAGAAGCTGCAACACTTCTTCACCTACTGTTATTTATAGCGCGAAGGTAACGACGTCATTTCTGCCGTTAATTAACGGAACAGATGTTTATATGATCGTAACGGTCTTTGGGCCCCTACAGCTATGAAGTTGAACCTTGATCAGAACCCGTTATTTTGGAATCTTTCTTTCCGTTGAATTAGAATCTTTTGGTTTTGGTCAAACTTTTGTACAAAATAGATTCCAATCTAATGATCATTCAGAGTTTCCATATATGTGGACCCCTGCTATAATATTCCTTTTGAGAATTTGAACTCATTGCATTGAATGCCTAAAATATGTGGAAAGCTCAGACTTCATTCCAACCTGTATATGAGCAAGCTCCAGTACGGACAACCTTTGTTTCGCTTTCAGACCATAAATACCGTCTATGTGTATAAATCAACACTAAATAGCAATTCAAATTGTGGTTAAACCAACCGGTCCAACCAGTCAATCTACTTGAAATCATGATCCTTAATTCCTAATCGCCATATATCCCCACTCTCTAGTAGTTAACTAGTGTTTGAGCTTTAACCTAGCCAACTAGCTACAACTGGTTGAACCAACTCCCAAGTCCCAACCATGGTTTGAGGAATTTCATTGGATTGGATGGGTATCAACCTTGTATGATTTCGATTCTTGACCGATATTGTATTGCTTGATTGGTGCAAATGAAAGGTAAAAAAAAAAAAAATTGGTTTATTTAATGATAATCAGGGGTACTAATATAGGCCAATCTGGCTTGGGTTAATCAATATCAGCTATGTGTCCGATCTTGAGACCAATTCCAATATCTTAAACCATGGTCCCAACCATAGTTATCAATTCGGCCGAATAATTCGCGAATTATTCGCCCGAACCGAATTTTAAAGAATTTTATCAAAAATTCGGACCGAATCCGAATTAAAAATAAAATTCTTTAAAATTCGCGACTTTTTCCAAAATG
>NC_056562.1:15531641-15552315 GCF_013358625.1 Macadamia integrifolia | reverse complement strand
TTTTTTTTTTTTTTTTTTTAAATTTCGGTGATTTTTCAATCCCGTCAAAGTATCTAAAGATTCTTAATAGAACCTCGTTTAGTGTTACCAAGGATGGTCAGACTCACAACTCACTTAATCTGCTCTGTATGGTACGTGAAGGGACATGGTCGACCGGGAACGGGCTATGACCGGTGACCACACCATTCTGAAGAGTTATAGAGGTGACCGGTTCTGACGGTTAGGGGAATGGTATTGGGTTTGTTGCTTTCGAAATGGGGAAGAGCTTTAGCTTTAGATAGATACTGTTGTCGTCCGTAGCTTTATTCCTGAGTCTTGTCTTAAAGCAACGCTTGGAATGGCGGGACAATTCATTCAGTCATCAGTGATTTTGAAAAGATAAATCATCTCCCTCTCTCTACTCCCCTCTTCTCCCTACTCCCCCATCCTCCTCTCCCTTCTCTCTTCCCCCTTCTCTCTCTTGTTTTGTTTAGACACGTGTCAAAATATGATAGGGCAACCTTTCCTAAAGAGGTTCTCTAAGATCTTCTCTCCCAAGAAAGGCATAGTCAAGGTCCAAAGCCCTTCCTCAGACTTATTTCTTTATTTTGCAGCCAAATTCAAAATCACCCTTTTCCTCCTATCTTTATTAACAATGTTGGTTTTGATGTTGGAACTTTTAAAAGGATGCCGATAAATAGCAACTGAGTTGGCAGTTTTGAAAAGGGAAGGGAATAGGGATCACCTCAATCACAATTTTTGTTTCCCATGCTGACCCATTTTTTAAAGCCCAGGCCCGAATGTACTGGGTTCAGGGTGGGCCAGGCTTGTCTTATTTTTTTTTGTTGCAAGTCTTGTTTTCGACTTAAAACAACTCAACTCATGCAGCCTTATCCTAATTCTCAACTGGGTAATGAGCTTGTACCTCAATTGGTGCTGCCAGCTATAGGTCTTGCATAAGACCCAAGTGGTCATGTGTTCGAACCTCTATCCATTCTACCTCATCTGTCCACTCCCCCTTTGTCTACGGGCCCCCGGTCTATAATCCAACTAAATAAGGTTGGCTACATGGATCCTATTCCTTGAGTTCACTAAAATTTTAGGCTTATCCCTACCTCTTTTAGCTCATTCAATTTACAATAAATCACTTTTTATATCGGAGCATTCAAAGGCCTCTATAACACATGTCCATGCTACCTCAGACTAGTTTCCCGCACCTTATTATGAATAGGGACAATGGATAGGTTTGCTCTAATTTGTTCATTCTTTAATTTATCTTTTCTATTTGTACCACTTATCCATTACAACATCTTCATTTCAGCCACGTTAAGTTTGTTTGAATGTTTTTTCCCTACTACCCAACATTCAGTCACATACGAACGTCATTATTGGTCATACAATCATTTTATAAAATTTCCCTTTAAGTTTGGAAGGATACGTCAATCACACAACATGTCAGATGCACCCCTCCATTTTATCCACCTTATTCTAATTCTTTGTATAATATCATCATCTATTTATCCTTTATTCATGATTGAACCTAGGTATCTAAAATTATCACTTCGTGATAACTCCTATGAAATTTTTAAGTGGGCTCAAGCTGGATAAGTACCATAACTTACATTTTGTTTAACAATTATTTTATTATATTATACATAAACATATTTTGCCCTAGTCATATAAAATTCATTGAATCTTTTTTTTTTTTTCCCTTCTAATTGGGTCTTGGAATATTCATAGACCAAAAGTTTGGTCTACAACTAAACAAAACTCGAGAATTTATTTTTCTTATCTTTAATATTAACACATTTTTCTTCTCCCTATGAATTAACCATAGCGCCAGTCCCTCCTCACCAAGGATTTAGTTATCAGTATCGATATCGGTATCAGAATCTATCGATCAGGATCAGATCCAATCGGATCAGTCTAGATTGATCAATTTGCCGTTACTTTCACAAAAATAGATTTTTCTACTATTTTATCCCTCATCCAATACTAATAGCAAATCTAGATCGGTCGGTATCAATATCAATCTCAGGCGATACCGATGCTATACGACCAATACGTCGATTTAATACCAATACCTAAAACCATGCTCCTCACTACGAGAAGGAGAAGAAAGAAGAAATTAGAAAAATAAGAAGGAAGAAAATTGACTCGCCATGACAAGATTTGACTTGCCTATCTCAGTAGCTTTTGAAATGGATGAATCAAGTCAAAAAACTTAGAATCAAAATGTTTAAAGATAAGTAGAATAAAAGTAGAGTACATGATGTGTACCTTTAGTACTAGTAGGACAGATAGTGGAGTGGTGAAAATCAATAATAAGGAGTTAGCAGTCTTAGCTTGGAATTAACTCTCCTCCTCTCTCTCTCTCTCTCTCTCTCTCTCTCTCTCTCTCTCTCTCTCTCTCTCAAGTCCCAAAATCTTTCTAAAATAGGTCACCAAAAAACCTAAACCGTGTATGGTCCAATGGCAAATTGACCTTTGACCAATTCAAATGGCATAATTTATTGTATATAACTTCGATTAGGCTTATTCTTATTGCATTTGAAAGTAGCCTCAATAATATGACAACTTTTCCTAAAATATCCTTCCTCTAATTCAGCCTAGAAAATGCTAAAAAAAAGATACAAGATTAAATGAACTGAAAAATTGCACTGACAATGGCCACAATCAATTGTCCTTGTGTTCGTCGACACTTAATTTTAGGCACCAAAGTTGGTCATAGCCTATTCTAGGCAAACTTGTGTGACTTACATGGAAATGACCATATCTTCATCGTCTGAGCTTCGATTGACCTGATTTTGGAGAAGTTGGAATCAATGGTACATTTCTCATTTAGAAACCAACAACCCAGAACTTGTGCACATGTCCCAAATTTGGGCTTGAATGTGATTGATGTGCAGATATTGCTACCTTCTGCTTATGCTCTATGCTTGAAGATAATGCCATAACTCCCCACTCTGGTATCTGATTGATATGAAACAAATTCTCATGGAAAGCTAACTCATATATATATATATATATATATACACTTCTTATGCTTTGAGCCCCCTTAAATTTATTAATAAAGGATAGTCTAAAAACCCCATGAAGTTAGACTTCCACACATAGTACTGCTACAATAGAAAATTATAGACTTCCACACATACTAGCAACCTTCACTTTCAGCAACACCACCTTTCAGAACATTTCCTCATGCACACTCGGACTTGAACATGCCTCTCCATCATCCT
Source organism: Macadamia integrifolia (assembly GCF_013358625.1). Classification (NCBI taxonomy): domain Eukaryota; kingdom Viridiplantae; phylum Streptophyta; class Magnoliopsida; order Proteales; family Proteaceae; genus Macadamia; species Macadamia integrifolia. Next base: position 15,549,097 of record NC_056562.1, on the reverse strand, counting down.
GAATCATATATCAACGGCTAGCCCATGATAATGATGCCAACTATATCATTTCTACTGCCAACTGCAAGCCTTGCCAACTAAGGCATCCATCTCACAAGCATTGGAAACTGTAAATCATGCCTTTATTGTACTAGCTCCACCATGATTATTAATCAACTCATCTGCAATACTAACCGAGACGTCTCTCTGACACTATCACTATCGTATTACCTACTGCCTATGCATGACACATCTGTTAATCTGGCTCAATCATATAAGCTCGTCTCTTTAATTCATATGCCACATAACAAAAAAGTCTATTAGCTTCTCTGCCATTCCACACATTTTATCTCCCAATGACCTTCCACACAATAATACCAATATTAATGGATATATATTCTACAACATTTTTTTTTTTCGTAAAGAACAACCTAATATAAGTTCTAAGACATAATTTTTACTTCACGCAAAAAAAAAAGGGGGGAAAGAAAGAAAGAAAAGGGTCCGGTTGAACAATATGGCTTACCTATAATGTTGTTCATTATTATCACCATAGTTAATACACGCTTGGAGTGATATATGCATGTCAGTTGGAATTAGGTGTCATCACTTTATACCTAAATTGTTGGTTGAAACAGGGAGATGGGAATGTGTTTTATATGCATTTAGAAAATGCTTGTTATTTGCCTTTTTCCCGTCTCTTTTAGAACATTAAATAGAAGACCTGGAAAAAAGATATATCAATTTGAGAAAAGGCAATAAAATTGTGTGAGAACCAAGGTTTGCTTAAACGGTTTCAGCTTGTGGCTTATTTAGAAGTTTTATTGTTGTTCTTCATGTGAGCTTGAATCACGGTTGTACTTTTTGTCAAAAATGAAATCATAGGCCGGTGGTCTGGATACTTAATCTAAAGGTATCAAATTGGTACTAATATCATATACCGATACAGTAAATCATAATTATCGTATCAAAGGAGATCTAGTACGGTTTTGGTATAAAAAAGGTATCTTCCTTGGTGAGGCATGAGTGTTTTTTTTTTAAACAAAACCATTTAGTATGTATCTGTACCAAAATACTGAAACCATGTCAAATATCAAAATTGTATCAAACTACCGACTATAGATACATAACAAAAGTAAAAAAGGACATGAATATTATACCAAAATCATATTCAAACTGAATAACATACATATTTATACTGAATAAAATCCGTATCGAGCTAGTATAGTATCATGATTGAAATGCAAACATTTTTCTTGTTACTATAAGGTTTTCAGTATTGACTCTTGGCTCATTGTGCCATACCAAAATCGTACCTAATACTATTACCGATTAACACCCTTAACTCAATCCGAGGACTGTGATTGAGTTTAAAGTCCTTTTGCATGATGGTGCCAATACGAGGGACTATGATTGGTTCTGATACATGATTCTTGTTATTTGTAAAAGGGATCACATTAGTGAAAGAAATCCTTAGTTTGGTGGATCTGAGTAGTGGACGTAGGATCATAGACGTTCGTGTGCTTTTCCTTTTATTTACAATATCTCTCTTACACTCTCTTGCTTTCAAGTTGTTAATAAAATCATATTTGTCTCTTGATATGTTTATCTGATTCATTTTATCTTTCATATGTGTTTCGTTGTTTGCTTAGATAAGTATAGTGGGTTCTGTGTTGAACAACTCTTTCGTTCACGATATGACATTATAAATTCAGTACACTGATATTTAGTCCAAGAAACATCAACCATTGGTATGTCAAAATCTATGATGCGTTACCACAACAACAAAGATCTTTTAGGTTAAAGGGTTAACAATATTGTCACTGGTGAAAATATACATCACTAATAGATATGAGGTGGCAAGATAAGTAAGGAAGTTATTTAACTAGTGCTAGTAGTCTAATCAAAAGTAATAAGGCAAGAAAAGTACTCTTCTACATCTAGTAGTAATATATGCAAGATTCTGATGTGATTCAGTTCTATAAACATCGTATGTGTACTTTGATATATGACCTGAATTCAACATTCCTGGTAACACATAATACAATGACAATTTGAATAGGGGGTCCAGTCGTCCCTAGTAAAAAATGTTTTTGGTAAAAACATAAGGACAATCTTATAAGTCCATTAATGATTATATTATGCATAAAAATAAAAATTAATTCTACTAATTAACATTCGGATTTAGTGGACATATAATTCTAATAGGAAGATCATATGACATTGTGATATTTATATTGCAAAAGTTGACACTACAGAAAATTTATAAGGGACTAGCACATGTATTTGATAAATATGTTGAGAATATAGGAATTAAATAAGTAGGCCATTGGCTTTGATGTACAATTGGGGGATTATTGGATATATATTCATCAAAAACAATTTAAAGTGATTAAATTAATTGTCATTTTATATGCGATATATCTCGTCCCAAGGGCGAATCTTAAAGTATTTGCAACTAAGGAAAGAGTTGGGCATCCTAGCCACATGATTTTCACGTACTTTTTATTTTTTTATTATTTTTTTATAATTTGATTTAAGAATATAAACGCGAGTATTCATATTGAATATGTATCTAACTAGATCACCTAAGGATCTTCCATGGACGACCGTCAATTATTTTTAGTAACAAGATTTTCTGTGATAGTTGTTAGTCCTTTATATGAAAGGTTCTTACCGTTGCATTTACATCTTATGAGTTTGGGTGTACTAAAGGTTGATATCTATATTAATTATATATCGGTGCATCGAAACAATGTTATGGAAGAGATGCTCAACAAGGATCAAATTCCCAAATAAGGTAAATATCCTTAGAAAATTATACGATTATGCTTTGACTAAAATTTCAGTTGGCGACAGTTTTATAAAGAGTTTACAAACACATTTAAAATATTAATTTTATTTAGTAATTATATTTGAAAAGGGTTTTCAAAAGCCATATGTTCAATCAGTGGTCGAGTTTTCTCACATAACGGTTTCAATGGGCTGGGGTATTTTACGATGTTCGTAATTAGGAAGTGTTCTTATTGATAAATATTTTTATGATTACTTAAAGTGAGACTTGGATCGACTTTGCTACTCAAGCTGGTCTCTCAGAATCATTGAACGTGGGAACCAACTACTTTGCGAAGGGAGTACCCCTACTCAGGTGTTATATTCCTTGGAGGTACTACACTTGTGGTACAAAGAGGTAACATTGGTTTTGGTTTTGGTTTTGGTTTTTGCTCCAAAACCAAAACACTAAAGAAAAAGTAAGTCTGATAATCAAAGAATGTTATGTAATCACCAATTGGAAGTCTGATAATCAAAGAATGTTATGTAATCACCAATTGGAGCCAATCTCAAATATCCATTAATTAAGCGGAGAGCGTTTGATATTTTTTTAATTGTTAATTTCATCCTAATCCTAATGATGTTGTCATAGAATATTACCTATGCCCCTTCAACATAGATAATATTACCTGTGGGCATGTTATTTTTTTACGGTTGAGGTTGTTGTTAGGGTGGGTGAGCTGGCCAAGTTCTGGTCTTTGTCTATCATGCCACCTTGACGGAGATGAAATAAGTTGCTTCATGTCAATTTGTCTCTTCCTATATATATATATATATATTTATTATTATTATTATTATTATTTTTAAACCTTACGCGCATTTTGACTAATTCTCGGGGAAAGACTAAAGCAGCAACCCATTGCCATGGTCTCCACTTAAATCATAGATACACAGATGAATAATCGAACTTGGGATCATGCGCCTATCCACACAATACCCTAATACCCAATTCACCCTAACCATCTGGGCAACTTACGGATGGATTGTCTCTTCCTGTCAACCTTCATCGTTGTTATATTTTCCTTAATCGACAGCTTCTTCATCATTGGAAACTCGACGGAGTAGTTGTGCTTTGGTTCACCTGCAGGTTAGGGGTTGAAATACCCAAAGGACAATCGAGGTTGATTTCACTGGAGATGAGGAAGGAGAGTAGCAAAAGTGTAGGCAGTGAGGGAGAGGCACTCTTTTTAAGTAGTTTTATAATTCCTACCTTTATTTTAGGTATTTTGGTTAATCAAAAGATTGATTTGGGAATTTGTAAATCAGAACCCTTTTTTTTTTTTTGAATAATCTCATAATTTTCCTAAGAGTTTAAGTGGATTAGACATAAAAGAGTTTTAAGTAGATTACAATTGCCAAAGCAGGAAGCATGACATAATCTTAAAAAACAAAGAAGAAAAATAAGGAAGGAAAGAAATTTCATAGACATTTTATGACAATCTCGATAGCTAAAAAAAAAAAAAAACTTCAATTGTATACAATTAGAAAAAGAATATAAATTACACCCGAAATGGATCTCTGCAGCACCCCTTGGTGCAACAAGGTACCAGTGAGGGTTTTGTGTATTCTTCGTCCTCTGTTTTTCACACTTATTTCTTTCCTTTTTCTCTTTCCCTCTTGTTTTGTGTCGATCTCTCTCTTTAGTCTGTACTGGTACCTCTGTTATACCAAGGTTGGGTGCTGTAGAGGGTTCATATCCAATTACACTCAAAATACCTAATATTATTACCTTAAAAAAAAAATTACTATTCAACAAAAGGACACTTGAGATACCCAAGATTTAAAAAATAAATAAATTAAAAAAAATAAAATTGTGGGTACCTCATGTTTCAAAAGTGACGTAGAGGTAACCTGATAAACTATTTTGTTCACAAATTAGACATATTTCTGATTTACGCATCCATCTCATCCTCTACGTCCAGCTCCTTCCCAGTGGACCCAGCCTAAGGCCCACCACAATTTGCAGCCACCAGCCACTCCCTCTGCGCAACCAATGCTTGCACCCTCCCACCCTCTCCTCTCCACAATCCCCTTTGCACAATCCGTCCACCACCCTCCTGCCTCCCCCCTCCCTCTTTTCTACTTTTTATTCAACATCCCACACCCTCTTCTTCTTTGCAGCGGTCGGGGGATGAGGCGTAAGAGGGTTGCAGTGGCAGTCCTGTAAATAAGCAATCAATTGGCAACATTCATTCTGGGATTGTTTTGCAGCAGGGAGCTTCCAGGCACCCACGGCCAGAACCCCTGAGATTAAAATTGAAACTAGAGATTCAAAGAGGGTTGGACTCTGCACTTTACACTTGCGGGCCAAAGGTGTTCTACATTTACATGATTTTTATAAAGTGATCCAGCGAGGAAAACTTAAACGCCAAGGAACTGGTATTGAGTCAACAGAATCAAGTAATCAACACTACAAAGAGAAGACATGAACTTCTTTGTCTTTTCTCCGAGAGTGTTCTTCATTGTTTCATACTCTTCTTTATCTACAAAAATCTTGAACGGTTTTGTGAAGACCCAACATGCGTGACTTCTCTGTTTATTGAGAAGCCAAGATTTATAAACTGTAACCGCTCTTGTTCCCTATGCCCTCTCACAGGTTTGCCCATGTGTGATCTCACGTGGATATCCATGCGGGCTCTTCCATTGGCCCAATTCTTGCACAGTGGTGACCGATTACCCTTCTCTTGCCTATAATTAAAGAAAATACAACGGACGAAGAACCGTAAGAGAGTATTTGAGGAGGAGGGCCGGGGGCAGGAATCTGGATCAGGTCCTTGTACGAGAATCATTTTCGTATGGTGTTTGTGTTGGTGTATGATGTCTTGTATTCCGTCGCAGTTCAATCCAGGGAGTACTAGTGTAGCACCTAGATAGGCAGGACGGCGGTCCCGCTAGCCAGTTAGTAGGCCGTGGGGGTTGCAAGGGCGGCAAGAGGCTCCCCTGCATAGCAGGGGGTGTAGGGGGGTGCAGCCCCCCGCTCGAATTTTTTATTTGAGGGCAATTATGTACTTTCGAGATTAGGGTTTTTCCGCTATATATTTGTAGTGAGGGTTTCTTTCTCTATAATGCAAGCAATACTGAGAGGTGTGAGGACGAGCGTTGTAACCCTATTCTCCATTGATAGTGAAGCAGGATCTCATCTCATCGGGGACGTAGGCAACCTTGCCAAACCTTGTAAAATCCGTGTGCATTGTTTGTTTTGTTTTTCCATTATCTTCTACATCGTTTTAGGGTTGTGTTTCTACAAATTGGTATCAAAGCTCTAGGTTTCCGTTTTCTAGGGTTTACTATCACGATGGTAGGGAAATGATCGAATGTCAAGTATGATATCGAGAGGTTTAATGGGAAGAACAATTTCACTCTCTGGCGTCAAAGGATGAATGATCTTCTGATACAGTAGGGTTTGACGAAAACGTTGTTGGGGAAGTCGAATAAACCTGCAAAAATTACTGACGAAGATTGGAAAGAGATGGAGGAAAAAGCGGTAAGTGCTATTCGATTAAATCTTTTTGATGATGCCCTACAATATGTTGTGGGTATCGAATCTGCACCGTAATTATGGGCGAAACTTAAAAGCATCTACATGACGAAGTCCTTAACGAACAAGTTGTTCATGAAAAGCAATTGTATTCTCTACAGATGGAGGAAGGTACGGATCTATTAGAGCATCTTAATATGTTCAATCAGATCGTAGGTAAACTTACAAACCTGGAGGTTAAGATCGAGGATGAAGACAAGGCGTTACTATTGCTGTCATCGCTCCCATAATTATATGATCACCTAGTAACGACTCTCTTGTACGGGAAGGAGACCCTTGAGATGGATGAAGTCGCAGCTGTCCTCATGTCCAATGATACAAGGAAGAATGCAAGTAGTACGAAATCTCAAGGAGAAGGTTTTTTTGGAGGTGACAAGGAGCAGGAAAGAGGGAGATCAAATCAGAAGGGATCTGGGAAGAGTTGATCAAAATCAAAAGGGGAAAAGACAAAGGTCTCTTGTTACTATTGCAAGAAGGAAGGTCATCTGAAGAGAGTGCTTGAAAAGGAAGGCAGACTTAAAGAAGAAAGTTGTAGATAAGACATCTGAGGAAGCTAGCGTGGCTGCCAGTTCAGATGGAGATGATGGAGATGTACTCTCTATATCATCAGGTAAGAATCAACCTTCTAATTCTTGGATTTTAGATTCTGGATGTTCATATCACATGTGTCCACATAAGGATTGGTTTGATACATATCAACCATATAATGGTGGATCTGTCCTAATGGGAAATGATGCCGTATGCAAGACCATTGGGATAGACACTATCAAAATCAAGATGTTTGATGGGATAGTAAGAACCTTAGCAGATGTGAGACATGTACCAGAATTAAGGAAAAACTTAATATCTTTGGGGGAACTTGACTCAAATGGCTGCAAGTACATAGCAGAAGGTGGAGTTCTCAAAGTTATTAAGGGTGTAATGGTTGTCATGAAGGGACAGCTAGCAAGAAACCTATACAGACTCATAGGGAGCACAGTTATAGGTAGAGCATCTATGACTACAGATGCAGTATTTGATACAGATGATACCTATCTGTGGCATATGCGGTTAGGGCATATGGGAGAAAGAGGATTGATGGAGCTTCATAAAAGAAAAATGTTGAAGGGAGTAAAAACTTGTAAACTGAACTTCTGCAAGTATTGTGTGTTTGGAAAACAGTGCAAGGTTAGTTTCAAAACTGTAAAACATAAGAGTAAAGGGGTGCTTGATTATGTACACAGCGATGTATGGGGTCCTTCAACAACAAAATCTAAAGGTGGGGCAAAATACTTCGTGACCTTTGTTGATGATTACTCAAGGAAAGTCTGGATCTACTTCATGAAGCATAAAAGTGAGGTATTCACTAAATTTAAGGAATGAAAGGCTGAGGTAGAAAGGAAGACAGGAAATAAAATTAAATACTTGAGAACAGATAATGGAGGAGAGTACACATACAAGCCGTTTCTAGAATTGTGCAAAGCTGAAGGAATTACACGTCACTTCACTGTTCCAAAGACACCATAGCAAAATGGTGTAGCTGAAAGGACGAACAGAACACTTATAGAAAGAGCTCGGAGTATGAGACTGAATGCAGGGTTGAGTAAGAGATTTTGGACAGAAGCAGTGAACATGGCATGTTTCCTCATCAATAGGTCTCCATCAAAGGCGATTGATTGTAAAATTCCTGAAGAGGTATGGACAGAAAAACCAGTAGATTATTCTATTCTAAAAATATTTGGTTGTCTAGCCTATGCGCATGTTGAGAGTGAGTAGCGTTCCAAGTTAGACTCAAAGTCTAGACAATGTATCTTTCTTGGTTTTAAGAAAGGTGTAAAGGGACTCAAGTTGTGGGATCCAAGTTCACAGAAAGTTGTGGTTAGCAGAGACGTTGTGTTTGATGAGTCTCATATAGTGAAGTCAAATTACAATTCACAAGCAGTTGATGAAAATAAAGAAGGTTCTACTGTGCAAGTGGAGTTAGGTGAGTTAAAAACAACAAGAGAGAATGAGTCATCAAGTGACTTACCAGGATAACAGGAAGCAGTAGAAGTTCCCTATACTGTGGCAAAGGGTAAAGGGAAACATACTCACAAAGCACCTATGAGATACGGGTTTGAGGACATGGTTTCCTATGCCCTCACTGTAGGTACAGGTGATCCATCTTCTTACCATGATGCTTTGAGTGATGCACAGCATGACAAATGGATGACAGCTATGATGGAGGAAATGGAATCTCTACAGAAGAACAAGATTTGGGAGATTGTGGAAAAACCCAAGGGAAGAAAAATCATTGGGTGTAAATGGGTCTTTCGTAAGAAAGAGGCAGCATCTGAGAAGGAGCGTGAAAGGTATAAGGCCAGACTTGTAGCCAAGGGCTATGCACAGAAGGAGGGGATAGACTACAATGAAATATTCTCTCCGGTGGTGAAACACACTTCGATCAGGGTATTACTTGCTTTGGTGGCCATGTATGATTTAAAGCTTGAACAACTTGATGTGAAAACTGTATTTATTCATGGTGACTTGGAAGAACAGATTTACATGGAGCAGCCTGAAGGTTTCAAGGTGTAGGAAAAGGAAGACCATGTTTGTCTACTTAAGAGGTCGCTTTATGGCCTTAAGCAATCACCTAGGCAGTGGTACAAGCGTTTTGATTCCCACATGATGAAGATTGGCTACACAAGAAGTGAGTATGATAGTTGTGTTTATTATAAAGTATCAAGTGATAATTCTATTATTTTGTTGATGCTTTTTGTTGATGACATGCTCATTGCTGCAAAGAACGAACATGATATAGTTTCTTTGAAGTCTTTGTTGAGTATTGAATTTGAGATGAAGGATCTTGGTGCCGTTAAGAAGATCCTTGGTATGGAAATTCTTAGAGATAGAAATGCAGGTAAACTTTTGTAACTCAGAAGAGGTATATTGAAAAGGTGCTAGAGCGTTTCAATATGGAAAAGGCTAAGCCGATTAGCACTCCGTTAGCTGACCACTTCAAGTTATCTGAAAGGGAATGCCCTACAACACATGAGGAGGTGGAGCAGATGTCTCAAGTCCCCTATGCTAAAGTAGTTGGGAGTCTCATGTATGCTATGGTTTGTAGCAGGCCGGATTTGTCTCATGCAGTCAGTGTTGTTAGCAGATACATGAGTAATCCAGGGAAGAAGCATTGGAATGCAATTAAGTGGATCTTCAGATATTTGAGCAAGACTAAAGATATAGGTGTTATGTTCAGTGGCAAGGGAAGTTCTACAGAATTGGCAAGTTATGTTGATTCTGACTATACTGGTGATTTAGACAAGAGGAGATCTACTACAGGATATGTGTTTACATTAGCTGGTGGACCTACATCATGGAGGGCGATGTTTCAGTCTACAATTGCATTGTCTACTACAGAGGCAGAGTACATGGCAGTAGTTGAGGCTTCCAAGGAAGGAGTCTGGTTGGCTGGACTAGTTCGTGAGTTGGGGTTGGAGCAAGGAGGTATAGTGTTACATTGTGACGGTCAGAGTGCCATACATCTTGCAAAGAATCAGGTGTTTCATGCAAGGACAAAGCATATTGATGTGAGATTTCATAAGATCAGGGAGCTTGTGTCAGAAGGCAGTATTCACTTGAGAAAAATTCATACAGATCTCAATCTTGCAGATATGTTTACAAAGCCAGTTACTACAGAGAAGTTCAAGTCCTGCTTGGACTTAATTAATATTACTCATTGTTGAAAATGAAGGACGCACCAAACAGGTGCGGGTTTGTACCTCTAATGATGAAGACGTCTATAAGTTATCTTTATAGGAGGCTCGACAGAATTCAAGCCAAGGTGGAGATTATTGGTGTATGATGTCTTGTATTCCGTCGCAGTTTAATCTAGGGAGTACTGGTGCAGCACCTAGATAGGCAGGATGGCGCAGCTCCCCGCTTGAATTTTTTATTTAAGGGCAATTGTGTATTTTCCAGATTAGGGTTTTTTTTCTCTATATATTTGTAGCGAGGGTTTCTTCCTCTGTAATGCAAGCAATACTGAGAGGTGTGAGGACGAGCACTGTAACTCTATTCTTCATTGATAGTGAAGCAGGATCTCATCTCACCGGGGACGTAGGCAACCTTGCCGAACCTCGTAAAATCCATGTGCATTGTTTGTTTTGTTTTTCCATTATCTTCTGCATTGTTTTAGGGTTGCGTTTCTACAATTTGATCCACACTTAGATTTCACTCAAAGTGAAAACTAATTGAAATAAGAGAGATTAAGTGGAATCCAAGTGTGGATCAGACACCGTACGAGAATGGTTTTCGTACGAGGACTAGATTCAGACTCTTAGGGAAAGGGGTTGTGGAGACCGGAGTGTGGTGGGGATGGGGGAAAAATTGGTTGCTTCATGAGCGGTAACCTTCCTAGTACTCTAGGGGTAAGGGTGGAAAATACCCTCCTAGAAATCTAGGATGGAAATTTTCAACATACCCCCAAGATTCCATTTCCCTAGCTGCTACCGAGGATAGTAGTGTTGGTGTACGATGTCTTGTATTCCGTTGCAGTTTAATCCAGGGAGTACTGGTGTAGCACCTCGACAGGTAGGATGACGGCCTTGCTAGTCGGTTAGCGGGCCATGGGGGTTGCAAGGGGGCAGGAGGCCCCCCTGCATAACACGCGTACACCCCCCGCTTGAATTTTTTTATTTGAGGGCAATTGTGTACTTTCTGGATTAGGGTTTTTCACTATATATTTGTAGCGATAGTTTTTTTCTCTGTAATGCAAGCAATACTGAGAGGTGTGAGGGACGAGCGCTGTAACCATATTCTCCATTGATAGTGAAGCAGGATCTCATTTCGCTGGGGACGTAGGCAACCTTGTTGAACCTCGTAAATCTGTGTGCATTGCTTGTTCTTATTTTTTCATTTTCTTCTGCATCATTTTAGGGTTGCGTTTCTACAAGTAAAAACTTGTCTGCTACCTTGATAGTACCCAAGTTTCGGGATGGGAGGGTGCACACGGGTTGTGCAGTAAAAGTGGGGTGTTGGTTGCAAATAGTGATGGGGAAGAGGGGGTGAGAGGAGGTGGATGGGTAAAATAAAAAATATGTGAGCAAAAATAATTTAAAAGGTACCTCAAATGGAATGAGGCTCTTTTGTAACAAAGATTCGAGGGCTGGGAGCCCTGAGACACACAACTCAAGTTGCTCGCAGCTCCTAAATCTGCACTACAAGACGTGTCGCGCGGTAAAAGATCCCCACGCCTCAAATGTCACTTTTTAAATATGAGATTTTTTTTTTTTTTTTTTAAAAGTTAAATACCTCATGTGTAATTTATCTCCAATAAATAAAAATCCCGCCACCAAAACTGTCAACTAGAAGCAACGAAAGTCTGAAAGGTTGTGATATTTTTCTTTTCTTTAATCCAAACATACCGTTTCCTGGATAATTGCTGATGTCACGTTGAAACAAAACTCTTTAGTTCTTTAGATTGTGTTTTCTTCGTCTCCGAGGTCTGAATCGGATCTCTAAAGCCTTTTACCCCGCTGTCAATCAAAACCCTAGTTTAATGTCCAGGTAAGTTCATGAGGAAGAGCTCTCGGCGCTTAAATCCGATCAATTAGTTGTTTTTCTGATTGTCTATCTCTTGGTTTGTTTCGCAGAAACCCATTTGGAAGCTCAATAAACTAATACAAGTTCTGTATCGCAGAAAATGTGGAGCTGCAGGGGTACCTTCAGTTGCTGCTTTCTTTCTGATACAATGAAAAGCTCCAGAAGGTAATCTGTTGGTAATTTTGTTCTGAGAATTTCTTTTCCTTCCAAATGTTCCGACCTTTTGGTAAGGTCTTAAATGCACGGTGAAAATTTTGAAATAAGTTTAAAACCTGTGATCTTATGAGCAACTGTTAACATTTGAGCTTGAAGTGGTTTGAACAAGTTAGGTTGCTAAATTGAGCTGAACAGTTTGCACTATTAGTATTGCATTTTATGAATTGGGCTTCGTTTTGGGAAGATTTTGGGGACAGTGGAACTCAATTCTTGGTCCTCTTTTTCCAAGTACCCTGTATTCCGCCCCGGGGGGGGGGGGGGAGGGAGTAAAACTAGAAGGATTGTTATAATCTAGAAGGGTCATTAGAAAGCGAATTGTTTTGATGCATTCAGACAGAAAAGCTAACATAAATGTTGTGGATTTAATCTTTTTCGAATTTCATTCACGCCTTAGATCATAGATCAGGGAATTTATCCATCTTCAATAAAGGAGCCGAGGTGGGGGGTGGGGTTGTGCTCAATTTGGGAAAAAAATTTGAATGGCTAGTCGTGGTTTAGGACATATTGACCTGCTTGGTTCACGCGTGGAATTTGCACTGTATTATATATATATATATATATATATATAAAGAACCACACGCCTGTGCATTTCTGGAATTAAAATGAACAAATGGCATTCAACTTAATTTTCCCTTGAGTTTATTAGAGGAATAAGAAGAAGAGAATGAAGACTGGGGCGATGGAAGCCAGCTCCCATCAGAAATACGTAATATGTCTACTAAATTTCCGGGCATTTTTCTTCTTCCTATTGAAAATTCCAAATAATGAAAATGGATGGTTTTGATATTTTGGTTAACGATGAAAAGAATCTCATGTAAGCTGAAAGTAAAGCAGGACAACTTTAAGAATTTCTAATGATAAAGGGCCAGGGCTGTAAAAGCACCAAGAAATGCTTTTTTTTATCCTACTAATCTTCAGCTTTTTGTTTGCAGGAAAGTGAATATTTCCATGGGAGCATGTGGTCACAATTTTCAGTCACCCCCTAAATCACCATCATTATCAACCTTCCATGGATTCTCATTTCATAACAGTTCCAGGAAATGCAAGAAATTATCGTTTTACTCAACACCAATCAATGGCGTGGAAGAAGAAATTGGTTTATTGATTTCTCAGAGATCTTCAATTACCAAAAGAGAGTCAAAATGTGAGCAATCAGACATGTTTGGGGATGGTGAAGAATTTTCTTTTGAACTATATGAAAATTCAATCTGTAGCTGCTGTAAATTAGGTGAGATTGATAAATCTATGTTTTTACTTTCTCAAATGGATGCCATAGGATTTCACCCCAGTTTGATGTGCTACATTTGTTTGATTGAAGCCCTTGGAAGTGTTGGTCGGACTCTTGAAGCAGATGCTCTTTTCCAGGAAATGAGGTGGTCTGGATTTGAGCCGACAATAAGAGCTTATAATGTTATTCTTAAGGGATTCTTCAAGAAAGGGCTTTTAGGGCTTGCAGATAGGGTTTTGGTTGAAATGGATCATTTAGGCATGAAAAGGAATCAAGAAACGTATGAGATTCTTCTAGATTACTATGTCCACGCTGGGCGATTGGAAGATACCCAGTTGATTATAAGTGAGATGAAGCAGAGACATTTACAACTGAACACTAATGTCTATAGCAAGGTTATTGGTCTTTATAGGGACAATGGGATGTGGAAGAAAGCAGTAAACATCATGAGAGAAATGAGGGAAATGGGGTTATCACTTGATAGGAGGATCTATAATAGCATAATTGATTCATTTGGGAAGTATGGTGAGCTGGACCAAGCTGTAGAAGTCTTTGAAAACATGCAAAGAGAAGGCATAAAACCAAATATTGTGACATGGAATTCTTTGATTCGGTGGCATTGTAAGGCTGGGGATCTCACTGGAGCTCTTGAATTCTTTAGTAAGATGCAAGAACAAGGGTTGTATCCAGATCCCAAGATCTTTATTACCATCATCAGTAGTTTGGGGGAGCAAGGGAAATGGGATATCATAAAGAACAATTTTGAGAGTATGAAAAGCAGAGGGCTTCAAAAGAGTGGAGTCATTTATGCAGTCTTAGTAGATATCTATGGGCAATATGGGAGATTTCAAGGTGCTGAAAATTGTCTGTTGGCTTTGAAGTCAGAAGGTCTAAAGCCTACAGCTAGCCTATTTTGTACGTTAGCAAATGCTTATGCTCAACAGGTGATATACATGTTACTAACTAGCTGTCTTTTTTTGTTTTATATTTTTCCCCCTATTATAGTACTGTTTCCCGTAATGATTAGTGAGTTCCTCTCAGAAGTTTCTTAAATTTATGAACTATCACCTATGCAGAAGAATTTTGTAAGTGGAGATGATTGAAGTACAATAGTGCAATAGTCATTCTACTCAACATACATCTTGTTCATTTATAACACACTAGAGCAACATTCCTCACCAGAGCGTATAATATTGCTCCATGGAAAACCATTATCTGTTTTCCGTAGATTGGCTTGTTTGATACAGCAGGCATGGAGTTGAGAAGAAGAATTGAGAGAATGATTTGGCTTATCAATGATTGATAGAGGCCCACTTTATTTATAGATGAGAAATAATACGAATAAGGTATGTTAGATGAGGATGACTTACCCTTATCCTAACATACACACGTGATACATGTGATACATTGAACATGGACACAAATCAACACCATGTGATACATTAAACCTAGACACACATTAACACTCGCCATCAAGTTGGTGCATATATGTCTCTCATGTCCAACTTACATACAATAGGATGAAACACTTTGCAATATAAACCTTTTGTGAACACATCAGCCAAATGTTTTTTTGTGCTGACAAAAAGTATATGTTGGCTTTTAGGGAAGTTGTTATAATCCAAACAAGTCCTAAGGTCATTTAGGTGTTTAATGGTCCTTGTGATATTCTAGAACTTTCTCTCCACTATTATAAATAAAGAGGGCTAGTGTCATGTTAGACACAAGTCATTACCCCATCCAACATGGTGTCAGAGGCCTAGATCCAAATCACTAAGGGCTCCTTTTCCCCTCCATCTCTCTCTTTCTCGATTTTCTTTCCCAGCGCCTCTCCTCTTTCTTGACTTTCTCTCCCGGCACCACCCTCCTTCCTTCTATCTCGATGGTAGTTCCTTAAACCACCAAGAGAGCCACTAGTTTCTTCCATCTTCTTATCTGGGCTATGAGATCCTCTTCTTCAATGATTTGAGAGACCCAACTCTTCATTTTCTATCGATTTTCAGGGTTTTCTCACCTGGTATACTTTGTTGTCAGGGTACTTTTTCCTTGTTTGAGGCACCAATCGACTGATGATGATTGTGGTTGGTGCTACTGATCGTTGGAGTGGTATGTACTAGCCACTTTACCATCTCAGGACTCCGTTCCAGAGCTCTCCCAATGAGTCCCAAAATCAAATTTTCAGGGTTTTCACCATTTATCGATTTTTTGGCTTTCGGCTTTACCCCTACTTTTTGGTGCTTCCTCTACCCCCGACTAGTGTTTTTGTCTTAGCACAACCCCGTCGAGTTGCAACTTGCAACCATGTCTACAAGCTCTTTTGCTTTCACTGGTGGAGACACCTCGACTCTTTCCACTTTTCCTCCTTGTGCTATCAAGCTTGAAGGCACCAACTACCTTATGTGGTCAGACTCGATCTGTATCTCCATCAAGTCTCATGGCTATTATGGGTCGTTGCTATTATGGGTACCTCACTGGAACCACAAAGCGTTCGACCTCAAGTCCTGAGATTGATAAGGGGGAGTGCGCCAATTCTCTTGTTATGGCATTCCTTATCAACTCTATGCAACCACAACTTCCCCGTGGCTATCTTTTTCTTAACTGCTATGAAGATTTGGAAATCTGTACAGGAGATCTCCAACTCAAGTTTTCAAAATACGCTAGAAGGTTTGTGACCTGAAGCAAAGATATCTAACTCTGTTACATTATGCTCTGAGTTGCAAATGCTGTGGAATGAGTTGGACTTCTATGAGGAGTATGTTCCTTCCACTCCTATTGACGTCACTAGATTTAAAAAACGAGAGGAGAAGATTCGGGTCTATAACTTTCTGGCAAGGCTGATTGTTGAGTATGATTAGTTACGGGCCTACATTGTGAGCTGATCTCCCTTTCCTACCATGGATCAAGTTTATGTTGTGATCCAACTTGAGGACAATTGTCGTACCACTATGCTTCCACAACCTCGTGCTGATCCTACTAAGAGATCTACATTTGCTTCTGTTAAGTTTGTCTTCAATTCTTGACCCATTTTGAAGATTGACCCACTCCGACATATTTTGGCGGCGACCCGAATGGCAAGTTTTCTGAGATCTGTGATGGAAGCAGAGGGGTTGGACCGATAGGCCCAATTGATCGTGACCCGATGGGTCGACCTGCGACTTGGAGTATATAATGTACTATTGTCTTGTTGAGAAAGTCATTACATTTTGGGGGGTTTTTCGAGCTAGGGTTTCAGGGCGAGTTTTCTCGCTGCTGCTTGGGTGTAATCTCTCTTCCTCATAGTGAAACATATTCTTCTTCGCCCAAGGATGTAGCACACCACACCTGTGTGTGAACCTCGTTAAATCTCTATGTTGTGTGGATCTATTGTCTGTTTATTTTCGTATTTCTTGGTGTTTGCTCTAACAGCTTCTGGTACTCAACCCTTCATTGCGGCCCCATAGTCTGGTGGTCCCTCTGTCAGAACTCTAGTGAAGTGCGACTACTGTGGTAAGGAGTGTCATACCAAAGAACATTGTTGGAAGCTTCATGGCCGCCTTGTTAATACGTCTGGCAAAGGTCGCGGAAAGGGTTGTGGTGCATCTGGTCAGCCCAACCATACTGAGGTCCCTGATACTGACCCTACTATCTCAGCAGCCTCTCTTAGCATCTGATGAGCTGATTGCATTCCGAAGCCTTCTGACATGTATGAAGACCCTTGATACATCTTGTTTGAGATTTACAATGTAACCGCAAGCGTACGGATCAATGTAGCTACGGGTTGAACACAGGGAGAGCAGCCACTTTATTTTTTTATTTCTTTTAATAATGCGAAAGTGAACCGATTAATGGTTGTGATCTAATTCTAATTACCATTCTAAACATATGTATCTAAAATAACGTCCTAACCATTCGTCATCTAAGAATTTAAAGACGCAAGCCACACAATTAAAATTAAATAATAAATAACTGAAAATAAACAACCCACGCAATTAAAAAAAAAAAATAAATAAATAAAGGAAAAAATGCTGAAATAAAAATAAAGTAAAAGAAAGGGGATAAAGCTAGAGAGAGACTCACAAGTAGGTTTCTCTACTTAGCCCGAGGGATGCATCATAATATGAG
>NC_056562.1:15508280-15531483 GCF_013358625.1 Macadamia integrifolia | reverse complement strand
AGGGATACCAATAATGTAACGACTGAAAATAAAAATCCTAAATTAAGAAAGAAAGGGTAGTCAGAAGAGGGAATGAGAGGGGGGAGAGAAGACTACTGAAGGAGCCTACTTACTTGAATCAATGCTTGAACTTGAAAAATAAAAATTGCTCCACGGCTCGTGATCTTGTCACCTAGATCTAAGCCTAGAACTATAACTTAAAAAATTACAACTCAATTGCATAAATCATAAACATAAAAAGGATGAATAAGAATAAAAGAGTACTTGCATTAATTGACATAAAAAACTATTACAAAAGTGATTAAACCAAAAATAGAGAATAACTAAAACTAAAGAGTGAGAGAGGGAGAGAGAGAGAGCAACTAAAAAAAAAACTAGAAGAATAATGAATTGTCTCTCCTCCTCTTACATGAGTTGTATTTATAGGGAATGGTGAGGTAGGGTAACAAATTTCTCTTTCCTAAAAGAGAGAAACCCACAATTGATAGTAAGATCTTTTGAGTCCAAAAGTGCTAAGATGGAGGAGAGAGAAGAGAGAAATAAACTTGGAGAAATTTCCTATAATTTTTTTACTTATTTTCTTTCCTTTTTTTTCTAATTTATTTCTCTTCTTTTTCTCCCTCCAAGGGACGATTTTCTTCTTGCTTTGTGTGATTTGGACAATATTTTGGTGATGATGTGGAGGAGAGAGAAGATTTGGACAATCTTTATTTCTCCTTTTTTTTTTCTTTCCCTTCTTTTTTTTTTCTTCTCTTCTTGCGCAAGAACCCTTCCACGATTTTCCTTGCTTCTAATTTGATGTGGAAATCCCCTCCATGCCCTTAGTGCTTTAAGTGAGTGAAAAGTAGGAAATCTTCAACTAAATTCTCTAAAAAAAACAACCATGAGATTCGAACTTGAGACCTCTTGGTGAGCAAGGGAATTTTGCATACCATAGCTCACCAACTACACTAGGTAGTTGTTGTTATAAAAAACGAATCTTCAATCACTTAAGGATGTGGTCCATCGATCCTTGTTGGCATTTGGAGTGTTCCTTGTACCTCTGAGACAATTGCAAACGGGCTGGTTCTGCATCTCGGTTCAGTTCTGATCCATTATTCTTTTTTTGGCCTGAAAAGAATAATCACTTATACGAGTAACCAAACGAATGCGTACTTTTAATTGGACACGTCCATCTTGCTTAGAATTTTGTCCTCTTCGCAACCATGAAAAGAAATAGGACCTCTTTACATGTAAAATTGGAGATATAGCGCCCAATAGTCCTTAAGGCCTTGAAAATATGAAACCTGCAAAAAGAGAGTAAAACCCAAGGTAGCTCCATTCTAAATATGTAAAATGCATGTTTTACTACCCTAGATTTCACACATAAATGTGCTCATCACATCTACCACTGCAAGCTCTGCTCATTCCCCTCCTTCTGGGTCAAGTACCTCTTTCTGTGGCCATAGTACGGCTGTCGATTCTACCTAGTGGATTATAGACTCCTGGGCATCAGATCATATGACGGGTTGCTTGTCTCTTTTCTCTCAGTACACTACCTATCTTGGTAATTGTAAGATCAGATTGGCTAATGGGACTCATTTCACTATTTTGGGAAAGGACTCCATTAGTTGTACTCCTTTATCTCTTTCAATTGTCTGGTACTCAACCCTTGTGCATGAATATAGTTCTTTACAGCTTGGGCCCATAACAAATAGTTAGGACACCACTGAGTTTAATGGTGGTAATCTGAATTTGTACATTATCGGAGGGAGGCTTAGGATTAGTCATCTAGAACCAGAAAATAAGTTGTAGGAACCAGAAAACAAGTAGCAGGGACAAATAAAAATATACCAAGGAAATAATAAAACAGTAGCATATATAAGTAAAGAATACTGATCTGGAGGAGAACCAATAGCTAGCAGCCGAAAACTCCCAAAACAGAGCACTTGTGACATCGGTAATGGGTGATTTTTAATTACCCACAAACAGCAGGACAGAAGGGCCTGATATGTTGGTCGAAGCAAGTACTTGTAGTGGGGAATGAAACCCCAAAAGTATAGTCTGATCAAGAAGACAGATCAGGAAATATGGAGACAACTTCAGGTCTGAAAAAGGACCTGAAAACAGATCATCCACGGCTAGAAGAGAATACCAGTAGCAATAGATCAAGCCACCAGAAGATCCTGAAACCAGGATCCAGTCTCCCTTCAGGCAGGTACAGTCAGCCCTGAAAAACTCAGAAATATCAGTTGGTAGAGTTGGAGGTAATAGCAACCTCAATACTTGTAGAAAAAAAATCTCCAGAATCTGGAATAGCAACCAATAGTTGGTTGAAAACCGATTTCCAGGTCCAAAAAAATTCATGAAAATCATATTTGTAGTAGAATAAGAACCTAGTTCTTTTTATCGTCATAAACTGGGGCAGAAGCTTGTAGTTTGGCAGCACAGGTTGCTGCAACCAGAGAAGAAAGCAGTCCTGTAATGGACAATCAAAACAGTGATTGAAAAAAGGGAAATTACCAGGTATTAATGCTCTAATACCATGTACCAGTATCAAGGAGTAAAAACTAGTAATTACATAAGAAGGCGAAGATGAAGAAGAAGAGAAACCGAGACTGCTGGAGCTCTAAATATTGTGCTCTAGCAGTCTCCCCTTGATCTTTATTTACCCAAATATGATTGCAAGAGAGAAGGAAACAAAAGTTGGTAATCTATTCTAACTAGGAAACAGCTGATTAGGAAAGAAATAAGACTTAATCGAAACCATAACTAACCCACATGACCAAGCACTATTGTGATACGCATGGGACCTCTCTACCCCCACGGTACAAGGGTCCATTCTACCATTCTAACAAAGAATAGAACCAAGAAAAAAGAAATAAGAGAGAGAAGAGAAAATAGAAGGCCGCCAAAGAAAGCTACTGATTGGAAAGATTTTCTGTAAATCGCATATAACTAATGTACTACACACTATAACTAATAACCAAAGGTATTACAAGAACACCCCTGTGGTACACATCTCTTGGCAGTAAATATTATGTTGTCAAAGTGTGTGATCTTGTTACCACCTGAAGAAGGAAACAGTATTAGCTGCTAACATGTTGTCTTGGATAGTTGCAAATGGTGCAAGCCCTTAATGCAGTTCAAGGTTCTACAAATAATTTGGAGCAAGAAAATTGCTAACTGTCCATGAACATTGTAGAATCAATAGAACCAATATAGGACTAGAATAGAAGGATGGTAGGAGAGTGTGGTTCTCAGTTCGACTCCTCTTGCCTGCTTGGGGTCACTCACATGGGGATGTTTAGTGCTCTTCACTGCTTTTGGTGAAAGTTGAATGGTTCTCATTCAATCCTGCTATGACTCGGTCCATGGGGTTGTGGGGTCAGTATGGGCCCGCTGTACCAGTCAGGCCGAAGGCCTGGATACCCATCGTTAGCAAGAAAAAAAAAAGAATGGTAGGAGAAATTGTATAACTCTCAAGAATAGAGAAGAGAATTCGAAGAAACTAGAGCAAGAAGAAGATACTAGAGAACCTAGAAGAAGAGAGAGGAAAGTTCACACTTGATCTCAGAGATGAAGAACTACGAGGAGGGAGATCAGATCTGGAATACCAATCCCGTATTCACAGCTCAACAGCTCCAAAAATCTCAAGAAAAATGAAAATTCTTTACTCAAATCATGCTCAACTCAGCCTTATCCCAACTAAATGGGGTTGGCTACATGGATCCTTGGATATATATATTGGAAAAAAAAAAAAAAAAGAACTTTGGGACATCCCACTTACGAACAATCGACAACTCGGATCTTTACCCTCCAAGCACCTCTGTTAGATGCCATACTAAGGTGAAGACTTAACTTTTGCATGTCTCTTATTACTAATTTATCAATGGTCATTTTTTGCCTACCCCTAGCCCTTTTAGCTCCATCCATCTGCATCTGGTCACTCCTCTGTACTGGGGCATCCAAAGGCCTCCTTTGGACATTTCCAAACCATCGTGACCGACATTCTTTGAGCTTATCCTGAATTGGGGCAACTTCTAAATCAGTTCTAGCCTGGTCATTTCCATGGTTTAAAGTATCGATCTGTATCGTATCGGTAAGGGCCGATACGGATAAATTTTTAAAACCCATTTGTATCGATACGTATCTTACGATACACACCGATACGAACCAATACACCACCGATACTCACCGATACGTACCGATACTCTATGGAAAATTCAAAATTGAAGTGAAATCTATGTTTTGGTATGTATTGGTACGTATCGGTACGTATAGGTGTGTATCGACCGATACACACCGATACGTACCGATACGGTCGTAAAATAGCCAAAATGGGTAAATTTTTTAGAAAAACATAATTTTTTGAGGTGTTTTTGTTCCAAAGTTGCTGCCAACCATTTTTCTCTCTAACTAAAGTGGAAATCAAGGTTGGGAACAAGGATTTTACATTTATGGGACAACTACAAACCTTGAATTCTTAGTGCGATACTCTCAATTTACTGTTTATGCATAATACATGTTATATATAACTTTTTTAAACTATTTTTTATGCAAAAGTGTATAAAAAAGTGTTTCCTATCCATTTATGTATGTATCTTTAGCGTATCTTAGCGTATCTCCGATACGATACGATACGATACTCTCTAATACGTATCTTAATTTTGGTCGACCGATACGGGGACCGATACCGATACTTTAATCCTTGGTCATTTCTTATTGTATCTCTCAGGGTTTTGCTGTACATCCATCTCAACATCCTCATCTCGGCTACACTCAACTTATCTATGTTACACTTTTTGTCTGCCCAACATTCTACACCATACATCATAGCTGGTCTTATGACTGTCCTGTACCATACATCATAGCTAATTTATTTTATTCAGTGTGTGAAGTGATTAGGAGTCCTTTTATGAATCAGGTTAGGAACTTTTGAAATTCCCAACCTGACTCATAAAAGGACTCCTAATCTCTTCACACACTGAATAGAATAAATTAGCTCAAAACAGAGCCTCTATTTGCTAGTAAGTATCCTGATGTAACCGAACCTTAGAAGTTAGGACTCTTTTGACTAGTATTCTCGTGTCCAGACCGCTCATCCACCTTATAGGCTTATAATTTATGTCCGTTATAATATTAACCCCATAAACAAGTGGCCCAGGAACCATAGAACCCATCCATGGCCCAAAATAAGATCTTTCTAAACCCAATTGGGCAGTTTTAACTGCATCAGCCCCTACAGCACAGGTCATCTGTGTGTTTATATATGTGCATATGTTTAATAATAAAAATGGTAATGTTTCAGCTGGTGGTGCATTATTTGATGTACATGATGTAAAGATGCAAAGACATTTTTTAACTCTGTAAACTGCTTTTGTGCTCGTCTTATCCAGAATTGAATACTAGGTGGCCCTACCATGACCACCAAGCGTTGTTTATAATTTAGTTCTATATGCAGGGATTATGTGAACAAACGGTTAAGGTACTACAACTGATGGAACAGGAAGGAATTGAACCAAACCTTATAATGCTGAATTTGCTGATCAATGCATTTGGTGTTGCTGGAAGATATTTAGAGGCCCTGTCAATTTTTCACCACATAAAGGAAAGTGTAAGTGTTCTTTTCGTAGCCTGTGTTCAGAATGCCATACCCTTCTATATTTTTCCTTTTGGTTTTATTAGTGATGGTGTGTTTATTGCTTCAGGGTGCTTGTCCTGATGTGGTTACCTACAGTACACTCATGAAGGCATTTATTAGAGCCAGGAAATATGAAGAGGTCAGATATATCTGCAGGATACCATCTCAGAATTAATGCTTTGAGAAGTTTAAGTTCCAAATCTAAAGAAATTTTTCGTTTGCTTTTCCTAGTAACTTAGACTATTTCAGCAGACACAGTCCATCATTCTAAATCATAGTAAGGTTTTAATATTTTCTTGTTTGGTAACGGATCCCCCAAGGTAACACTTTGGCCTTCACATGCAAAAGGGAAAGGCATTAGTTTAGTCAGTCTATATTAATAAAAAAGATGCAGTTGAAATAGTTACACACACTATGATTCAGTATTTACAAAAGGGATGTGTTTTGAGTCTCTGATTAAAGAGCTTTGAACTACTGATCTAATAGTAGATTTGTTTGGTAATAAACCCCTACTAGGCACTTTGGCATTCTCATACAATGGGAAGGGATGCTCTTTTGGTCAGTCTATATCATGAAAAGGATGCGATTGATGTGGATATGGTACCCAGTGCACGAGGCTCCAGCCATTGCGGGGTCTGGGGAGGGTCATAATGTACACAACCTTATTCCTGCTTCGCGGAGAGGCTGTTTCCTGAGTTAAACCTGCTTTTTTTTGGGGGGGGGGTGAATATGGACATTTGAATTCAGTATTTTCAAAAAGGATGTGTTTTGAGTTTGTGAGGAAAGAATTAAAGACTATTGATCCAATGGCAGAGATGAATCTAGATAGAAGAGACTAGCAGAACTGTATTCTCATTGCTGATGTCAAGTAGTTGGGTTAGGGCTTTGTTGCTGTTCCAGTTTAGAACAACCAACCAAAATGAAGGAAAACAAGAAGAGAAGAAGAACAAATTGAAGGAAGCAAAAAGAGCAAAGAGAGCTACGATTGGAGAGAATTGTTGTAAACTCCAATTGGTAGTGGTGTTGTATATTTGTAATGAAAAGATCAACCAGAATTACAAGACTTCCCTTAGAACTATTGTAATACACATATAACCTAATAAGATAGAGGATTACAAGAATACCCTTGCAATGCAAGTCTCTTAACACTCCTCAAGTTGGAGCATACATATCTCCCATGCCCAGCTTGGAACACACTTGAGGAAACACATTTTTAATAAGGCTTTAGTAAAGAGCTTTAGTAAAGAGATCACCAAGCTGTCGGCCAGAGTAACAAACGGAGTGGATATCAAATTCTTCGTCACAGCATCACGAACAAAATGACAATCGACTTCAATATGTTTAGTCCTTTCAAAAAACACTTGGATTATTGGCAGTCAAGGTGATGCAGTTGCACGATGGACTTAGAAAAAAAAATATCTTTTGATTTGATTTTCTATTGTTTTAGAAATAATTTCTTTTTAAATTAGCTAGCTTATAATTTTAGAATAGTTTCTTTTCAAGTAGTTTCCATTAATTGTTTGATTTTTTTCCTTTATATTGGACATGTAAACGATGGAGAAGTTCAGTTTTTAGACTTGATGAATAGAAACTTGGTTGAAAATTTTTTTTGGTTTTGAAACCATGGCTGCCGACCCCTTTTTTCTCCCTCTTTGAAATCTTCTAATCTCTTCTTTTCCCTCTCCTATTTTCCTCTTTAGTTCTTCTTCTTCATCTCCATTACTTTCTCCTTTATTTCTTTTTTTTTTTTTCTCAACTGTTGGATACTGTTCATCGTCTCTGCTGGGCGGTGATACCTAACACAGAACAAGAGGTTGTTGCATCCTTGTTCTGTACCGGTTGACTCTGAAACTTTGGTCGAAGGCTCCTACCTTGAAGGCGATTCAGACCCTAGAGGATCACTTCCAAAGTCCTCCTCTGTGGTGGGTTACAAGACTGGTTTCAGGTCTGAACCCCTGGCTGCCGCCAGGTCCTTTTTCAGGTTCCTCCAGCAGCCTTCCAACCTGCAGATTCCAAGGTTAGTTTTGTGGGTTTGTTAGAGCACCTCCTTGGGAATCCTTGCTTGAAGTTTCAGAGCAAACCAAGATCTGCTGAGGAACTTCTATTGATTTGAAGTTGTCCAACCTTTCCGCCCCTGTTTTGGATCCTAGGAAGAAGATAACACAATTGTGAGTTGCCCCTTTTCTGTCTTTTAATTCTATTTTACCATAATGCCCTTTTTTTGGTCTCTAATTCTTTCATATCCCTTGTTTCTATTTCACTTCCTATTGTAGCCCCATCAAATCACTTTTAATTCCTTTTACGTCCCCTCTTCCAAATGGCTCAATAATAAACTGTTTATTTACATAACTGCCACTGGTTTGTTTAAATTAAATTATTTATTGATTGTAGGCCCATAAGCGATCCGATTCCCTCGGATCCGCATCACAAGGTTTAAGATCTCTCTCTCACCACTCATCCCGCTCTCCAAAAAAAAAGGAGATCTGGCTCTTGCATTTTTTTCGCGTTCAACTCGCTGGTTGGTCTCGGTGGGCATATGGCTTTGTAGCCCCTGAAGCTATGTATTTACCCTATTTTAGGTATTCTAAACACAATGGAAACATCAGTTTTTTAAAAATCAAACTCAAAATGGTAGTTTGACTTGGTACCCTATGTAAGTAGTCGACGACTTTTTGGACCCTTCATCTAGTATGATATATTCCTCAATCCACCTTCCACAATCATTATTCTGACATATCATACTAATTAGAATTTAAAAGACATCATTTCTAATTACTATTGATGATTGATGAGTCATATATATTGGGAATTTGAAATGACATAAGATAAGAAACATACAAGTAACAACATAGCTGCATAAAGTGCATATTAGTAATAATTAACATAGATATACTAATATAGTAGACAACTAGACATTAAGACTCCATCCTAGAGACCTAGACTCCTGGTACTGGAATGAGTGCCATGCCATATCATCATAGCCTCCATATTGTTAATGTTGATGTCAATATCGAAGCATGTTTTGCTCTGATTGAATCACGAATGCTAGCCATGTCATAGTATGAGGGAAGTAATACTCAAAGTCTGCCACATCAGCCCTATAAACATCATCAACAATATACTGGAGATACTCAATCCTTGGGTAGATATCTTTGAAAATAAATGAGCTAGATCGAGATCCACAATTGCTAGTTGGAGCTTGACGGACAGGAACCTGCACCGGCATGTATGGCTAGGGGGCTAGAACCTGAAGATGCTATCCACAAAACTTGACCCAATGTGCGAGTGTGACTGACCCTCATACTCAGAGGCAGAGGGGAAAGAACTGGCTTGTGGGTGTCCAAATTGGCCAAACGGACTATAATGACCATAGTTTGAACCGGTTGTCCTTGTGCCATATATAGCTGACGGTGCATGCAACTACTCCCTGTGAATACCACTCTCCATGCTTAAGCTTCCTAGAGTGTCAATCAAGCTCCTAATAGAGATGTCTATGGAGTCCACGCTATCCTGCTGCTCTCCATCAGCTATGAATCAGGGACGTGAGCCTCTCTTGTAGGGTGTGGTGGAACGTGCACTATAGTCTATGTCCTATGTGGCATGAGTGAACTGAGTCTCTCTTCTGAACCGTGTTGGCTCTTGCTCCGGCTCAATGTAATGGTACCTCTCGCATCCCCCCATCACCATCATCATTACCACCATCATCACCATCCCCATCCCCATCCCCATCCCCATCCCCGTTACCATCACCTTCACCATCACCACGGTGTTCACTACTACCACCACCACCAGGTCCTGCACCATCATCATCAAGACCATAACCAAACAGTTTTAGGCTCCACATCAACCCTAGTAGATTGGGACTCGAAAGGCCTGCGTACCTGTGAAAGCACACGACCCCCTTGAGACATATACTCATCCATGTTAGTACCCATTTGACTGGCTACCACGGGGTTGGGCCTACCCCCAAGACGATCCATAAGTGGCTCACCTCGATCTCTCACCTATTGTTATAGGGGATCCTCCTCATCTGAGTCTTCTTGGCTCTTGAAAAATGTGAGCAAGTTCAATTGGTTCATTGTTACCCTCCATGCCTTGACGTATGTGCTACATCTTCAATTTCATATTGTAATGCACAAACACCAACTGCTATAGCTTTTCATGACTTATTCGGTTCCGCCTCTTGGTGTGGATTAGTGAGAATGTACTCCAATTGCGCTCGCATCCAGATACAGAACAAGTTTGGGAGAGCACCTTGATTACCATCTTCTTCAAGTTAGGTGCATCTTTTCCTTCAGAGGACCCTCCATGCACCAGGGTTAGTAATTTGTCTTCTAGCCACTACCGCTGCACGACCAAAACTCCCAGTAGCATCCCTGAATTCCTTTATCTATGCATATTTCAACAATTGAATACAAGTTAGTACACAATAGGGAATTCATTAAGACTTAGGAAACTATGCATATTTCAAACATTAACCCACCTCCGTGTTGCATACTGACTGTATACGAGGTTTAGGGACCAACTTTGCCACCACAAGATCTACTGCTTCTGGCAATACATAATCCATTCCTAGATTGTACTTGTAGTGGAACTTAGGATTGAGATAATACGCTGCAAATTCCATAAATAATTTGTCATTGAATGTAAAGTAACTTTAACTTAGACTATAGTTAAGTTTAAAAACTCACTAGCTTTATGCATGGATGCATCAAATGTTTCTCTCATCTCTCCTCAATAATTTTGATATAAGATTTTGCACCCCTAGGAATGGATGCTCTCACCTTCTCCGCCATCTTCTCCATTGTAGCATACACATATAGCAAGGAGGCTGCCTCTCTGAGTATACCAACCTCAAGACAGCTACCACTGGGCCAAATATAAGGACCTTTTTCACATCCTGCCAGAATTGTTCACAAAGATGGTGGCTTGAGCTGCCCTACCACCTGGCGTACCCGATTCCCTCCATCCAAAACACTCTGCACTGACAAACATGGATCTCAAACCAATCATCTTATCCTAAAAGCTCTTCAATGCAATGTAGTTGATTGCAAATTGAGTAATGCCTGGCCTTACCAAATCTTCATCGCATTTTTCCCTCAACAAAGATAGAGAATATCCATGGTAGTAAACAAATGTGGTCACTTGTCTTGCCCGTTCGACCACACCCGATACCAAAGACTTCTTCCCCATGTCTTTAATCATTAAGTCAATGTAGTGGGCTGCACATGGTGTTTAGAAAAGTTGGATCTGTTCGCTTTTCCAATTCATCAGGCTCTCCCCCATTTTTTTAAGTTGCTCTTATTGTCCGTCACAATTTGAACAACATTTTTCAAGCCCCACATCCGTAACAACTTCCTTCAACAACTTGTATAAGTACATTGCATCCTTCTTCTCTTTGGATGCATAAAAAAACTTTAAGAAGACAGTCTTCCCATCACAATATACCATGAAGTTGATAAACTGTCTAGTTGGTCCAGTCCAACCATCTCATATCATAAGAACTCCATATCGTTCCCATTGAGTCTTTAAGCCATTAATATACTCATCCAACTCTTTTTGATGAGGCAAATAAACATTCATCACTTTATAAGTGGGCCCCTTTGTTCCTGGACTAGCCCTTCCTGCAGTGTCAATCATGGACTGGTATTATGTCCCTTGTGCAGCATTAGCTGGCATGATATTTTAGAAAAACCATTTTGACATTGCATCTCCAAGTTGTTATTTCCATATACCCCATACTTGCTTCATGGCTCTTTATCTTGTGTCCTGTTGTCTATATATCAAAGGAAAGCCTCAGGACCTCATTAGGATCCTCATGTTGTCTTGGAGGTGGTTATAGGGGTGTGGTAGCCCTCACTCTTTGAGTTCCACATGCCTCTGCTTCTTATTCCTTCTTTCCTTTGTGGGAGGCACATCTGATACAGCTGCTCTAGAACCGGAGCCACCTGCTCCTCTCTTCATCTCTACTCGCCTAACGTTTTCCACTTGATGAGAGATCCTACTCGCTGCCTTAACGTGTTGCAATTCTCTCCACTCTACCCTTGTCATACCTTCTTTTGGCCTATAATCACTATCAGATTCATCAGAGTCAACATCCATTGTAGTTGGGTGGATCTCTAAGACTGCCTCACCAAATTCTTGATCTAACTTTTTTTTTTCTGCCCTCTTTAACCTTCCACCTTGTAGGTTCCGTTGCACTTGTTTTTGCGCTTCATAGGAAACTTGGGGGCATTTCGCAACATCCTTGTACCCATCCAGCCAAATGATGCTTCAACCTATCTAGAATTAATCATTTTCTTACAATACCTACACCTTGATTTTTTTTTGTCATTTGACATTGGATCTCTATATAACCGTGCAATATCTTTACCTCCAGCACTAAACATTATGCCTCAACTTCAACACCATTACATAAAAGAATGCATGAATTAGTAACTATTCAACATCTTATATTAAAGAATGCATGCATTACGAGCTATTCAATATCATATAACTATTACATACTAAGCCTTTACTTTTTATAAATTTTCCTTAATTTTAAATTATTTTTTTATTAATAATAATATCATAGTTAATAATAAGTTATAGTAGAGTGAAACAAAGAACACCATTTTCATTTCAAAATACACTAACAATATTTACACTACATTAAATCCAATACAAAACAGAATTTTTTTTTCATATATTTTTTTATTTTTATGTATTTATATATATTATATATTATTATATATTTTAAAAAATATATTAATTAATTTATTAACTGAAAAAAAATGGACACCATGAGGCTGTCTATCAGCCTTTGGTGAGCAACAAATATACATCATATTTTTTTTTTTTTAAGAAAAACATTTATATAAACAGACAAATATATATATATATATATATATCTTAAAAGCAGAAATATATATTTTTTTTTCCATGAATCTATAGATCACACTTAGTAACATCATATAAAAAAAATCAGTGCCAACAAGTTTTGATGATGTTTCTACGAAAGATATAGGTTTGAAAAGAAAATTTTATCTTAAAGGGTTCTTGAGAAGAAAAGTCACCACAAATGCTAAGATCTTTGCTTTAATGACTGTAACAAGGAAGATCTTCAAGAAGAAGCACTAAGTCCAAACTCAATCCCAATGCTAAAAGAAACATCTTGACTTGTGACAGGTTCATTTGTTGTTGGAGTAGCCTACCTCATATGATCTTTCTTTACAAACCAATTCCTGGGGCTGATCTATCATACTTCATTTTTCGAGTAGTTGGCTCAACAAATACAGGAATGGAAGTGATGGCGCTACTCCTTCTTTCTTTGTGGCTTGTTCGAAGCATTCTTTCGGGCACTGCATTGGAAGTCCTCCACTGCTACCTTGACTGAGGCTGGACTTATCTGATTGTCTGATTCAGCCTGATCTTCAAGAAGAAGCACTAAGTCCCCGCTTAATGGTGTTTTTTCCCCCAAAAAAATAGAGAGAGAGGCGCGAAACCAGCTAGACCCAGCGAGATTCTCTTGCTTGGGGTCGAAACCTGGCTTTTATTAACTTGGTTGGACCAAGGTTGGACCCAAACCAGGTCGAGACTGAGTTAAGTGGCGAGATCTCTCCGAGATCTCGGTCGAGATCTTGCGCTTCTTACAACTCACCTGTGGTTTCGTCTCGCTAAATAAAAAAGACGAGATCTTGAACCATGCTGACAATGTAGATGGCAACGTGATTATCACAGTACATGTCAATGACCTTGTTAGTTGGAAAACCAAGCTCTTGAAGTAAATATTTGACCACATTAACTCAATTGCAATATGAGCTATGATCCTATACTCAGCTTCAGCACTAGACCTCACCAGTATAGTTTGTTTCTTACTCCTCCAAATGACGAAGCTACCACCAACAAACGTATAGTAACTAGTGGTAGACCCCCTACATCCCCTTTAGTGCCAGCCTTATCAGCATCATAATAACCAACAAGATCAATATGTCCTTGTAAATGAGCCCTTTTCCAAGAGCACTCTTAACATTCTAGAGAATGCGACATAAAGCCTCCCAGTGAGCTTACTTAGTGGCTCCATGAACGAGCCACTACAAGGATATGTTTGGCCTAGTCACTTTGAGATAAATAAGTTAACCAACCAATCGTCGGCACTGATGCTTGTCTACAAATTCCTTACCACCTCAGGTTGCAAGCTTATGACAAAGATCCATAGAAGTATCAATGGGTTTGGAGCCTAACATACTAGTCTCAGACAAAAGATCAAGAACATGTTTTCTTTGAGAAAGACCCAACACCTTTTTTTACTTCGAGCAACATATACCCTGAAAATACCTGTGAGCACCCAGATCCTTCATCTGGAAGTGTCGCTATAAATAAATAAATTTTGGCACTTTCAATTCCGAATGAGTCACTATCATAAATGATGATGTCATCAACATAAACCACCACGACCACCCTGGAATCCTAATGACGAACAAATACAGAATGATCATAACTGCACTGCATAAAGCCACAACCAGTGACAATATTGCTGAACTCAACAAACCAAGCATGTGGAAAGTGTTTCACACCATAAACAGCCTTGTGAAGCTTGCCTTTTTCCGTTCACCCTCCCCCTGAGAAACATACCCAGGAGTTTGCTTATAGACTTTCTCAAGAAGATCACCGTACAGAAAAAAACATTCTTGATACCTAGTTGATGCAAGGGCCAATTAAGATTAATAGCTAATAAGTACATGAACACAATTCAGCTGAGCAATAGGAGAAAACATCTAAAAATAGTCAACCCCATATGTCAGTGTAGTTACAATTATAGATCAGAAAATAGCAGCTTATAGTCCAGAATTTAGAAATCACCAAGCAATAAAATCACTTATCTGATTAGTGCCAAACTTGAGATGATAAAGGAATCTTGTCCATAGGGATAAGCCCTAAAATATCTCAAGCATCCAGTGGTCGGTAAGGAGATATGTCCACTTTTTAGTTGTAGTCAAAAGAGTGAAAAACAGGGGTGCAGGAAACTTCAAGTTGGGTTATGTAGACTGCAACAGTCACAGGGTCTTCATGCAAAGCATATGAGCAGTGCTTCATGTAAATATCCACCACCATCATCATATGAAACCCTAGTTTTTCATGTTCTATCGACTAGGGTTTCACACAAGAGCAAAACAACATAGGTTGCTGTAACCCCAACAGTGGCTCTCCATACAAGATGATGGACCGAAACTGTTGATTGTTCAATGCTTTGATACCATGTGACGGTTTCAGACCTAGAAGAACCAACCACGATGGAGGAAAACAAGAAGAGAAGAACAAATAGAAGGTGGCACCATGGCAGTATAGAGGAGTGCTACCTATTGGAGACAATTTGTAAACTCCAATCGATGGCGATGTTTATATAGCTAATGAAAAGGTAAACCGGTTACAAGGCTGCCCTTTTGACTAATTTAACACACATATAACCTAATAAGCCAGAGTATTACAAGAATGCCCTTACAGTACAAGTCTCAATTATGTTTTTTGGAGAACTTGGCAGTCATGTTGAGTTTCTATGTGCAGTAGTAATGTACTGCAAAACTTAACTGTGCAGTTTTCTTTCTTTCACATAATTTTTTAGATGAACGAAATAATTTATTTGTCTTTTCATGTCTACTCTTGCCTAATTCATTTTAGATGGCTCTTGGATCAGGTTTCAAGAATCTATAAGGAAATGGAATCTGCTGGGTGCACGCCGGATAGGAAAGCAAGGGAGATGCTACAGACGGCAGCAATGGTTCTTGACCAGAAAAATGGTTAGTACTTGATGCATTTCCAAAGAACAAGAAGGCCAACAGCAAACCAGACCATCAGTTGGGTCAAACTGGGCCAAAAATGGACTAATAGGCTTAATTTTGAGTTCCCAATGGGTTATATGGTTCACGGGTTGACTATTTTTGGTTTTCTTTATGTTTTTTTTTTTGTTTTTGTTTTTGTTTTTGTTTTTTGTTTTTTGTTTTTTGTTTTTTGTTTTTTGTTTTTTGTTTTTTGTTTTTTGTTTTTTTGGTTTTTTTTTGGTTTTTTTTAACTGGAATTGGATAATTCTATAAGCCCAAATAGTAGGGATTTAAGACCAATACGGGTCTTTGTGTTAGTTTCTAATTTAGTGAATTGTAATCTTTCTTTTTTAGTACTGTTTCTAGAAGGGTTGGGTAGATATGCTGCAATCCAGCCATAGTTTCTATTTGTTAAGTTCTAGAAGAGCCCCTCCTTCCATTTATGGGGTTTTTCCTATTTTATTTATTTTATTGAAGTTATAAATAGACTAGGGGATCACACTACCCCAAGCGATTTGAACAATTTGTTAAGCTTTTGCTTTCTGATTTCTGAGGGTAGATAATGGTTCTGTGGGATACAGAACTACTCCATTTTGGGATGCACTAGGAAAACCTTGGTGGGATGCCTAGCCTGGAGTTAGTGGGACATCTTCTCCACAATTAGGTGAGAGGCCTAACATATCCTTTCTTCTATTCTTCTCTCTTCTCTCTTCTTTTTTCTTCCATTAAAATTCTGTGATTCAGTCTTGCGCGTGCTGCTCTTCTTATTTTGTTTGCACTCTTGAGAACTATTCTGCCTTCTGACTGTTGTTTGAACTCCTTAAGATTGATTTTGGTGTTGTAGTTGATTCTGTGACATCCCATCTATCCCTCTTATTGTTGGTAGTTTAGTTTATTGCCTTCTGATAGACCTGCGGTAGCACCTTATTGGATTGGTTTCTAATTCTGTGCCTGGCTACTTTCTATTTTATATACCCACATACTAGTTTGTTGCTTAGTTGCTATTTTTGTTCTCACTTTCTTTTTGTTTACACTTACTATTTCTCCACTTTAGTTACTGTTTTCTGTTGTTTCTAATTCTAAGTTTCTATTTAAATCACTTTTATATTTTCATAGCCTTTTGATTTCTCCATATCTAACCGTCAAATTCACTTGTAGTTTTCGCATCCATTCCTCTCACCTAATTTTGCCCCATTCCTCACACCTAATAGACATTGTAGTTAGGTTGCAACCATGGTTTAAGATCTCGGCGAGGTCTCGCTAATATCTCGTTTTTCCAAAAAGGCGAGACGAGATGTATGGCGAGATATAAATTGTATAAAAAATCGACCGAGATCTCGCCAAATCTTACCTCTCTCTCTCTCTCTACTTTTTTGAAGAAAAAACACTGAGGAGCAAGGAATTTGGTGCTTTTGCTTGAGAATCTCTATTCCTTTCACTGAAACTTAAAGAGTAGAGAATATTACATCCTCATCCACATTTGGAGTTACTTTTCTTACATATGATGTTTTTTAAATTTTTATGATTATGTTGTGTCATATGTTGATTGTGGAATAGAGCATACTATCCTAAGGTCCGAAGAGTCGAAGACTACTTACATAGGGTACAAAGTCAAAGTATAATTTTAGGTTTGATTTTTAAAAAACTGATGTTTTCATTGTGTTTAGAAGGACTAAAATAGGGTAAATACCAACTTTCAGGGGCTACAAAGACCATATAGCCACCGAGACCAACCACCGAGTAGATCGGGAAAAAATACATGATCTCGGCGAGATCTCTCTTTTTTGGATTAGCTTGATGGGGGGCGAGAGCGAGATCTTAAACCTTGGTTGCAACTAGATCTGATCATCCTTTGACTAAGTTGCTGATATTGCTGTTTAGAGGTTATTGAGAGAGCTGCTCTTCTAGATCTTTGTAAGCTATTGGATCCCAGCTTTGGGTAGCCATTATTTGGTATCAGAGCTATGGTGGGATATTGGTCGACCATGTTGACGGGACAATATCAAGAGTTGCAAGATTCTACCTCTGATTGAAGGTGATCAAGCAAACCTGATTCAGCATCACTACAAAACTCGTGGATTAGTTTTTTTAAAGACATGGAGAGTTGGTGATGCAAGAGCGCTTTGATGGATTGACCCGAACCCATTCGAGAGCCAGGACCAAGAATTGGATCCATGTTTGGTAGTTGATCAGTAGGATATTCAGAATATTTATTTTTATTTTGGCAAAGATATGTAATCTTTTATTTTGGTTACTTTTTGGGGTAGCTATTAGGCAAGTAGAAATTCCAATTTTAGTTTTTTGTGTTTCTATTTTATTAGACTTTAATTTAGGAAGAAATTAGGAGTTTCTATTCAGTTTAGGTTTTTGTTAAGTGATTTTTTATTTTGGTTTAATATAAATTAGCATGTAACCCAAGTTATGGAGGTAATGAATTGAACGAGTTGTTGCCAAAGCCTGCGTGGTTGTTTGCACTTCCCCCCCTCTTATTCTCTCCTTGTTTGCGAGAACCCCTCCCCCCTTCTTCCTTGTGCTCTCTCTTTCTTCTTTTATCTTCTTCCTTGTCTATACTTCTATATCTCTGCTACAGGTACTATCCCCTGCTAACGGTACTATTCATCTCAAAAGAAGTTTGTTGGACACTCCTCGATTCCTTCAAGTTGTGGACTGATACGCGAGTCTTGAGGGTTTGCTTCTACTCCCAAGGATGAGACGAACCAAAAGAAACATTGCTTGAAAACTCCTTCCATTTTGAGATTAAAACCAGATTTCAAGCCTGAACCTAATTTCCACCGCCAAATCTGTTTCCGTAGCACTAGATCTTGCAATCACTAGTTGTTTGATCTAATGGTTGCTAGCAATAAAGAGCAATAGTCATATGATCAGTAACCCTAGAATCAATTATCAATGCCTGAGGAGCTACAGATGCACTATGACCACAGTAGATAGTACCTGACTGGGCTGAGTGGGAGGCAGTGATGGCAGGAAGAGAAGTGGCAGCAACAGCAGTAGTGGAGGATCCCATCTAAGTCAGCATACGACGAAGCATAGTCATCTCGTCAGCAGAGGAGGATCCGGTAGGAGTAGAGCTATCAGAATCGGTTGTAGTCTCAGATTAATTAGCCTTAGTGTTCTTCCCACGACCCTGATTACACCCACGAGAGTTTTTGGGCTGCCCATGGAGCTTCCAATAAGTCTCCCTGGTGTGATGCTCCTTGCCACAATATTCACATTTAACAATTGGTATATCTGTCGAGAAGGGAGTAGCATTCCTGTAACCAGTACCAGTAGAAGAGACAAGAGCAGAACGATCCTGAGAAGTAGGTTGTAGCATCTCAGAATGACATTGCTCCTCAGCCTAAATCAGGGAATAGGCCTCCTCAAGAGTGGGTGAGGAATCACGATCAAGCGCATTGGCCCTAATCTGATTGAATTCCACTTTGAGACCTGCCAAAAAATCATAAATGCGGAGCTCTTCCTCACGCTTATTAAAACCTACAGCACCAGTCTAACAAACAGATTGATAGGTCTCATAATAATCAATCTCATTCCACGTGCCCTACAGATCAGAGTAATATTGAGATACAAAAAGCTCTTGTTAAGTAGCCTTATGGAATTTTTTTTCTCAATTCAAAACATTGGGCACGCTTGGCCATTAGAATATGTGGCATTAACGGCTTTCTAGATCTTAGCAGCAGAATCAAGCAACAAAATATGACCTAGCAAAAGAAGGGGACATAGAGTTGATAAGGTAGGACATTACTATCCAATTGCCAGCGTCCCATTTGTCCTGAGCAGAATAAACAATAGTAGGGTGTACTAAATTACCTGTGAGAATTCTGGCATAACCACGACCAGCAATCGACAGGTAGTAGGATCGCTACCATATCAGATAATTACTCCCATCCAACTTGATGGAGCTAATAGGGAAGAGAGGGTAGTAATGATTAGAGGAACGACTCTTTCCCTCCTAGTGAACAGATGTCGTAGACTCGTCAGACACCATGGGTGCTGATTCAATGATCAATCACAAGAAAAAGACACCAATCCAGATCTAACCAAGCATAGGAGATTGGATTAAAATCCGTGACCAAAAAGGACCCCCGGTGGGAGAACACTCACCACCGAGGGAGAGACCCTTGAGAGGGAAAAAGAGAACCCCGAAAGGAAGGCTACGAGTCGCGGGAAAGAGGAGGCAGCGGTTGGCGGTGGGCTTAGGAGGTGGTAGGTTGTAGAGTTAGGTTGGGGTTTAGATTTAGGGTTAGGCTTGAGGGAGAATTAGGGTTTAGGTGGGCATAGGGTTAGGGATTAGCGCAAGAGAGAGTAGAAGGGCAGCGGTGGGAGGTGCGTTGGAAAGAGGAGAGGGTGATGGGGTGGCGCTAGAGAGAGGAGAGAGCGCGGGAGGGTGGAGAGGCAGTGGCGGACAGTGAACAGCGGTGATGGTTAGGGTGAGAAGAAGAAGAGAGGGAATGGATTTGAGGTTTTGTGATCAGACCTGCTCTGATGCCATGAAGAATTGGGAATTTGTGACTTATGCTTTAATGAGCACAATCCTCTCTTATTTATAATGAAATAAAACCCTAAGAGGGCTTAAGGGTTCGTTTAGATATAACCCTAAAACCCTTTATCACAATAACTCATTATTCAACAACTAATAATAATAAGAAGAAGAAAAATAAAAAATAAAAAATAGATAAGAAAGAGGAAGAGAAATGATGACCGGTTAATAGGTGACAAAGGGGGGTAATTTGGGTATTTTTAAAACAGTAGGGGAGAAGAGGTAAATGTTTAAATGTAGGGGATGTATCAGAAAAAAAAGAAGTTTAAGATAGGGGAGTATCAGTAAATATAGGAATGTAGGGGAGTATCAGAAAAAAGGTTTTAGATAGGGGAGTTTCAGTAAATATAACCTTAGTGTAGGGGAGTGATAGTAATTGCCCCATTTTCTCTCTCTCTCTCTCTCTCCTCTCATCTTCTCTCCTTATCTCCTTATTTCCTTGCAAATCAAACCAGCGACCATCTCTCTCTCTCTCTCTCTCTCCATCAACATCTCTCCTTCTCTCTCTACTCGCGCTCATTAGATACACAAAAAATAGGACATGCAGCATTTTCTCTTAATTTCTTTATCTTCTTTCTCCATTTCTACGTTTTTGGAAGGACTATGGATCACAGTCCTGGCCATAGACCCAGGATTGGAATCTTCAATTGTATCTGTTCCATCTCCTCCTCCCTCAAGTGACATCGACGGTGAGGGTTAGTACGCTGAACCAAATGTTTGGGCTCGTAACTCCACATGTATATATGATATTAACACGCATACTGTCACGCGAAAACCCACATGGTTACACCCTTTTCACACATTTGTTTATTTTTAACTTTGCTCAATTTCTGAAACAGAGCCTAAGATCCGGTTTCTCATTTGTGATTTTGTTTGAAATGGTGCAGGAGGTTAATATATTGGAAGATCAAATCTGAGATATACGAAGAATATTCTTGACTAGCTGGCTCTCTACAGACTCCCTCTTCTCTCCCTTCTGGATTTTGAAAATTTCTTGAGGAAAGATCTCTCTCTTCTCCTCTGAAGGAGTTCGGTTCAATGTGAGTAACAGGAGAAAGAAGGAATCATGGAAGCTCGAGGACGACTAACATATATGAAAAAATATGACGCATCAATGTCTTGTGGTTTTCTCAACTCCCACAGTGTACATCCACACACCCCAGCGATACATACAGGGGAATTTCAGTTTCTTTTCTGTTTCTTTTTAACCCTCTGGCCTACAAAGTTTCAGTCTATTATTAACTTATTAGAAACTCGTGACGATCAATGTATGAATTTGTTAGAAATACAAAGGAGGCCGGCTGGGCATAAATGTGCATATTTAACAATAAGTTCTATTTGGCTACCATGAACTCTGGTTATGCAGGAACAGCGCAAGAAGCAACAGGCGTCAAACAAGAGATCGAAACAGAACTATCTATGGGTTTCAAAAGATTAGAATGCTGGACGGATTTGCTAGAAGTGGTGAATTGGCTCAATGACTCATCCAAGCACCCAAGAGCATGGGAACCCTACGGCTTCCTCGATTTGAAGTCTCTTTTATTGGATAATAATTTTTGGACGATGTAATAAGTTCTCTCTCGTACTTTTTCAATAAGATTTTTAATCTCAACAAAAAATAAAAAGTATGAATGTGGAAAGAAAGTTCTCTCTCTCTACACTCTTTGTTTCGTTATTGAAGCATCAGTTATATTTTCTATGCTTGGTTGTGCTCTCTTTAGCGTCCTCTTCTCTTACCTCTATTGAGTAGTTTTCTCTTCTATTTGTTTAAACCAAAAGAGTCTCAACTCTTTTTTTTTTCAACGAAAATCTCTATTAATTTTCTGCTCTTTTAATGTGAAGAACTCGAGAGATTTGACTCCAAAAGTGACAGGAACCATGGCAGAATGTCCAGGGAATCTCTGCTTACACTGTTTTGTGTAACATGTGTTAAGGGGATGTGGGTCCCATTATTATTATTATTTTATTATGATCAAGTTGTACTATGTACCGTGAATAAGTTGCACTATTACGATATGTTTGTTACAGGTTCGAAACTTGGAAACAGCCTCTCCCGCAAAGTAAGGGGTAAAGGCTGTGTACATTTGCCCCTCCCAGACAGATCCTATAGTAGCAGGAGCCTCGTTTACTGTGTTGCTTTTTTTTTTTTTCCGGGTCATTGTACATGGTCAGGTGCAGTTTCTCAATCAGAAACAGGAACAAACACTCAGGGTCAGATCAGGGGCGAGTGCTGTATTGGCAGATACATCAATGTTGGCAGCACGACCCTCTCTTCTTCTATTCTTCTTCTTCAATCAGAGGAGTTGCCTAGAGTACAGTTCTTTGAAGTAACCTCTTATAATATCAGAAATCTGGTTTTAATGAGAAAGTATTTACCAATTACAGGATGGAATCGTTTCATGCTCAACTGAAGAAATGTTGAGTAATCTGCTAAGAAATTATACTAGAGAACATCCGATTAATGTTTGTGAATGAGAGATGTAGTAGGGACTGATAACAAGTGTCCTATAACTAAGTAGAGATAAAAATGGATTTCAGTTCCACATCTCATATTCAATTATGAATGTATACCAGCTTTTGTTAGTTCACCATAAACATGTGAAAGAATTATATGCAGTTGGATTCTTTACCTCACATTATTATATTCTATCAAAGAATTAGACATCTGAATGTTAGAATATTCATCCATAAGAACCGGAAGGCAGGAAGCAAATGTATATTCTCCAAACTACCTTCAATCAGTTGAAATAACCTATCAATTACCGTGAAGCAAAAAAGAGAAATGAC
Organism: Macadamia integrifolia; assembly: GCF_013358625.1. Lineage (NCBI taxonomy): Eukaryota > Viridiplantae > Streptophyta > Magnoliopsida > Proteales > Proteaceae > Macadamia > Macadamia integrifolia. The sequence goes on along the minus strand of NC_056562.1, from coordinate 15,508,718 downwards.
ACATTGGAATGATTGGTTTGTACCTGCCCTCAAACTTAAGGTTTTTCTATTTCTTTTTTGGTTCAAGTTCAAGGCCTATTGGTCATTTCATAGTAGACCCAAATAGGGGTCAAGTACAACCCCACATTTCTTGAGAAACAAGAAAATTGGTGCAAACCAAGCACCACTGTACTTAAAAAGGAATTGATCAAGTGACCAGCCCTCATACAGGTACTCCCTGAGCACTGCAAAATGCCAAGTGAACGCCCAAGTGTGCAACTTAAAAAGTTGACATTGATTGATTTGTTCATATTGAATTTTGCAATTCAAAACTCAATTACTTGGGGGTTAAATAGAAAATCCGGTAGTTTACTCCTTTAATCACACACCTATACCGGGATCTTATACAAGAAATTAGGGCTTTTTTCTCTTTCTTTTTTTTTTTTGGGGGGGGGGGGG
>NC_056562.1:15458716-15508260 GCF_013358625.1 Macadamia integrifolia | reverse complement strand
AAGGAGTGCTAATGTGTTTGCCCTCCATTTTTTTTTTTACTTTGCCAAGTCATCCTAAAAGGACAATGACGGAAAGATGTGGGCCAGTGAGGCTATGGAATGAGTTTTCCTACCCGGCCTCTACCATGATTATTAGTTACATGTGCCTAACTACCAATGACTGGGAAAGATCAAGCATGGAACTTGTTTAGTGGATGCGGTACAAGAAGTCTCATCATCAAATGATAAAAGTATAAAACTAAGAAGGCATCAATGTTTAATGTAATTTTCTAAGAATTTTATTTTTCTTTTTTATTTAAAATCTATAATTCTCTAAAACAATATTTTAAGGCTACCGTAGATTTTTTTTTCCCCTTCTTGATAGAAAAAAGTTAGATTTTTCTTTTTCTCTTTGATAGTTAGGATGTTTAAAGTTGATGATACTGCTTGTTTTTTGGTTTAGGTGATTCCTCGAGACATGCTGGGAAATTATCTTTGCACAACTTCTTAATTTTGTTTTAAGATGTTCTAAAAATGAATCTAACTTCAAACAAAAATTATATAAAAATAAATTATAATGATAACAAGGATTGTGCTTTGTAATAGCTAATTTCATTCATATCCTTTGTCAGATATTTGACATTTTTTTTTTTAATAAGAAAAGAAAATTACATTAATTGATGTAATTGAGAACATTAATCATTGATCTTGTATCTAGAATTCTAACTTTCCTATACATAGCTAGAGCAACAACATGCTTAAGTAATAGCACACATTCGTGCCAAGGATATACCCACACTCTTATAGTTGGTTTTGATTATAACAAACATATAAAGGTATTTCACAATTTTCCTTCAAGTATTGTTTTCCAGAGAATTCATATCAAAGATCGAATTTGATGAATGAAAGGAAGAAATGAAGATTGAAGTAATCAAATGGAGAGTATTAATAAGTTGGTATCAAGAATTGAAGAAGGTATCAAGAGTATCAGACCTCGAAATATCAAAGTCTTGAAATGCATTGAAGTACATAGAAGACATCAAGCATATAAGGTCAACATGAAGACTATTGAGGACCAACTGCAAGAAGAATAGAAGACCCTAACTGTGGCTCAATGTAAATAGTGCACACACCATACACAAGCACTACATTACATCTCATAATCATGCATTATATATTGCATCCTTAAGTTTATCTTAACCTAGAATGTCCCTAGGTGATGCCCTATGACTAAGTAACAAGACCCAATAAGTTTCGATACATGTTGGTTATAACATGTCATGACAATTGTTGTGACTTCAACATGGTTCATGTTCAAGGGCACTTTAGTCATTTCATATGACAATATCTGAAGATGATTTCTTCTATAAAGTCGTAGAAAAATCCAACACAACTTGAATCATTTCAATCCGAGTTCGAATGAGGAAGATATGACTATTTTTGTACAGTCTGTTTGAATAGGCCAAAAATCAAAGGCCTACCGGGAACTACTTGTTTAGTTCTGTTTTTGTAGAACTTAACAGGCCTTTAATGACCCGAGAGCAACCGGTAACTACTAGATAGTTTTGAAAGTTGCCCAATGGATGTATTCAAGACCCAACCGCTATATTCCAATGGATCTATTTCTCCAACGGGTACCTCAACGGGTAACTACCTGATGCTACCGGACATTTTACCAGCGGAGATAAAAAGTGTCAGTTAGACACAATTTCTAACTTCTATCTTAACCCACTACCTCTATAAATAGCATACACTTATGTACAATATAATAATTCTTAATACTACACATCCAAGTGCATTAATTGGGCATGAGAGTGAAGAAAAGAAACTCATATGTTTGAGTTCTAGTCTTGCTATTTGAGCATATATTCAAAGAAAAACACAACTCTCTCTACACTAGTCTTTTCCATTATTTGGCATTCTATTGCAAGAATTGAAAAGACAACAAGGTGCATTCTTTCATACATTGCATACTTGCATTACGCACCATATGAGGTAACATTCAACTTTTCTATTTCATTGAAATTTGTATTTGTCCTAGAGTTGGTTAAACTCTAGTATTAGACATTTGGTTTACACAATTGTTCTACACTGTATTAAGACAAGTGTGTAGCATTCTCTTATCCTTAAAAGAGTGTATAGGTCTCTCTCTATCTGTAAAGATTTGTAAGAATCCTCTCATCCTGTAAAAAGATTGTAAGGATTCTCTTATCTATGAAAAATATTATAAATGTCACCCTCTACCTGTAAATGAGATTTTGTAAAGGATCTTTTTATCCTGAAAAAATTGTTGTAAAGGTGATTCCTCCCCACCTACTGTATTGAAAGGGAGGAATTAGTGGATACCTTTCAAGGTGATCTTGTGAGAAGTGGACTAGACTCAGATTGAGTTGAACCACTATAAAATCTCTCTCTTGTGATTGTGTTATCTTTTATATTCTGCATTCACTTTGCATTCACATATTTGGGGAACTTTAAATCTAAAGAATTTTTAAATCCACTAGTATAACCTATTCAACCCCCTCTAGGTTATTTCAATTCGTTTGACGGCTTAATAAAAAAAAATTGATTTGGGAGAATGATTTATAAACATCTGAAAAAAGGGGGTTTACACTCCAAGGCCACAAACAAATGTTATTGTCTTGAATCAAGCTATGCAATTCCTCCACATCACTCAAAACTTGTGTCACATTCCACCCTTCGTCCTTAGATTTCTTCAGACTGTAGAGAATGCTTCTGGAAACTACATCAATGTTGTTTCTAGTCATCAAATAATCTGCACAAAGTGAGACAAATTTTCCTTTAAATATTACTCCACATGCCCATCCAAAGTAATTTTGAGACCTATTAGAAACACGAACACGTGTACAAATCAAAATGGGGAAATCATGAAATAGGCACACGGGGGGGGGGGGGGGTGTGATATCTATGAAGGTTCAAGATCATTGCAACAGTCAAAAGAAACCGATGTCCATCGGTTTATATTAGTAACAACCACCATAGGATTCGGCTTAACCTTAGAATGTACAACTTGATTTCTATTTAATCACGTGAAATAGCCTGATATAATTAGAATAGAATCAAGGATACATCTAATGGTGGCAATAGCCTCAAGAGTAGCCTTGCAGAAGATGAAGGTGTCATCTGCAAAGACGAGGTGAGATACTTCAGAGGCATATCTAGAGGTCTTAATACCTTTGAAAAGGTTGAGTTCTCTATGGGTGGTAAGAAGACAGGATAGACCCTCCATAGCCACAATGAAAAGAAAAGGGCTCAAAGGGCATCTTTGTTTAATCCCTTTGGAAGGTTTAAAAAAATTCAAAAGCAGAGCCATGCAATTTAATGGAAAAGGATGAAGAACTGATCAAATAGCAAATATGATCTCCACAATTATCTCCAAATCCCAAAAATCAAAGAGAGCATGCAAAAACCCCCATTCCAGTTTATCATAAACTTTGGTCATATCCAATTTGATTACCACAAACCCCGTCTTACCTTTTTTTTTTTTTTTTTCATTTTGAGAGAATAAAAAATATCCTATGCAATTATAATGTTCTATTCAATTTGTCTTTCAGGGACAAAGGCAGCCTGGAAAGGGAAAATGAATTTGTGAAGATGTAATTTAAGCCTATAAACCAAAAATTTTGCAACAATTTTGTAAGTTACATTGCAAAGCTACAAAATGTGTTTGATGATTATAAGTGTAGAAAAGAAATACGTCCCAGCAAAAGGATTTGGAGACACGAGAGCCAACGATCTCCTTTGATAGGTTGCCCAAATCTACGACTTTAGTAAATATTACTTTTTATTTTTTCCTTTTGGGTTACAAAGTAGGGGGATACAGGGGGGTGGGGACTACATATGGGGTAGGAGGCCTTGGGTTCGCGCAAGTGCTCCACTGCACTATGCGCTAAGCAACTGACCACAATACACCTTAAATAAAAAAAAAAAAAAAAAACCTACTTTAGGAAGTGGAAAAATGCCTCCTCAAGCTCACTATAACTTCCCCTATCCCTTGGATACAATTTCATTCTTCCCCTTTGTCTGTCTATTGGTCTTTGTTCATTGGGTGCAGAAGTTATAAGAGGAGGGAGGGGGGTGGGGGAGGAACCACAAAGGGTTTAGGTCACAGAAATGCTTTCAATAAGCAAGTAGATTCAATATGAGTCGATATTATAAATCCCAATGCCAAGCCAGAGGACAACCATTGGCCAGCCATTCTATAGGAAAAGAAGGCCAGTTAAAGGGCACCCACCCAAAAGCAGCCTGCGCGGATGAAAGATGGTACCCTAGAAGTAATACCAAAGTAATATGTCCTCCATTTCAGTACACTTGTCTAGAAGTGTATTTGATGATAGGTGCAGAAAAGAAATACACCTTCCAGTTAATTCGTCTTCTCTATTCTTTTAAAGGGCCATAATGCAGACTTAGTTGATGCCAAAATGCTTCTATCACAGCTCAAGATTATTGGATGAAGTAGTGATTTTGAGGAGTGATCTTTTGGGGTGATTCCAAACATTAGGGGCTTTTAATTCAGTTGTTTAGTGGGGCTTGCTTAAATTTAGGGTAGAAGAGGTCGAGATAAGATAACCATTGATTAATTAGTCTGGGTGTTTGTAGTGGTGGTTGAATAGTTCCTACTGCACTGAATCACTCTCAGGCCCAAATAAAGTATCCAATAACTATGCCTACTGAGGTCAACCTCATTTCTCATTATGGTAGAATTGTTTGTTTCTCATGATCTGCATCAGGGGAATAGCCTAAAGTAAAATAAATAAAAAATAAAAAAATTTACAGTCTTGAAGTCCTAGCAGTGAAGCTGCCCAAATGTCAATTTTTCAGTCCTAACTCCTACTAATGTAGCTGCCCAAATGTGTTTAGTTATTAAACATACAAAGACTGCATGCCATGAATCCATGATCCATCATTTGGCCTCTCTTCCCCAGAATTTAAGCACATCTTGTTAAATTGATCTAAGAAACAAATCAAACATTGTATAGGCAATTCTGGTTTCAAATATTTTTCCAATATAACTGCAATGAACTCATATTGGTTATATAGCCAATACCCTAGCATAATGTATGTGATTAGAGAGTATTGATAACATAAGCTCTGATTGGATTAAAATCATAGACATAATCTATTTGTAATAGAGATGTTGCATGTCAAGAAGAATGTCAGTCACAGCATTCCAAGTTGGGTTTCCACATTAAATTGCACTATGTAGCAAAATCCATGTCTGGAAACAAAACTGAAATAAACTGTTAGCATCTTCAAAGTAAATCTACGTGACTAGAGTTCTAAGTCCCTTATAAAATTGTCAAGAAATTAAGTGTGACATTTCATTGCACATCGCGAAGAGAAGGAAAGCAACAACTTTTTTCATTCTAAGCTGACCCTAAGACATAATAAAAACACCCTTTATATAGCTTACAAGTTTTCTTCATACTTGCAGAAGCGATACACATGTTTCAAGCCAAATAATACATAACAAGAAAACTTTAATATCGTCCAAGTCAACTGAACAATGGTGTATCAGAAAATAATAGATCTAAGATGAAGTCAAAGTATAATATGGTGAAGTACTCTTAACAGTCAACTGAACAAATAGTTGATGCTGAACCTGCAGCAAATAACAAAGTCTCAGATCTACAACCTCTCAACCAAATGAAACTCAAATCAACATCGGATAGTCACACACAATAAAGAAGATTACTTAACAAATCTTACAGCCAGTTCCTAACCATATTCACTGTTTATTGCTTCAATAAACTTTAAGCAAATAGCCTGTTCCTGGAAAAACATGAGCACTATTTTGGGGTTACGATATCTAATATTCCGTCGCTTGTGTAGGGCTTTGCTATATATTTGTAGTGAGTTCCTTTCTCCGTAATCTGAGAGGTGTGAGGATTTGTGACTGTAATCCTATTCTCCATTGATAGTGAAGCAAATCTCATCTCATAGTATGTATAGCCAATCTTGCCGAACCACACAATTTGTGTGAGAATTGTGTGATTGTGTGATTGAAATTCCCATCGTTTTTCTGAATCATTTTAGGTTTTCGTGCACTGGGTTGCTCTTTTTTTTTTTTCTCGTTTTCTACAAGCTCAGCATCACCCTGCCAACATAGTTACCAATTCTGGACATCTGATGACCGTTTTTTACACTCAGATTGATGTTTTGGTAAGCATGGAAAAATTCCCTCTTGTATTATACTATTAATAGCTCTTTGTGAAAGCATTTATGAGGTCCACATTCCGTTCTTGTTAGGTCGAATTACAATGAAATAAATGAAAGGTTCTATTTGCCAGCCCGTAGGGAATAACACTTAATATAAGATTGGTTCACAAGTGATCCATTCCAGGTAGGATTTTTAGTAAATTCAATAAAAATAAGATAGTATGACAAATAGTACGAACAAAACAGAAATAAGAGAATGAAAGGAAGAATGGGGTAGGTGAATAGGTTGGGTCGAGTATCTCACTCTTCCTTAGGGCATCTCACCCAAGCTGTCTCTCACAGCACTGCATCTCACAGTTCTCTAGCACAAAGTTTTTTTTTTTCCATGCAATCAAATTCGTGTTCAATGTTGTAGCCTCTTACAAACTTATATAGAAGACTCAAAATTGACCCAAACACTAAAAATGAAAGGCCTAACCCAATCCCTAACTAATTGGGAAACCTAAACTGACAAGGAACCTTAAATAACAAAGGAAGTAGATTCAAAACAGGACTCTAACTAAACTAATGATTTAAATCCCGTTTTCCTACTTTCTACCCATATTTTAGGTCTATCAAAGTGGTCCATTATAAAGAAAACCCATGGGATCAAAGGCCCAACACATACATAACTCAACCCAAGGCTTATTTGCAATAAAATAAGGGATAATTTATAGCGCCACCCCCTGGAGAATGCCACAATTATAAGACCACCCCCTCTGTTTCACCAAATTAGACTCAAACCCCCTACTGTCAGTCACTGTTAAGGAATGGTATGAAATGACGTTTTTGTCCTCATGAGTAAAATATTGATAAGTTACCCATTTTCATTATCCCAAAAATACCCCTCTTTACCATTTTACCATTTCATTCTCCTTATCTCTTTCTCTCCTCTCCTTCTTTCCATACCTGCGACCAAGGGTTCAGACAAGTTCTAGCCGAGTACTGTTAGTTTTGTCGCTGGCGAATACTTCTCCTTTCGTCTCCAGTGAGAAGTGCGCTTCCCATCGCTACCATCTTAGGTCGCCAACGAGAAGAAGTATTCGCCGAGCCAACCTTCTTTCATGGGCTCATCATCTTGCTCACGTTGGGAAATTGTTGGACCTTATCGATCCATCCATTCAATCTCTGGACAGAGTTCAAGCGCTTTTTTTGCGAGTCTTTTTTTCAATAGTGAGATAGAATAAGAAACCACAGAATTCAAAAAATTATCTCGGTAAAGAAGAAGAATAAAGAAAAGATCACAGTAAACCAGTGATTGAAACCCCCACCGAAACAAAAAAAGGGGGAGAGGAGTACAATTAGAAACATCAAAAAAATATATTTTTTCCACTACAAAACCATTCCATCAAAATCAAAAATTTTTAACGAGTTCAATGAAACAAATCAACAAAAAATAACGAACAAAAGAAGAACCATTGGAGATCATACATAGCAAGATCAGCAAAAGAGAAAGGCTCTAGGAAAATGCTACATGCGTCTTCTTCGTATCCATCTTGATCGGCTCCTGGTCCTGGAGGCATTGGTGCCAATTCGACAGGATTCTCAACAGCCGAAGTGAAACCCTCCATCAATTAACAGAACTCAACTGAATAAAAGGGTTGATCGAAGTTAGACCCAATAGAAACGAGAAGATCAAAGAGAGAGAAACATATATAGGTAGAAGGAACCCGATGAAGAAAAGGATTAAAGGCAAACCCTAGAAAGTAGAAAGAGTAAGAGAAAGGATGTTCCAGTGGTCAAAGGAAGGAATTGGAATTTTAATCCCTTTAATTGATTGATCTTTGAAGTAATTTAAGTAGTTTTTACTCGGTGAGGGTCTGACAGAGTTAGAGAGAGAGAGAGAGAGAGAGTCTAGGCAGAGAAGAAGAAGGTCCGAAGCATGAAACAATGTCCAAAGAAGAAGGGAAATAGCAAGACGAGTTCCAGATGAGTTCCGTCGCCGGGTGAAAGAAATACTAACTTATTGCAAGGGTATTTTAGGTACTTTATATTTAATAAGGGTATCTTGGTATTTAAAATAAAATATAATTGCTGACATCAGCATATATGGTATATTCCATAACAGTGATTGATGGTAGGGGGTTTAAGTCTAATTTGGTGAAACAGAAGGGGTGGTCTTATAATTGTGGCATTCTCCAGGGGGTGGCGCTATAAATTACCCTAAAATAAGCCATTAAGTGACTTATCTGCAACAATTCGCTTTCTCTTAGAAAAAATTCGTCCTCGAATTTTGTAGAGTGTGAGGGTGATTATAGCATGGTGCACGTCCCTCTTCAAGTCGTAGAAAAATTCAGTAGTTCTTTGATAATAAGGATGTAGTCTAGAATGTGAGGAGTTTGATCTTCAAGATACTTTAATAAGATGATGAACTCCACATGTTCAGCTTCAACAACCTCAAATGTATCCATGGGATCATCCACATGAACGCCTTCAACTACTGTGTTCTTGACCTCTACAATTTCAATCTAAAGCTCCTTAGGATCTTCCTCTTGGTTGTTCACAGTCATCACAGATGTTGAAGCACCATTCTCCTTGGATTCGATCTCCTTGTCCACAATTGTGACTATTTTGCTTTCGACTTCATCCACATTAATCTCTCTGATAGGAACATTTTATGACTACTTCTCCCTCGATAGTAGGAGTGGCTGGATTTTCACCAACACTAACCTCAAATTCTGACTCTGGTTCACTGGTCGAATGTGTCTTCTCTTGTTGCTCCTTTGCAATAGAGGCCGATGATTCCTTTATGCTCTTGTCAATTGTGAGTGGCTTTTGGAAATTTGGTGGAGAGAAGTACATTCTTCGTTCATACTTAATCTCTCTGATAGGTGTATGCCCGCCAACTCGTACTACATCTCGTCCCAAGTTCTAGGCTCACGCCCTTGAGCTTGAAGTTGTCTTTCACGGACTTTCCATTGTATTCGAACACGATCTCTTAACTGGGAACATGCATATTGGAATCTTTGTGTCTCTATCAAGTTATAATTGTCAAAGTACACGTCCAATTCATGCACCCATTCAAGGAATTCCCACGAAAATAATGTGGCTAAGCATTAGATTGGGCAGCAGTAGCCTCCTTCAATTCTTCGAACTTTAGGTCCATAGTATCCATCCTTGTGTTCAGTAGTTGGAGGGATTTCATCACATCCTCCAATGAGTATTGTTTGGAGCTCTCTTCAGCCATAGCTCCGATACCAAATAATGTAAGATTGGTTCACAAGTGTTCCAATCCCAGGTAGGATCTTTAGTAAATTCAATAAATATAAGATAGTATGACAAATAGTATGAACAAAACATAAATAAGATAATGAAGGGAAGAATGGGGTGGGGGAATAGGTCGGGTCGAGTATCTCACTCTTCCCTAGGGCATCTCACCCAAGCTGTCTCTCACAGCACTGCATCTCACAGTTCTCCAGCACAAAGCTTCCTTCTTTTTTTTCATTCCATAAAATAATTTGTATTCAATGTTGTAGCCCCTTACAAACTTATATAGAAAACTCAAAACTGACCCAAACACTAAAAAGGAAAGGCCTATCAATCATTAACTAATTGGGAAACCAAAACTGACTAGGAAACTAAAATAACAAAGGAAATGGACTCAAAACAGGACTCTAACTAAACTAATGAATTAAATCCCGTTTTCCTACTTTTTACCCATATTTTAGGCCTATTAAAGTGGCCCATTACAAAGAAAACTCATGGGATCAAAGGCCCAACACATACATAACCAAACCCAAGACTTATTTGCAATAAAAAATAAGCCCATTTAGTGACTTATCTGCAACAGCACTACTTTAAGGTTATCTTACTTGATCCTTGCTCTGTTGTTATTATTCTCTTCTCCTTGGGTCAACGGGTGAGAATTGAGAAACAAAAATTGGAGAGAAAGTAAGTAAAAATAGCAGATTTAGGCTCAAAACAAGGGATGTCAGACATGAAATCAATGGTTTCGGGAAGCCTGTTAATGTGCACCAAACAAGGCGTATGCCCGGCCTGAATCAGCATATTTTTGTGTTTTACTCCCCATACACAGAATGGGATTTTATGGGTTCTCACTCTGTCGTTTGCAAGAAGAGAGTTTTCAAATGGCTTTGGGAGCAGCCCTATGAAAGGGGCAAAGTGGAGAGATGGGAGGACAAATGCCTTGGTGGTGTAGCAAGACATATGGCAGTAAGGCAGAGAAAATGTGAGAAAAGAAAGATATATGGAGAAGCTCGATCAAGAAATGGTTCTTTGCGCCATCATGGAAACCAAGTGGTGGGAGGGAAGAAGGGATAATAGAAGAACCAGAAAAAATACAGGAGATTGTGAGTCTGATGAATGTGAGGGGATGAAGATGAAAGACACAAAGGAAGAGGTGAGGAGGTTGGGCATAAACATGGCACTATTTCATTGGAAATGTAAAGAAATCTCAGTTGGAAAGTGCCGGTGAAAGCCCCATGGATAATAGTATATTTAATAACATAGACTTGCTAATTCTAATAACTACTTGCAGCCAAAGGTTCTACCCTAGAAGACTTCTACTAACAACAATTAAATGCATTTCTTTAATTTCTGTAACAACAAGAATACTCTCAGAAATAAAATAAATCATGACCCTACCAAACACTAAACCCTTGGGATTTGCACGCCAAATTGGGTTCAATTTGTGGTATCAATGCAAGGCTATTGTATCAACACCACAAAGTCCACAGCATAAGCTTGAAAAAAATCAATGACCATATTGCATAGCTTGTGCAGGGCCTGTTGCCTTTACATCTATATTTAGAATTTAGAGTTTAGAACAAACTCTATTCAACTCCTAAACTAATCCTGAAATAAAAATACAAGCAGCAAAACCCTACCTGATGCCACTTGCTTTTGCACCCCTATTAGTTCTAGGAAAGTAGAATTGATTACACAAACTGTAAGAGAAAACCAAATGATAATCCAATTTACACTAAGACTAACAACGGCAAGGTTGCAGGTTAAAACAAGGAAACAGCCTCTCCAGAAAAAGTGGGGCAAGGCTTCAGGCATATGCCCCTTCCCAGACCCTGCAGTGGCAGGGGACTTGTGCACTGGGTACGCCCTTTACTCTAAGACTAACAAATAACTGAAAAAAAAACAACCAAACTTGTAAGACCCCATGACCAGGACTAAAAGACTCCTACTTGAACCACAAAAACTAACTGCATCAGGTTCCTAGCCCTCTTCCTCTTATTCTTTGATGATGTTGCCTCAAAAAAATCGAACTCTTTAAGAAAAAAAGAGTAAAAAAATTTCACTAATAATTCAGAAACAAATGATTTGGCCTAAAAATTCGGAAACTTTTCAAACCTTAATATAAAAAAAAGGGACGCGAAAATTCAGATCTTCAATTCCTAGCCTCCTCCTTATTTGTTTGTATTTATCATGGATGATTTAATCAAAGACATTCAAGATCAGGTTTCTTGGTGTATGATTTTTGCTGATAATATTGTAAAAAAGAATCGATAAGTGCCAAGTTGGAGTTATAGAGATCAACCTTGGAATCAAAAGTGTAAAGCTAAGTAGAACGAAGATGGAGTATATGATGTGTATCGTAATACGTGTATAAGGGTAGATTTGTCCATAAGGGCATTATGGAACTTATACTCATATCTCATTTATTATAAATAAAGGGGCTGGTGTCAGTCTAACAGAAGTCAAATTTTCCCAAAATCACAATGGTATCAGAGTAAAGATCCATCTCAAGGATTCTGACCTAATGCCTAAACCCTCCACTCTCATCGTCTCTCTAGGGCAACAAGGCCTCTTTCACCCTCAGTGGTAAATTTTTTCCCACCAGGGGCCCTCTGGTGATTGGTTCTCTATGTTTTGAGCAGATCTATCATCTATGGTGATGTAGGGAGGGTGCCTAGGCAACTAGGTTTCCTACAAGGGTCAATCCACTAGAGTAAGGAATACTCAATAGGTCTTGAATTGGGTTGGATTCAAAGTTGCTCAGCAAAGTACAGATTTAACATGCAAGATAATAGACAAATTAACAGGGCAGCTTTGGTCAATAATAATCTAAGCATGAAAAATACTTAAACTACCCAAGCGTCAAATGGGGGTATGGGGAAGGGAACATGGCAGCAAATATGTGTTAGGTTTAGCACACATCAATCAAGACACTAAGCATAATAAGCAACCCGCGCAATTCTCTGAAATCAGTCAACTAATAAGGTAAAACAGCAGGGTTTAATTTCAGGTTTCAGCAGAAAATAGATGGTTTGAAAACAGAGATTAATTTCAAATTTCAGTGGGGGAGATAATGAGGATAATAGGCAGTCAATGGATGTGGAACAGGGGGGGTTTTACTTACCTTCTTGCTGTCCCGATCTGAGAAGAAATGGAGAAGCCGAAGTCCTCCAAAACAGAGGTGCAGTCCACCTTATTTGACGAGGAAAAAGGTCCAGCTTGATGATGTAGTGCTCAGCAGTAGCCCAGCTTGATGATGAGGAACTCAGCAGCAACCCAGGTGGGGTTTATTCAATGGAGGTGATCTCCAGTTACTGTGGACAATGGCTGCAATAGTGCAGCAGCAACAGAGAAAACAGAAATAGCAAAAGAAAGATGAAAGTCGAGATAAGAGAGAGAGTCGAGAAAGAGAGAGAGACCGAGAATAAGAGGAGATCGTGAGAGGGAGAGAGGGACGCTGGCTTTGCCTTTTTTTTTTTTAACTACTTTCATTCCTCTCATTGTGGCCAATGACCTTACATAAATAATAGGATAATTACTAAAAAGAAAAGGCTAATCTAGGAACATAATCTCAGAAATATAGAAGTTTCCTAAAAAAACAAATAGGAGTGTTATTTAGTTTCTTACTTAACTCAATGACCTAAATAAACAAAATCCTAGGAAATAAAACTACTAACATATCAGATTTGGTGGAGGCCACACAATCTTGGCAAAATCCTAGGAATTAAAACTACTAACATATCAGATTTGGCGGGGGCCACACAATCTTGGCAAAGAAAGGAAGGAGAGGACTCGATCCAGCGCTGGGAAGGCTGGATCGAGCCTTCCTTTTCTTTTCTTTTTTTTCTTCTTTCTTCTGCTTCTAATCCTCCAACCACAAAGAAGGTTGGGTCTTCTTCTTCCTTCGGCTGTACGTCTTGATGTCCCCATCATATGGTGTTTCAGATCTGGAAAAAAAAAAAAAATTCCTTGGCTATAGTTGAAGTAGCATGTGTACTCGAATGTTTGATATTGGTTTGTCGATTATTTGAGATCAGTAGTCATGTTGGATGTTACTACCGCAAGAATGATAGATCGTTCAAATTAAAGTTTCAATGGCAAATCCATAATATCTGAAGCAAAACTGGTATTTAAAAGTAATAAAAAGAAACCGGGTAGTTCTGGAATTAAAGCTTTAAAATAATGGACTATTCTGGAATTAAAGGAGAGTGGGATAAATAGAACTAAAGTTTTGACACAAGGGGGTTTTGTGTAATTAAGGTAGTCTATCCTTGTAATTTGAAAACTCTTGCCTTCTTCAACCTTTAGATTTCAAGAAAGAAACTTGAAGCCAGTAGTAACAGAACTTCTCAAATCAATCTAGAATCTCAACCGAGTTCCAAATTGCAAGAGAAATTCAGGGGGCAACTTTGTATTCCCCAACTCTATCAAACCCAACCAATAGATGGACTCGAGATCCAAAGGATCGAAGCAAACAAATTCTGCAAGTTGTATCTGGCGGTAGAACCCAGATTTGAATCTGGTTTTGTTTCAAACAATAAAGGAAACATCTAGGACCAAGATTCTAGGGTTGGAGTCGCTTGGAGACCAACTTTTTTGGACCTGAACCAAAAGGCAAACAGAGTCCTGCGACTTCTGCCAGTGGAGTTCCAGCAAGCCCTTCTTAGATCGGTACTGCCGCAGGTACAATGAACAGTAGCAAAGCTGGGTAAGAACTTGAGTATGATCTCAAATTATAGAGGTTATTTGGAGTGAGAACCTTGATCATTTAAAGAAGAAGAAGAGATGGGAAAGGGGCAGAAGCACGCACAACAGCCATGGGTCCAAACCAAAGCTTCATTCAGCTTTCAATTTCAAAAATTTATTCTCATCGTTAGCCACTATAAGAGTATTTAAAGACTTAAAACTATCCTACTTTCCTATTCTAAATCTTAAACAAATTTTTTGCATCTAATCCAAAATGGAAACAAAATCTCACTCAAATAAGAATAAAATTTGACTACCAAACTAAGTTCTAACCCTAAAAAGGAAAGAAATAGAGAAATAAACCAAATTAAAAAAGTAGATGTAAATCCAATGCCCAACTGCATTACTCTAAGTTACGAAATATGTGGCAGGAGCTGGATTTTTATGAATATTTTCAGGCTACTTGTCCTACTAATGCTACAACTTTTAAGAAGTGTGAAGACAAGCTAAGGTTGTATGACTTCCTGGCTGGTCGGATGTTGAGTTTGATCATATTTGGGCACATGTTCTTAATCGTTACCCCTTCCCAACATTAGAACAGGCCTATTCTATGGTTCAGTTTGAAGACAGTTTCCGTACTGCCATGCCACAACCTGTAACATAAGAGCTATCAGCCTTATAATCTGGTCAGAGTACCGGATCTCAGTCTCATGGTGGTTCTACATGATCTACTGATAAGTCTACTGCAGAGAAGGAACATGTGAAGTATGATTATTGTAAGAAGCGGCACACTAAAGAATATTGTTGCAAAATTCATGGCCCGCCTATCAGTTCTCATGGTCGTGGTCGTTCAAATCAATCCCAAGCAAACCAATCTGAGACTTTGATACTTTTGATGTTGCTGCCCCCATTGGTGCTTCTCTTTCACAGGATGGGTTATCACTTCTATGTCATCTGATGACCAAGTTGGAGTCATCATCATCTACTGCTACTGCTGCCTCTATGTCGGTTACATCTGAGTACCATGCCAATTCAGGTATTTCTTTTGGTGGTCATTACACCACTGTTGTATCCACACCTTGGATAATTGAATTAGGTGCAACTGATCATATGACTGGTTCTTCCAACCAATTTTTTCAATATTCTCCATCTTCAGATAAAGATAAAGTCCGGGTCACTGATGGTTCCCGCTCCTCTGTTTCAGTTGTGTCTTTCAGGACTTGGTGACAGGGGCAATGATTAGCAGTGGTACAGTGCATGGTGGTCAGTACTTGCTTGCAGTGCTTCATCCTCTATTGATTCTACTTAGGCTCATCACACTGATTTGTATTTTGCATTGTCCAAGTTATATCAGTAGCATCAGTGTTTGGGATATTCACCGTTAGGGACTTTGGCTAGCGTTTTTCCTCATTTATTTAAACGGCATAATCCGAACCTTTTTTTATGATGCTTGTAATTTTGCCAAGCAAATCAGGAGCTTTTATTCCAGTTCAAATAATAAAAATTTTGTTCCTTTTCATTAATACATTATGATGTGTGGGCACTGCTCATCATGTATCTGTGTTTGGATATTGGTGGTTTGTTATATCTATTGATTTTCGTACTCAGCTTACTTGGAACTATTTGTTGCACTATAAGAGTGAGTTTTTTCACTGTTTTCAGTTATTCCATCGTTTGGTTCAGAATCAGTATGATACTCGGAACAAGATATTTCGCACTACCAATGGTGAATATGTAGATGGTGCTTTCCCATCCTACCTTGTTGATCACAACATTATCCATCAAACTAGTTGTGTTGATACTCCAACACAGAATGGAGTCGCCGAACAAAAGGATATACATTTGTTGGAAGTAGCCAGGTCTTTAATGTTTAAGATGAAAGTACCAGCCCAATATTGGAGTGAGGCGGTCCTTACTGCAGCATGTCTCATCAACAGGATGCCATCTAGGATCTTAGATGGCCACTGCCCTATTGAGGTACTTAGTTGGTCCTCCTTTGTGGTTCCTCCCAAAGTATTTGGTTGCCTATTTGCTCGTAATCATCACAGTCACGGGAAGTTTGATCTGCATGGTCTTCGGTGTATTTTTATTAGATATTCCACTACATAGAAATGGTACAAGTGTTACCCCCACCCCTCTCGTCGTGTGTTGGTCATGATGGATGTTGTGCTTCACAAGATGGAAGTCTATTATCCTGTGTCAGCACCTCTTCAATGAAGTTGCCTATGCCAAACAAAATCGATTAGTTGTCGTAACTTGTAACGTTTTGATAATTTCTCCTAGTTGCAAGATCAGCTCCAATAGACCATTTTCACATCCAACAACATGCCTTATTGATGATTACTAATGTTCAGTTGTTGATAACCGCAGAAAAAAAGATCCTTAAGTGGATCAATTGATTGCATTGGTCAAAACAATATATGTCTACAACAATATAGGATAATAGGATTGTGAGAATCCGCATTGCATGGTGCCATGGACAAATAGAACAACTATAAAAAAATGAATTTTAAAAAAAGGAGAAAGAATGCTGCTAGGCTGTGTAGCATAAACTAGCTAAGAGTGTCAATTTGGGACAAAAACAAGGAACCGTCCCACAAAAACTCGGTACCAGACCATCCCATTTATAAACAGGACAGTATTGTGATCTGATTTTGGTACAAAATAATAAATGGGACAGGATGGTTGAGACAGGATTCCTAACGGTAATAGTACCAAAATACCAGTAGGTATCAGATGGAACTGAAACTGCCAAAACTATTTCAAAAGGAATATTTCATGTTCTTTTGTTTAATTTTTTTTATGTCTATAGTTTGATGTATTTGGATGGTATTTTCTCTTATGGAGGTTTCAGCTAATGGACTTTTAGTTTTGTTACTATCAACTTGTTTGGTGATGCCATGATGGCACTAAAACTATACCGGGGCTTGTTTCTTTGGTCATCAGCAATTCTTAGTTATCATTTTGATAAGTTTACGTGTAATCGAGAGTTTGAAGAAGTAATAAAGCTACGAAATTCATCATGGATTATATTCCAAGTTGCTTTTGAAAGTAAGGGACACCTTAGATTTCATGATAATGAAAACATTTGCAACACTAATGATGAAACCATTGAAGTCTCCCTTTTCTAAAGTTCGTAGAACTGTTTAGGAACCGCTACCATCCCATCTAGTTAATAATCAGACGGGGACCTAGTTTTACTCCCATTAACTAAAAGGAACAGTTCTAGGACTGGCACTGTTGGTACCGATACCTTTATGGATCCGTCCCAAATACCGAGAACCATCCTGATTGAAAGCCTTAACACTAGCACCTCCCTATGGCTCTCTCTCTCTCTCTTCCCTCCTATGACATGACATATCGGAGAGGGATATACAAAAGGAGGTGCTAGCGTACGCTATGCATCCGAACAGGGAACCAATCCCATTGAAAAATATGGATGTTCAATCACATGTTGCATTTGTTTCAAATCCTAGAGATGCACTTTGGATTAACAAGTTTAGGAATCACTTCAAAACAAAGCCTCAAGATCCTAACTTCAAGAAACCAAAAGGTTTACACAAAGCAACATAATAGCATAACATTGACATGAATATAAAATAAGAAAATCAAGAGAGAGAAAAACAGAAACATTCATCCAGGTCATGTTCAAAAGAGAATTAAATCTTACCTTGATACAACACCAACCCTGGAAAGGAAAAGGAATCAGGATGACCCACCAAAGCAGATCTCAAGGCCTTTCACACCAATCCCAGCTATTAAGCATTGAAACCCGCATGACTCGAGCTCAACAATTACTTTATCAACAACTGTCCCTGATAAAACTTATTCAAATGGTCAAGGACTCCATCTTTGAGTTGAAGTGTTGAACACTATGAAGAAAAAGTCGAGAACATCAAAATAACACATTTTTTTTAGCAAAAAATGGCACCATAAGAATTTTCAGGCCATTCAAACTTAAGCTCATCATATGTCAAGAGTGATGTGGAGCCAACATGGGAGCTCATCCAGCCATGGGGCTCACACAAATTGAAGACTTTATGGACAGCTTAACTAAAGTGATTACATATGCCTACTGATTTGGATTTTCTTGTTTTCTCTGAATTTTCGTCTGTAACAGTATTATTTTTCAATTTTGCAGCAATATGGGTTTGTTGGTGGTCCATTGAGTGATCTGGTTATTGATTGTTATTTCGGGTGATCAATATTTTATGCGGGTCAAGTTTGACATAGTTTTTGTTTAGATCTAGCATTAAGAGTTTCTGTTTGGATTTTAAATAAGAGAGCAGTTTTTTTTCTTTTTTCCAGCAATTTCAATGCAACTTTATTTCAAGAAAAGCTTGCTTGTTTAGCATGATTTTGATGCCACTTGAAAGGTAATCTAGTTACCATTGCAACCGTCCAATGATATCAATCTAGCAAATCTGACCGAACTTGAAAGCTGTGGATAACGTAGTTGTCATGCCATGAAGGTGAACCAAGATGAGGCCATGCATCATAGGTGAATGCTATATTCCAGGTATGTTTCATATCCAAACATGGTTCTTCATCTTCTGGGCCTTGGTAAGCCTTGAAACATAAGATAACTGGTGAAAATTGGCACAAGGCCCAGCTTGTCACCTTGGCTGCAGCTTGACAACTATGGAGGAAATGGGGGGTTGTCAGTCCATAACAGATCTTCTGCAATAATAAACAACCTTGGTTAAAAAATAACCATGTTTGATACCTCTAGACATTGTCCGACAATCCACACATTTCCCCGTTCACCGTAACTGAAAACCAAGAGCTAGTGAAACATCTCCTGATAATATAAGTCACCAGATCAAAAAATCCAAACCTTTCCAAAACATATGGTATAAAGTCCCATTCTTCCGTTATTACTCATAGTTGACTGTTAGACAAAAATTCAATACATAGTCCATGTACCTCAACCTAAAAAACCTAATGAATGAAGTCTTTATTGATTTTTTTTCTTTTGTAGAAATTAAGATCCCTCTCTAATTTGAAAGGCATGATTCTTCAGAGTCTTCTTTATGTTTCTGTGACTCTAGATATATGCTCAGAAAAACCCTTTCCTGCTTTTTATTGCTACAACTTGTTTGTGCCAAACTAGATCATACTATTGAAATCATTGTAGATGTTTCTACTGGACTAATTTCGGTCCTAAGGATCTGAGGTGGGATTTAGACAGTAGGCATTATTCACGACACAAAGCATCAGTGGGCACAGTTCATTTTCACAAACCCAATAGTGGTCATTTTGCAACTACGATTGCCCTTAGACTCCAAGTTTATCTTGGCTTTAATTTATACATTCTACTATCTATTTCCATTGCATTTCCATCTTGAAGTGCCTTTCATGGTTCATCTAAACCAAAACATTGAGTGAACAAGTAGGGATTTCATTCAATTACAGTAAGTGGGAAGACAATCAGCAGAAATAGGGAATAGAGCAGACAGAGAGCATATGCAGATGTATCATAACAGGGATGCAACCATAAGTTAAACATGGCAGAAATCCATAGTTCCTATCCAAGTTAAACAATATACTACCTAAGTCAGGCAATACCTGCAGTTTTGACAGACACAATTATTAAGACTAGTTTAATCAGTCCATCAGAAATGTTACAAGAAAGAAAATTATGATATGCTCAGCGGTAGGGTATAAAAGTCCTGCCACTTACAGTGTTTATTGAGAAAGAAATTGAATACTAGCCCATTGAAAAGAATGGCAGTAATGATAAATGTTAAAAATGCAAAATACATTAAAATTTGGATACGTGCTGGCAAAAATGTCAAAACACAGCCTCCACCTCCTGCCCCTGTCAGCTTAGAAGACAATTTGTACTTCAAAGTTGTTCGAAGTACAGTTTCTATAGAAGCATGGCTGACCCCCATGCATTGGAGCAGACCTTGATTCATCTCCATCAGCTCCTCAATCTTCTCTTCCTTCTTAGTTACAGACAGGTCATCATGAACAGGCGACTGAATAATTGTGGAGAGTTCTTTGCTGATGTAATCAACAGCAGAAAACACAGCATTCATGGCATCTGGGTGCCTAGAGGTCCTCTCAGAAACACCAGCAACTAATGCTTTTGTGTTCCTCCCAACTTTTGTGTTAGTAATGAGCATTCTGAGTGGCATACCAGACTTGATGCAGGTCAATTTACCCGACTTAAACATGATCATGTTGCCTGTACCAAACATAATACAATCTAGCTCAAAATATAGAAATCCTCTTGCAAATAAGAACAATGCTGCATTATTCATACAATAACATTGACAAGAAAAACAAAAAGTTAAAAGTCATATAATTAAGGGGAAAAGGTCAAACGATGAGGCAGAGCTGCACTGGCAGAAGCCATTCTGGCTGATCGCCTATTTCTCCTACATGGAGTAACCATTTGGGCATGTGTGACAGTTGGCTAGACGGGCATCCCCTCAATAGGCATCATGTACGAATTTAGTGACGTATCTCAACCATATGAACACTGGGGTTTTCCCCTTACGGAATTTTTTTTATTTTATTTTTAATCTTATTTGTCGCATTGATAACTTAATCATAATGCAATTATAACCAAGAACAAATGCTTGTTATGCTTATTATATTTACTTTGATCTTTCAATCCAACTCTTCATTTGAGTACTTTTTCTTTGCCAAATCGCCCTGGGCTTACACTATTATTTTTTTTATCAAATAGTACATGTCATGTTACGTATGCTCATTTTCTCTTGATAGATTAGATTTGCCTCCATTCTTCAAACGATAATTGACTGTTACAAACAATTTCCAAATCATCTAATCAAACATGAATAGATGATAATGAGGACATGTTTAAAAGTTTGGGCACCAATAAATAACCCCACCTGGCAGAAAAGCCATCTAACCCAAAAAACCGACTCACACACAACCACAAATATGTTAGGACAGGGAAATTTTTAATTGGCCAGTGTATACTGGTCCCATATATTTTAGTAAAGAGGGATAGAAAAAGTACTTAAACACAAAGGGAAACAAAGGGATGAACAAGAAGATCAGTATCATTTAAATTGCTCATAAAGATCGCATACCAAATGTGCTCACAGTGTTGTCTAGTCCAGACGGCTTGCCGTGAATTATTTTTTCAGCTTCAAAAGCCCACATGTTTACTAAATCGAGCTCGCTTTCACCAAATGTTAACCATCCTTGTGAGCTGAGATCCAAATTAGTAACATCTGACAGTGCAAGCAGAGCACCAGAGAGTGCAACACATAATGAAGCAGAAGAACCTAAACCCGCACCAAAAGGAAGATCAGAAGTGACCACAATTGTTGCAGGCTTCAAACTGAAAAAGATAAAAAGGGAACCAAATCAAGATCAAAATAAATGAAGGGAAAACTGGGAATATGGGACAGGTCTAGTTTAGAAAAGGGAATGATACATACCCTTGGATTGAAGTGTACAACCAGAGGAAAGCCAAAATTCCAGAAGCAAGTCCCACTTTTGCCTCTGGGATACTCTGTTCCTCGACAAGAACAGCAATAGATTCCATAGATTCTGAGGAACATGCCATTGGCTGTGAGGGAAGGGGAGCACTCAGGTCAGGAAGCATCTCCCTAATTCTTCTGATTGACCATAAAAATTCTAATCCCATGTCCTTGAGCTGAAGTTTTAGTAAGCCTTCACCATTCTCTGCCAAAAAGAAGGATGAAAAAGGGGATTTTTTTAGAAAATGCAACTAAGAGTAAACCCAAAATTAGATGAGTGCATGTACCATATAAATTGAGAAGCAGAAGGCATTTAGGGACAATAGTCATCAAATATCTCAGAACATGAAAATTAAAACCTTTATTCAATTATTCCATTCACCCTTTATTCAACTATTTCATTCGTCCTTTTGAGTTTGATAGACATCTATGAGGGATACCAGTAGAGAAAAGAAAAACAGAGAACTGGATCCATTTATTACCAATTAAAGAGAGAGAGAGAAAAAAAAAAAAGATCAAGGCGCAATATGGAATGATTGGAAATGTGATGAGTAAGTACTTGAAATTCTTCTCAGATAAAAATGCCAAAAGAACAAATTGTTGTGAGATAAGATGCAGAGATTTTTTTAAACTATCGTACCTGAATCGCTCGATATCTGCAGAGCAACTCGAGTGTAGAGATCGATGGAAGCTGCTATGGCTGTAGATCCATGGACCACAGCGTGCTCACCTGAAAAAATGATTTTCCCAGGAGCGCGAGTTCTAACCTCCATCCCTCTCGCTCTCTCTCTCTTCTTTTTCTTTCTGTGTTCAGTTCGCTAGAGACTGTACTTGGTGCGAAACTGAGTGAAATTTTTGAAAATACTCAAAACTCCTCCCTCCGAAGTGTGAGAGAACCGGTCGAGAATCGAGATCGGCTGCTTACTTCACTCACTGGCCATTCGACTCCGAGATATCCACCCACGGGGATGGGAAAAGTATATAATGTCGACAAAAAAAAAAGGCACCTAGTGAAGAACAGTTGCAGTCACCGGTGATTGAAGAAAGGTACAAGTGGTTAGGGAGGAGAGAGAAATAAAAAGGAATAATGATACTAGCAATAAAGGAAAGCGCGGAGGAGAGAGAGAATAAGAAGAACGTCACAAAAATTTGTAGCAGTGTGATAGATGTTTGCAGTTATTTTTTCTCTCTCTCTCCCTCTCTCCCTCTCTCCCTCTCTCTCCCTCTCTCTAGGCTCTACTTTGCAGACAAACCTCCACTTTGGGGTGTGAGAACAGGTCGAGATCGACTTCTCACTTTGCTAACTGGCCATCTGAGATATCGACCAGGTTACCTTTACACACTCGAAACAAAAAAAAAAAAACTAGTTTTACTTCATCTAATTTGTTACGTCCATTAGATTAGAATCAGTTCACCCGGAAGTAAAATAAGCAAGTTCATTTGGCTTCGTGGTATTAAACGCATTTTACGCCGTTTTTGGTATTATTTTCTTTTCTGTTTTTACCAATTTAACAAAAATCATTGATGAAAATCATCTTTTATCAAAACATAAAAATGGTTTGTTAACTACTATAACTACTTGAGAAAAAATTGTTTTTATTGAGAAATAGTTTGGTACCTCCATGTGTAAAATAATTTTTTGAAAAAATAAGTGAAGAGATGTTTCCTTCACCCATCTTCTTTATAACTCTTTTTCTTCACTTTGAACTGAAAAAAATGGGGCAAGGGACTTGAATTTCTAATTACGTAACAAATAATTACTTTACCCATCCATATTAGGACGTTAAGCATATGCTCATTAAAATTCAACATAAAAATAACTGAAAATCAATTTTGGTCAAAACACATAAATGACTCTTGATCTCTTTTTTGCATTTGCATTTTATCAAAATTTTTTTAAAATAAAAATAAGCTCCATAAATGATATCAAATGCAATCAAAACTGTTTTTGTGAACAAAAATCAAAAAGAAAAATGATACCAAATTATATTATTGTCCCACATTGTAAACCCACTTTTCCCCATCTTTTCCACTCTTTCCTTCTTTTATTATGGTTAATATTCGAGCCTCACTACGAGTGTTCAAAACTTCAAATCGATAGAAGAAAATAATGAACCGAGCCCTAGGTACTACCCTAGCGAGATGTGAGTGTTCGAATTGAGTCTTCAAAGATGTTGGTTGCCCTTGACCTTCCCTTCCAATGACATTCAAACCTTGTAGCATTGGCACGATCAAATAAGCTACTCTCTCTCTCTCTCTCTCTCTCTCTCTCTCTCTCTCTCTCTCTGGGATATTTTACATTTGATATGTGTTCATCAAATTTATTTTAAATGGATTCAACTAGCCCTCTTTGGTATCATTTTTCGTCTCTCTCTCATTGGATATTTTACATTTGATATGTGTTCATCAAATATATTTTAAATGGATTCAACTAGCACTCTTCGGATCATTTTTTTTTTTGTTACCTAATTAACAAAAGTCATTAATAAAAACCATTTTTTTTTATCAAAACATAAAAATGGTTTAGTATCTCTATGTGCAAAATGGCTTCTTCACCCATCTACTTGATAACTCTTTTTTTCCATTTTGGATTGAAGAAGATGGGGCAAGGGGTTTGGATTTCTAATTGTAAAGTAAATGACTACTTTACCCCCCCAATATTGGGACTTTAAGCATTTTCTCATTAAAGTTAAATGCAAAAATATTTGAAAATCAATTTTGACCATAATACATAAATGAATCTTGATCTCATTTTGATTTTTATGTTTTACCAATATTTTAATAAAAATAAATTTCATAAATAAGACCAAATGCAGCCAATCTATGAACAAAAAATAAAAAATGAAAAATGATACTAAAAGGGCCTAAGTAATTACATTCTCGTTATGTAATGCTCTAAACTTTTGGAACCCCAAATGGGGACGGGTACATGCCTTGGTGCCGTGATTACTGGTTTAATAAATTACTTATTGGTGAAGGTGTACGACTACATGGGAATGCGTGGAATCATTTTAGTTTTGTACCCAAATAATCGAGTTTGGGCCTTGGTCATGCCAGCCCAACATGTGGAGTGTGGCCAGCTTAGCTGGCTAAACCTTGCTAGTGGTTATATATAGGGATGAGGGGGGTCGATTTGGATGTCCACCTCATCCTGCCGTAATACCTTGCGTGGATATTTTAGATCTAAGCCTAGAATTTAAAGAAAAGGGGAGGAAGGAGAGTAGCTCGAACTGTAGACCATTTGCAGTGATTTTGTTATTGAATGTTGACCAGATGGATATTCAAATCTTCAAAGTAGGCTGGTCAATGGCGCTCCCAAGGATAGGGTAAGAAAAATATGTGATAAGATAGGGTTTTGTTAAGGGAAAATTACATGATTACCTATTTTTGGATTTTACTTTACAAAATTATCCACAAAAAGTTTTGGTTAATAAAAATACTCAAAATTATGTTTGAGCTTACAAAACTACCCACCCAAAGTTTTAGTTAACAAAAATATCCAAAATCAGGTTTGGGTTTACAAAACTACCCAAAATAATGATTCTTCATCATCTACATATAATCATGTATTTTTCTATGATTAAAACTTTGAGTAGGTAGTTTTGTAGACCCAAACTCAATTTTAGGTATTTTTGTTAACTTAAATTTTAAGTGGGTAATTTTGTAAAGGGAAACCTAATTTTGGGTATTTTTGTTAACTGAAACTTTTGATGGGTAATTTTGTTAAGAGAAACCCAGAAGTGGGTAATCATGTAATTTTTACGTTTCGTTAATGTGAGAAACAAAGATAAACGAAAGGAAAAAAAATATATATTGGGGTAATTTATGAAAGGAGAGATAGAGAGCGTGTGTGTGCATGGGTGTGTGGGGATTCTTCTTCCCACTAAATAGGAAAAAAACGTCTTAACTTGTTACTAAATCATGAAAGGATTTCCACAAATAAGAATCGTGCAAGAGAGAGAGAAAAAAAGTGTATATACTGAAATTTACTATTAAAGAATCCTCACAAATAAGACTAGTAGTGACCCAAAAATACGTACACTAGAAAATAAATATTTTACCCTTTGGAGTTGAGCAAAAATAAATATTTTACCCTTCTGAGTCGAGCAAAAATTCCATAATCTATGCAGGATGTCAATACAACATAATTTGTCATCAGTCCAACCTGAAAATTTGATTTGCAAACCTCCTACAAAAAGGGAACTTATATCTTGACTACCCACATAAATTACTTCTAATGTACTTATAATCAGATAGTACGCGTGAAAACTTTTCAGCGATATCTGGGTCGTCAATATCTAACTGTTAGATAGTACGCGTGAAAACTTTCCAGTGATATCTGGGCCGTCAATATCTAACTGTTAGATTGAAAGATATTGTTCCCAAAAGTTTTTCCCTCAAAATACCAAAAAAAAAAAAAAAGGCCTGAAACCCCTAATTTCGACAACACACTCCCCTCCCCTACCTTTAAGTACCAACCAAGAATGGGAGGAAAGATGAGGAAGAAAAGACAGAAAAAAAGAAAGAAAGAAATAAGGGAAAATTAAACTGTCACCCCCTAAACTTCACCCTTAAATCAACATCCTCCGTTTTTTAAGAAAATGACACAAACATCCCCTCTAGCGTTAAAAAATAACAAACACACCCATGTTGTTAGTCTAACCCATTAAGTAATGATGCACCCATTAAATGTGACTTTACTCATTTACCCTTGACTTTATTAAAACCTAAAAAACAACAATCTATTTACAACCAGAGGAACAAAACCTTCACAACCTAAGAAGAGGAGCTCGAGCAGTCCGCCCCTCCAACCTTCACAACCTTGAAGAGGGAAGATAAGGGCAGTTCAACCAACGACATTTATCTACCTCACTCTCTCTGACTTTCTGCCTATATATCTACCGTCCCATCTCTGCGCAGCAGCTCAAGTAGTCTAAAGTCGAAACAACTTCAATGGCGGTCCAAGAACCATAGGATTTTGAAATGATTTGATCTTCATTCAAAATCACATATTTTTAGGCAAGGACCTGGGCTTTCATCCATCAGAGTATTCTCCAGCTTCAAGTCTCGATAGCAAATTTGCTGGAGTACAGAGAAAACTGAATTGAATTGTGTGTGTGTGTGTGAGAGAGAGAGAGAGAGAGAGAGAGAGAGAGAGAGAGAGAGAGAGAGAGAATAAAGAACTTATAAAAGGAATTTGAGTCTTTTATGATTGAATGACAGAAACTAATACTTGAGATAAGTTGTTGAAAGAAATATTTGGCCTAAAAATGTAAAGAAGAATGGTTAAATTATTTTGGAAAGAAGAAGCTTAGAAAGGAAACCAGCAGAGACAGAGATTAAACCTCATCCTCACTAAAACTTCTAGCGGTGCAGATTTGTTCGAAGAGCAAGACATCAACCTGCGGCATATTCCATGACAATGTTGAGATGGGGAGGTGTCAAGACAACCTACAAAATAAAAAAAATACTAAGTACAACAACTGAAGGTAGCATGAAAAGAGATCTTGAATATGATAAGGAGCAAATTAAAAAGAGGAAATGAAAGCATACCTGTCACACCCCGTTCACACTGAACCGGAGCGGTGACCGAGTTAACACCGGTTAACCCGAACCTGTCAGGATCATCAGATACTGTATTCCACCACAGCATATACACACTAACATAAATTCATCAGATCAGCGGAAGACTAAGTTTTTTACCTGTGAATAAATCCTATATACTTGATACCCGAATTGTGATACAATAAATATATACATTTGGGCCCGAAGGCATGATATATACACAAAAAGAATAAATTTCAAATATCAAGTATATACAGGAAATCATCAAAAACCATCAGAGTACACAGCTCGGCTCCTATAAAGGGGAGAATTTGAATTTTTTTTTTTTTTTAGATGAATGAGAATTTGAATTTTGCTTCTCCATAAGTTGGAACTGTGCCCGAACTGTAGCAGAAACTCCAAGGCTCTACATAAGCCATTCCGGATAGGCCCTCAGGGCTAAACAAGCACACCCTCCGTCTACCTTTGAAAACTCTATATATGTTGTTATAATACCTAAATTGATATAAATAGGATTTCTACTTATTAATATAAATAGATTTCCACGTCCCATTTATGTCATTTCTGATGCCTAATTTGCCATGGGACTGCTTTCCAAAACCGTTATTTTATGCCTCCACTCCTTAGTGTTGGTATAACTTCCGAAAATGTTATAGTTACCACTCTAAACCCAGAGACTACCCAAGAAGTATTTCCAAAACAGTTATGTCATACATCATTATGCTGTATACATGAAATTGCTAATTTATCTTATAATCAAAACCACAAAACCCACAAAATAATATTTTCTAAGGAATGACTGTAGACATGTAGACAATGTTTGCAGGTCCCCAATCACCAACAATTATTAGAAAAGTGTACCTGATAATGAACTAAAAGATTGTTGTTCAGTTGGGAAGTATTTCTAGATTGTAAAAGACAAATTATTGGAGTAAACTGGCACTGATGTTGAAGCAAGCAAATCAAAATAGGTTGAGTCATATCAGAAGATGATACTTTCCCCCTATAGAAGTACAATTGGGGATTCCTGCGTTTTACCTTCTAGATAAAACAACCTCTAATCTCTGTCTGATTGTACACAGACTGACCCTTTGGGAGACAAAGTCTAAGCTCACTAAGCACGGTTTTGTAATACTATTTGTATACAACGGTCAAAACAGAAAAGGAGGAGGAGGAAGAGAGAGAGAGAGAGAGAGAGAGAGAGAGAGAGAGAGAGAGAGAGAGAGAGAGAGTATGTTGACAGAATACTGTATATATAGATGGAGACATATCTTATTATGTTGATGAAAACTCAAATATTATGAAAACCTCAAAACCCCTCCAATAACAAAGTACTATATGTTGGGGATTATTTATCATATTAAACATATGAATAACCCTATAGTATTAGAATACAAGAATCATAAAAGATATTTAACTATGGATATAGTTCCTAAACCAAGATCAATAAATTACTTCCTTCATAGATCTTAAAATACATAACCATATAGATTTACAATATCTATAATAATTAATGGGACATCCATGACATAAATCATAAATGGGAATAGAGAAATACCTGTGTAAGTTTAGAAACCCCATGAATATAGATCATGAATCTCTGTTCCATGTGGTTAAACATTATTCCCTTGAAGATGACATAACGAACTACATAAGTGGAGTCCCTACTGAGATCTTCTGTAGCTTCTTACTCTAGGGTTTCCTCTCTTTCTGTGCATTTGCTATTGTGAGAAAACTGTACTCTCAAAATCAATAAGGCATTAAGTAATGACTGCAGGGACCATCAGTATTCTATTTATAATAGAATCCCTAAAACACTATTCTACTCTCACAATGGAAAGAGTTAGGAGTTTCCTAATCAGAGTGGGTCTATAATTGTTTGGGTCCAATGAATCAATCAGTATCAGTTAAGCCCATATAAAAATCCTAACAATCTTCCACTTGGGCTACACTAATACTGATGTCTTTCCATTGACACCTGACCAAATAATCCCAATACTGAACACCACTCAAATAAACTTTGATTCAATCAATAATTTCTACTGTTGAACAACAGTAGAAAATACACCTCAATATACGACATATAACTATTTAATGTTACAAACAATAGAAAACTATCAATCCAAATCACCTGGAAACATATATATATATAAGGAATTGATATCATACCTGTGATCACATGAAACATACATTTCCTTATAGGTCATTTCCTGATCTAAAGATCAGCCTACCTTGAAAACCTCACAGGTGTAAACTTTGATATTAATCAACACTTAGGTAAATCGTTATTTTCCTAAATTAATAACTTACTTTGGCATACCGCCTATGGCTAATCGCCACTTTCATGGATTTAAGTTAAATATCATCATAAATTACAAACTTTGACAAATTGTCTGTGGTTAATCACCAATACTATGGATTTATGTTAAATACCACCATAAATCACAAACTTTGGCAAACTGCCTGTGATAAACCACCACTTCCTTGGACTTGGGTTAAATATAGCCATAAATCACAAACTTTGACTAAATACTATCGTTCATCATAAATTATGATGAAATATCGTTAATTACTTTGACTTATCGTTAATTACTTTGGCTAAGCACTGCTAATAAACCTTAAAAGACACCGCCTTTAAACTTTGATTTTTACCGTCTTTAAACTTTGATTGTCACCACCATGATATCTTTAGTTAAATGAGATCATAAAACTTCCACTAACTAAGCATATCAAAAACCTCAATAACACCAATGTCAGAAAACATGGCTCTTGAGCACTTTGTCGATAAACTTGGGTGACACTACCTTTCGACAAATGTCACATTTACCTTGAAAAACACACAATTGAACTGAATGTACCACTTTGGTGGGTTTCACTCATTCCTATCATGTTTTTCACATTTGAGATGAATATATGTACAGAAGTATATGCTTTAATATGTTTTTTAATTAACTAGGGACAACACAAACAAATGAAGCATAAATATACATAAATAATTTAGAGAACAAGATTTAAGACAAAATCATTCCAAAATTACTCCAAAATCATTATAAACTTAATAGGGTAACAAAATTGTTCATATTTCCCTTCGATTGTGCTTTGAACAGCAACAACACATGTTTGGGTTCCTGGAGAACTAAAACCAGATCAAGTAACCCTAAAAACCTTAGGTATAAAATATACACACCAAATAACCAGGCTAAAAAATTTAATATGTATATCTAACAGATATACTACGTAATAAATATACATCTAGCAGATAAAATACACAAGAGCCATAACCGTAACTACATTCCTATCATTTGGGCTAAGAATGCACTGGTCCTCTTGTAAATCCAAATTTACTGTGAAAATATAATTATTTTTATCACATATGGGCTTAGAAACCTCTAAGTTATAGTCCTTTTCATGCATGTATTTTCTTTAACTTGGGTGACATCACCTTTGAGCAAATATCAGCAACTTTGCTACGCTTGAAAAAACTATGAAAGAATAGGATGTGTCACTTTGGTGGATTCCACCCAATCCTTTCATAGCTTCCTAGAAATATACTGTGCAGCACAAAATGTGCAGAAGCTCACACTCAGTTTAATTCTAACATATTTATCCATCATAGAATGTTTCAAACAAAACATACAAGTACAAAATGACATGAATATGAACTTACATATATTTCAGCCATAAATAATTCTTCAATATAATGAAATTAATAAATCAATGCAAAACTCAAAATAGTTCTTTTGCATGTAAAACAATATAGTACACTGAATTTATTCTCTCACTAGCAACCTAGTATACTGACATTCTACTAGTAACATCCTCCCACTAGCAACCTAGTATATCGAATTTATCCTCCCACTGGTCGAGCTACATAAAATAGCTTAAGATCCATAATTTTATCCCCCCACTTGGTTCGACCAGTCATAAATTAATCAATTTATTGGAGAACACAATTCGTTAAATGTGACATACATATAAACTTGTTCACATAAGCCAAAAAACAAAAGAAAACTAAACATTTATCAATTAATATTCATAAATAGGTTTTCAAAGAACAATGACAGTGTTTAAGAACTTGGTATTGGATTGATCAAAATCGATACTAATCCAACCTAACCAATCCGAATTGATTCAATCGGAATACAAAAATAACATATTAAATAAACCTACAACCTATGGTCATAGTTATGAAACCCTCATCCACACTATTGCCATTGATCAACTATCCAATACCTTTTAGGGTAAAAATATTTGCTTTAAAAGCATATAACTAAACTATTGATTTGGTTTTCCTAGTATAGAAAACTAGGTCTCTGAGGCATATGTAGATGTTCATATTCTCAAACCACTTTTAAAGACATTCAGTTTAATGGTTCAACTTAAGGAAGAATAATCTATTCAATATTTAATTAATGCATGTAACGTCAATAAAATTAAAATCAATATTACATCACTAACCATTAAACATAACCAAAGTGTCAACCGATCTACATTCTCAACCTTTGGGTCTGGAATGCACTGGTCCACTCAAAAACATACAATGACCGTGTAAGCTCTTCAACTTCAAAAATTAATACCACTTTTAGCTGAATAGCAACTTCTAAGTTAAGGTCTACCTAGAGTACACTTGCATTTATGTTTATCTTTGATAATGTCGCCTTTGGGCAAGCATTACCTAATTCCTGTCAATAATTTTCTATGTTTTTGAAAATAAGGTAAAATCTTTGAATTACAAACTTATTGCAATAATCTTATATTTACCACTTTGGTGGGTTCCATTCATTCCACTGCAATAGTTTGTAATTATATTTGGCAGCTTAAATTTGTGGGTTATTTAAACATGAACTAAATATCAATTCACATGTAAAAGAACAAGCATGTAACTATTAACAAAATAAATATTACAATGCTCAATTATCAATTACTTTAATAGTGTCAATCGAAACTACATTCCTGACCTTTGGGTCTGAAACATACTGGTCCACTCAAGTTTTTGCTATTATTGAGAGACTTCTTCTAACTTTCGAAAAGCATCGCCATCTTTGGATGGACAACATCTTTTAGGTTGAGAAATCCCTATTCTGTTTTTCACTTGCTTTAACTTTAACTTTTCTCTGATAATGTCACCTTTGGGTGAATATTAGCAACCTTGCTACCAACCATTATTTTCTGTCTTTTGAAACAAAGAAGATATTTGATTTGTATTCTATTACAATAAGGTTGAACTTTACCACTTTGGTGGATTCCGTCTAATCTTACTACAATAGTCTACAAATTCATTCCGGTAGTTAAAAGTGGGATTGTTTAAGCATGAATAAAAAAAATATTCATAAACAAAAGCATGAACTATCATTACCAAGAATAAATAAGTTCATATTCTGATATGCAAGTAATGTATGAGTTTATTTTCTTTTATTTATTCCAATTAATAGAAAAAGTATGAAGAATCATTAAACACCCATACTTGTAACTTATACAAAATAGACCATAAAAGTTGACCAAAACTAGGCTCATAATATATCAAAACGAAGAACACAAAAAACTGAACTCAACGCAAAAAATCAGGGTAAAAAATTCTTAATCGTTTGCCCGTATGAGCCATTTGAAGTTACAGAAAAAAGGGATCAAAATCAATCTAGTTTACCCAAACCAAGTGGTTCGGCCAAGTGGTCTAATCCGGTTCAGGCATATTAATTCAAGGTTAAAATTTGGGTTAAACTCGGTTGTCTTCGGGTCGGGTATCTGGGTCAAAATTTTATTCAAATCATCAATGACTTAGTCAAACTTTGACCGAGTCAAATAGTGTTGGTCATGAGTTGACCCACTATAGCTCTGGTTCAACTCGGTAGGGTTTCTGAGTTGACCCGGTGATGACTCGCTGTTATTTTTTTCTCTCTCCTCCTGCATTCAGTGACTTGCATAATACCATCGCAATCGTATTCTCGTCCTCTACAACTTTTGTGAAGAAAGTTTTTCGATTCGGGACCTTTAAGTGATGGTAAAATTATGATTTCCATGATTTGGGACCCAAACCCTATACAAAATTAATTTTTCTTTGATTTTTTTTATTTTAATACTGTAAGGCTTGGCTCTGATACCAATTGCTGGGGATCATTTACCATATTAAATATATGAATAACCTTATAGCATTTAGAATACATGAATCATAAAAAGATATTTAACAATGGATATAGTTCCTAAACCAAGATCAATAAATTACTTCCTTCATAGATCTTAAAATACATAACCATATAGATTTGTCATATCTATAATAATCAATGGGACATCTATGACATGAACCATAAATGGGAATAGAGAAATACCTGTATAAGTTTAGAAGCCCCATGAGCATAGATCATGAACCTCTGTCCCATGTGGTTAAATATTATTCTTATAAAGATGACAATGATGAACTACACAAGTGGATTCCTTCTACTAAGATCTTTTGCAGCCTCTTACTCTAGGGTTTTCTCTCTTTCTTTGCACTTGCTCTTGTGAGAAAGCCGTGCTCCCAAAACCAATAAGGTATTAAGTAATAGTTGCAGGGACTGTCAGTATTCTATTTATAATAGAATCCCTAAAACCCTATTCTACTCTCACAATGGAAAGAGTTAGGAGTTTCCTAATCAGAGTGGGTCTATAATTACTTGGGCCCAATGGATCAATCGGTATCAGTTAAGTCCACTGATAAGCACATTTATGTGTGAAATCTAGGGTAACAAAACATGCATTTTATATATTTAGAATGGAGCTACCTTGGGTTTTACTCTTTTTTTGCAGGTTTTGTATTTTAAAGGCTTTAAGCATTATCAGACGTCATATTTCTCCAACAACAACTACCTAGTGTAGTTGGTGAGCTATAGTGTGTAAAATTCCCTTGCTCACCAGGATGTCTCAAGTTTGAATCTCATGGTTATCTTTTTTTGGAGAATTTTGTTAAAGATTTCTTACTTTTCACTCACTTAAAGCACTAAGGGCATGGAGGGGATTTCAAGGAAAATCGTCCCTTGGAGGGAGAAAAAGAAGAGAAATAAATAAAAAAAAGAAGAAAGAAAATAAGCAAAAAAAGATTATAGGAAATTTCTCTAAGCTTATTTCTCTCTTCTCTCTCCTCCACCTTAGCACTTTTGGTCTCAAAATATCTCACTACCAATTGTGGGTTTCTTCCTTTTAGGAAAGATAAATTTGTTACCCTACCTCCCTATTCCCTATAAATACAACTCATGTAAGAGGAGGGGTGATATTTCATTCTTCTTTTAGGTTTTTTTTTTTAATTACTCTATCTCTTTCTCTAGCTCTAGTTTTAGGTTTATGCTTTAAACACTTTTGTAAGTTCTTTTTATTCAATTAATGCAAACACTTTTGTTTTTTATTCAATCTTTTTATTTTTATTGTTTAAGAAATTGAAGTTGTAATTTTCAAGTTTTAGTTCTAGGCTTAGTTCTAGGTGACAAGAACAAGCTATGAAGCATGTCTTTCAAGTTCCATTTTTTTTTTTTTAGATTTGTTTTCTCTAGTGCTAGAAATTTTAGATTTGGTTTATTCCAGATCTGATTTTTAGTATTAGTAGTATCTCAAATCGATCAAGTTTTCAGTTCAAAGGTTGAAGTTCAAGTAAGTAGGTTCCCTCAATAGTCTTCTCTCCCACCTCTCATTCCCTCTTCTGACTACCATTTCTTTCTTTATTTAGGATTTTAATTTTAGTCATTACATTATTGCTATCCCTTTCCCCCAAGGTTCATAGCTAATGTATGTGTTGGCTTTGCGCCTCCTAGGCATAGAACCATCAAGTAATTGCTTTTATTTTAATTGTCTCCCTTTTCCTAAAGCCAAGTAGAGTAACCTTTGTAAGAGTGACTCTCTGGTCAAGTAGGAAAGCTCATATTATGATGCATCCCTCGGGCTAAGTAGAGAAACCTACTTGTGAGTCTCTCTTTAGCTTTATCCCCTTTCTTTTACTTTAATTTTTATTTCAGAATTTTTTTTCTTTTATTTTTTTTAATTGCGTGGGTTGTTTATTTTCAATTATTTATTTATTTAATTTTAATTGTGTGGCTTACGTCTTTAAATTCTTAGATGACGAATGGTTAGGATGTTATTTTAGATACATATGTTTAGAACGGTAATTAGAATTAGATCACAACCATTAATCGGTTCACTTTTGCATTATTAAAAGAAGTAAAAAAATAAAGTGGCTGCTCTCCCTGTGTTCGACCCGTAGCTACACTGATCCGTACGCTTGCGGTTACATTTAAAATCTCAAACACCCACATAAAAATCCTAACACTATATTTTTATATTGTGTATTTTCAGGTTCTGCACCATATTCCAACAACCATGACTGATACAAGCCACCTCTCCTTGAATATTCAAATCTTATTCTGTAAGACTCAATACAGTGACAACAATGTTTCGATGAATGGGATATAAAAATTCTTTTTCATTTATGTAACATGGTGCATTGACTACAGATGAAATAAAAATTCTTTTTCATTTAGAGCTATTTGTGAAAAGCTGGGATATGATATGAAGGTGCTTGCAACTTCAGAATCAAAACCAAGTAAAATCGTCCAAACATATACACACATGTAAGATTTCCAATTAGGTGGGTTAGCATAGTCCAAGATTTGTTTTCAAAACTGATTTAGTGGTGTTGACTACATATAAAGTAAGCAGAAATGATCCAATCTTAGCGAGTGATCTCTTTGGAGATATTGGATTCTATTACCACACCTTAATGGTATGAAAGATATATTATTATGTGTGGACGTAAGGTATTATTTCCTTAATGGGAAGGAAACTCTAATTTTATTGCATAATTGATCCCTACCCTCACCCCTATAAATAGTTATCACTGACCCACTAAGTGAATGACTAAAAAAATCCAAAGTATAAAGGGAAAGAGGGTAGACCAGACCAATAACGACATTCGTGTTGCAACAAGGGATTATTTTGGTATAGCCATGGATTCAGGTACTCCATTCTTGTCTCTATAGTAATTGTATTGTATGCTTATCGGATTTTCATGTGATGTATTACAAGTATATTTTCTATCAACACACACACACACATACACACACACATATAGAGGCTTACTGGAAGAGTTCCAACTGTGAATGTATGATTTTGGGACAGAAAGAGAAGAGAAGAGGGATGAGAGAGAGAGGCAACCATGAGTAACATCCACTGTTGCTCCTACGATCCTGTTCCTCATCCCCACTGTCACTCCTTTTTCGATCCAATTGGCTCGGGAGCTGTTCCTCCTGTGATTCTATTCGTCATCCCCATTGGCATTGTTCTTCATGTGATCCCCATTGGCTTGATGGTGTGGGAGCAGTGAGACCATTTATTATGGGCGATTGAGCTTGTTGTCTAGATGACTATATGGGCTTATTGACCCTTCCTTTTGAACAAAAATAAAAAGTAGAACCGGCCAAGAATAATCAGAGTGAGGGAGGAGGGAAGGAAAAAAATTATGCTGCTACATGAGTTGCAATCAAGTAGCTACAACCCCTACTTGGAGCCAATGAAATGGAATCTAAAAGGGTGTTTTTTTAAATACTAAAACATAGGAGGGTATTTGTGAACCCAAGGGGAAAAGGTTGGGTATGCTGCCGGGATACCGTAGGGTACCACCAATTGTGTCTCTTTCTCTTTCCCCTTTTGAAATGCCCCCTATCCCTCCTATATGATACCTTATCCGGCACCCACATTGGTATTGTCCGCTAGCTTCCTATATTCCGACAGCACGCCTTATTGTGTTGATGAAAACTAAACTATTATGATAGCCTCAAAACCCCCTATAATAACAAAATACTGTATTTTATATTGTGTATTTCAGGTTGTGCATACAAACAACGTCCACCTGAATCTTCAGACCTTATTCTGTAAGATTCAATGCAGTGACAACAATGTTTCGATGAAAGGGATATAAATTCGTTTACATTTATGGAACATGGTGCATTGAAATTTAATAGAGCTATTTGTGAAAAGTTGGGATATAATATGAAGGTGCTTGCAACTTCAGTATCAAAACGAGGTTAAAAAAAAAAATATAAAATCGTCTAAACACATAAAGAGAAGAGAGAGAGGCTTATCTGAAGAGTCCCAGTCTTGAGTGTATGGTTTTGGTAGAGAGAGAGAAGGGGAGAGGGTTGAGAGAGAGTCGACCATGAGTAACCTCCAAAGTTTACTACTCCCTGGCCGGGGTAAGGCTCCTCCACTGCTACTCGTGCGATCCCATTGGCCATGCCAGTGCTCCTCGTTTGATCCCATTGGTCCTAGAAGCTGCTCCTTTTTTGATCCCATTGGCTTTGGAGTTGTTCCTGTAATCCTGTTCCTAATCCCCATTGTCGCTCCTCTTTCGATCCCATTGGCCCCAAAGTTGTTCGTCCTGCGATCCTGTTCCTCATCCCCATTGGCTTTGTTCCTCATGCGATCCCCATTAGCCCGATGACATAGGAGCAACGAGATCATTTATGATGGGCCGGTGGGCTTGTTGTTTAGATGACTATATGGGCTTATTAGACCCTTCCTATTCAACAAAAATAAAAAATAGAGCAAGCCAAGAATAATCAGAGAGAGGGAGGGAGGGGAAGGAAAATAAATTTGGCTTCTACACGAGTTGCAGTTAACCCTTGTTGGGAGCCAATGAAATGAAATCTAGAAGGGTGTTTTTCAAAATACTAAAATCTGATAGGGTATTTGTGAACCTAAGGAGAAAAGGTTGGATATGCTGCCGATATAATGTAAGCTAGCACCATTGTGTCTATTTCTCGTCCCATTTTGAGATGACCCCTATCCCTCTTGTATGATACCTTATTCGGCACCCCATTGGTGTTGTCCGCTAACTTAATATATGCTGGCTGCATAGCTTATTATGTTGATGAAAACCAAACTATTATAAAAGCCTCAAAACCCCTCTAATAACAAAGTACTGTATTTTATATTGTGTATTTTAGGTTGTGCACTATATTCCAACAACCATGACTGATATAAGCAACGTCCCCCCTGAATCAGACATTATTTTGTAAGATTCAGTATAGTGACAAGAATGTTTTGATGAAAGGGATATAACTTGAGAAAATTACACTGCCACCCCTTGAACTTTGATCATAATTCAACGCTTTCCTATATGTTTTCAAGAATAACACGAACACCCCTTATAGGTTTGATAAATGGCAAACACGCCCACACCTTTAGCTTTTTGTTAGTTATTAATGTGAAAGACTACTATACCCTCACTTCAAACATAAAAGAAAAATCTGTAAGTAGAATGACTTATTTACCCTTTACTCATCTTCAACATAAAATTTGTGATGGATCAGAGAAGTGTTTTTTTTTTTTAAATGTAATTTCCCCTTTTTTCCCCAAATCACTTTTTCAGTCTTTACTATCACATGTCATTTCATTTGGAAGCATAGAAATTATGTCACTTTTGGTTCATCTAAACCAAATCCTAAAAGCATTTTGTAACAAGTTTTTTACTGGGTCAACATTGCTCAGAAGGCAAAGTCAAGAAATATCATAAATGTTGGGTTGGATAATCCGATAACTGAGCTCCCTATTCATACTGATAGATTCCAATCCAACAAAACCATCGTCATCACAACTTCTGTGTCTTCTACTCATATGTTGGGGTGGGCAATAACCATTTTTATTAATAATGAATGTTTATTCTATCTGTTAATTATTTGATGACATGAGAAGATATTGAAGTGGCAGTGGAGGGGATCTTAACTGGGTTAGCATAAGCTAAAAAGCAAGGGTGGATTATATAGGAGTTGTGGTGTGATGTGCCTGATTTTGACGAACTAATGATTCCTAACAATATTTGAGGTGGCCTTGGTCTACTATAACCCGTAGAATGGAATTGGAGGAACTCCTATTTTCTCCTATTTTTGTTGTTAAAAAAACTAATGATTACCCTATGTATCTACTTAGGACATTGGCCAAACATGATGTAACTAGGAAATCTGTGATCATAGTTATTAAATTCGGATTTAGGAATTATTCGGATGAAGAGTTATTCGGATTAATTCGTTTCATTAATTCAACCATTTGGAATATCAGTAAAAAAAAGGGGAGATAATAAAATTCGAGTTTTGATTCAGATTCGGGAATTATTCTTTTACAAAAATAAAAAGCGGGCAAAAAATTCGGATGTTATTTTTAATATTTGCAATACTTGTTTCATATTATCTATCAATTATCATATGTACATAACATACAAATGATATAAAAATTAAAATTTTAAATTTTAAAGATAAAAATATTATATTTAGCTATTTTTATTTTTCTAAACTCATTTTCTATTACTTAAATAATTGAATTAGATAAAGAGAGACTGAGAGGTGGGACTGAGCACAAATTCAGCTAAACCCACGTCACCCACCATGCATGTTCACCTTAAAGACTAGAGAGAGAATAACGACTGTAAGACTTAGTCAAACCAAAATGGGGTAAAAGATTATTTTTTTATTTTTTATTTTTGTAGAAGTATGAAAGATTACCTTAAGAAAGATAAGCTTTGTTTGTTTTTGTTAAAAAAAGAAGAAAAATAAAATTAGAATAACAAATGCATTATAATCACACTATTTTTCTAAAAGCTTGTTGACTTATTAAAGGTAAAGTTTTATTTTTTGATTTTTTTATTTTTTACATGGGATAAAATTCATTTATAATTCGGATAAAATTCGGTTCGATCGAATTATTCGTGAATTTAAAAAAAATCTATAAAATTCGAGAATTTTTTATTTGATTCGGATCCAGACAAAATTATTCGTAAAATTCGGTAAAATTCTATTCGATCGAATTATTCGAGAATAATTCGGAGAATTTAATAACTAGGTCTGTGATATATCTGAACTCCGAATCTCCTTCACTAATATATAATAATTTATTTTGTTTGAATTAAAAAAAAAAAAAAAAAACTCTCTATCCTTTCATACTACTTCTCGCTCCTCACCATCAAATTCGAGTATGTTCGCCAGTAGTAACAACATAGCCACTTTGGTAGATCAATGGCAACGCCCATTCTCGACCCTTTTCATTGATTTCTTCGGGACACTTGAACCCAATATCATCATTTTCTTGACGGCTGGCGCTGCTGCTGCTTGATTTTGTGTCGATTGGACACTTTTTCAAGAATGGGAGGAAGATGAGAAGAACCCACAAAACTTTGTTTTAGATTCCAAGAACCGTTGGTTCCATTGTATTGGCAACTTCTCAATTTCTTGTTTACTTTGGCAAAAGAGGCTATTACTCACTCTGCACAATGGCAAACATAAGTTTAAAAGGTGAGATTTGAGAACCATCATTGGCAGAAACTTGACAACTAACTTAGGAAGAGTGGAATAGAGCATGAAAATAGAAATGACGGTGGTAAAAACAAATGATAATTTGGGTTTCCTGTCTCTTCTATTCTTCTTCAATAAAGAGAAATAAATCATCAAAGTATGGATAAACTTTCTTAACGCAACTTCAACTCCATTGTCCTCCTTGAGATCTCAAGTAGGAGGACAACCCTAGCCTAGGGTTTCAAGGAAGTACATGGGTGGTGGCACTAATGCCTTCATAGCGCTCATCACCCAAAGCTTGCCTATAGCTACATAGGAAAGCAATACTTGCCCCTGGAGGATCCAAAGGCTATAATGGATTATCCAAAAAAACTATCCATCAGACCTGGGTACAACCCATACCCGATAGACACAACTCGAAACGTCCTCCTTCTCTTCTCTTCTTTTCTCTTATCTTCCTTCCCAAATCAAACTGACAATCGTAGCATCTAGCATTAAGCCGAGGATGAAACCCTCTACATATGAATCAAGAAAACACGACCAGTATGCAATGACCCCTGGAAGGCATTAGGGGGAAAAATTGGTAATGGCAAAGACATTAATATATGAACAGATCCCAGATTTGCCAGATACTGTTTACCTACAAGGCTAAACAAAAACCCAATAATTTTATAAAGTCAGTCAATTAATACATAACAATATTTGAATTTAAGCCATTTAGCAAGTTGTGCATCACTAGATATGGTCACTGCCATTGATAAGATTGGCATTTTGGGGCATTCGAGTTGTTGCAACTATTTTTTTTTGGGTTAAGATTTCCTCCTACTTGCGATCTCGAAAAGAAGACACTCTAAATGGAAGTTCTTTGGAAATGTAAAATAAATCCCAAAAAAATGGAGATGGAACCAAATTGTATGGGGAGCTAGACAAATGTAGCATTTCTAGATTGTCAAAGAAATGGAGAGGGAACCAAATTGTAAGGAATGGTTGAAAGTACAATAGCACTGACCACTAAAGACAGTAGCGTTTAGCTTCAAGCCACGGATGAAACCCGCTCACTGTGAATCAAGATAACACCACGAGTATGCAGTGACTCCTACAACAGAATACGAAGTGAATGAAAGTAGACTTGCGGTACAACCTATACAAACCATTTATTACAGTAGAACATTTCGACACGAAGAAAGCAGGCATCACGAGATTCCACTAACCCTAACTGAGATATCATTTAGATTCGCTTACCAACTCCATAGAAGCTAGAGAATTACATCACAAATTAAAATCGAAAAACCTAATCTTTATAGCCAAGAAACCCTACTGCAACATTACATTATAACCATGCGAATCAAACATACAAAGAACTCAGTTTAAGTAATAGAAGGGCAAGAAACCCAGGAACGATAACTACAAATTAGGAAACCTTAAGAACTTGTTAACTTAGGCACCATTTGACAATATTCCGTTTTTGCTATTTCTACGTTTTTTTGTTTACTAAAAAATGTTTGATAAAGTTGTTCTGTTTCACTAATTTTTAGAAACATAAATCAAAATTTATGCCTATTTATAATTCTAGAAAGACTTTAACGTCGTTTCTAGAAACGAATTTGAGAGAAAAAAAAAAAAGTTTGTTGTGCCTGATAAATCTCTCAACTATTTAAACCTAAAAAGAGGCAATCGAACTCTTTCTCCCTTTTGAGCATCCGATGATACTATTGGGTGTTTTTTAGTGGCATTATGTCTGCAAAAAGCGTTTTGAGAAACAAGTTTATCAAACACAAAAAAATCTGTTTTTGTTTTCGAAAACTTGAAAAGTTGTTTCTTCTATTTTTAAACATATAAACAATAGAAACGTTATCAAACGATGTCTTAATGACCGCCTTAGTCCTTGAAAAAAACGACATGCTTAGCAAGTTCTCTCGATTATACCAATCGAATAGCAATCTGAATTTCTTTGGAGGTGATAGCCGGCTTCTTGTTGTACGATCGTCAGTTTTAGGAGAGAAGAGAAGATGAGGAGAAGGATCCGAGTTGTACTTGTCGTGTATGATTTGTATCCAGATTTGATGGGTGGTTTTGTTCTGGAGAATTAACCACAACCCTTGGATCCTCTAGGGATAGGTGTGGCTTGTCTAGGTAACCATATCCAAGCTCTGGGCAATGAACCTTATAAAG
This sequence comes from Macadamia integrifolia, assembly GCF_013358625.1. NCBI lineage: Eukaryota > Viridiplantae > Streptophyta > Magnoliopsida > Proteales > Proteaceae > Macadamia > Macadamia integrifolia. The sequence continues at coordinate 15,465,668 of NC_056562.1, read as the reverse complement.
AGGAGCCGGATCCGTTTTAAAAGCGCCGTCCATTTCAGAATGAAATCTTTTATTTTTTGACTCTTTTATTTTTACATTTTTTAAGTTTAACTAACTATGAATAATGATTCCGGATCACTTTTCAAGACCTTATTTACTTATTACGTGTCATCAAACGACTGGTGGCACGACGTGCCCGTGCAGACTGAGGTTGAAGAAGTACGCAACATATTGGAAGAAAAAACCAGAGGCTCGCGGGTACGAGAGAGAGAGAGAGAGAGAGAGAGAGAGAGAGAGATACGGGCATGGGTGTCAAGGGTGGATCAAAGTCGAAGGCCACGGAGAAAGATCCTTCAATCACTCCTTCAAAATTAGTTCCGATTTCGAACGTTGCTGTCTTATTCTTCGCTGCATTCTTCTATCTGATCTTCTTCCATTACGAAATTGAGAAAGAGCTAAAGAGATCTATCCTAATTAACACAGCTCTGAGCTTCGTGGGTTTTATCGCAACACTTCTTTTGATTCCTGTGGGCTCCAGGTACGTGCTCAAGCGAAATCTTGTTGGGAATGAACATCAACAAGAAGGGCACCCCTCAAGGTTTAGTCAAAGTGTGAGTTCCTCCACTCTCAAATTATTATCTCTTCTTCATAAATCTTGTAATTTTCAGAATCGTGAACTGTGTAATTCTTAGTTCATAGTGAAGCGAGTTTCTTATTGGAATTAGTCGTGTTGCTGTTTTCAAGGGGACTGGGAATCTAGATCCAAAGCATTTCATAAAGGAATGGTGCCTAGCTAATAATGTTCCCTTTTTCATTTTTGGGATATATGGATTAGCATTTGGTTGAATGTGGGTACTGGTTGTAATATGGTTTTTATTTTGTAGAACCACGTTAATTGTGAAGTTATTTCGTTAGCAAAAATCCTGTAAGCGCCAGTAATATCAAAATTCGAGACATTGATACTTCAACTTACTAGTTGAAAAGAGAAATTGCCTATCACCTTGTTGGGAAAAAAAAAAAAAAACAGATCGGTTTCCCACCACCTGTATGCAAACAATAGAGATACAAAACCAACAACAATGTGCAAAGAACCAATAATCAGATAAAATCGATCAAGCCAAACCACAATAAGAGACACCAATTTTTATCGTGGAAAACCTTCTCAATGAGAAAGGTAAAAACCACAGGACCTAGTCCAGATCAAACTTCCACTATGCAAATAATGAGATTGCAGAGTTCTCTCTAGATACATTAGAGGCTACCAATAAACATCAAGAGTAATACCCTACTCTTGGATAACAAAATATCTCACCAAATAACAAGGTGGAATCACATGAACAGTAACACTCTCACCTCAACTGGCAATGGCAAATACAGGAAGAACTATCACCTTCCTTGCTTCCCTGGACACAAAGAACACTGCCACGCCGCTATAGATCTCCTCACAGAAAGCTCACCTTCTGGTTTCACAGACCAGAATGAAGGAGAAGAACAAAAAGCAAAAAACCCAAACCTCTCTTCAACCTCGTTTTCTTTTTCTTCTTAGAGAAAGAAGATGAGAGATTGAAACAGAGAGAGAGAGAGAGAGACGCAGAGAGATCAGACCGAGAGAGGGAGAGAGAGAGATAAGACCGATAGAGGGAGAGAGAGAGAGAGAGGGAGAGGGGGGGCGGTGCCTTGTTTCCCACTCTCTCTCTTGTCTTCTTCTCATTTTTTATTTTTCTTTTTCAAACACAGCTGGCGCTCCTCTTGACTTGTGAGGAGGACCCAACATACTTCTCCTTTGGGAGCTTAGTGTGATATTGAGAGCACCAAAGCTAATGAAGTCCTTACGAAGTTGATTAGGTAATGAATGAAATGTTAGTCCCACTAGTTAGCTCACTGTCTTTGCATTGGGAGTAAAATCTCCCATAGAAATTGTTTTACACCTTGAGGTGGAAATAATTATAAATGAAGCGAATGTCGTCATTGAACCTTAGTATCTCTGTTAGATGGTTAACATCTATAACTTTCATCTACTTAAAAAAAAAAAAAAAATCTGAAACTTTCGTGAACATGCTTTTTTACCTTGGCAGCAAGATTTGCTAATGAAACTCACAGCTGGATTTATTTTTGTTTAGACTGGTGATTCGGTGTCTTCAACTGTCCCTGTAATCTGTCTTATGTCTTCTTTCCCATTATATTTTATCCTATGTGTAACCTCGAAACATAAAACAATCTCTGGTCCTTTTTTTCCCGCCTTTTTTAAACCCCCTAAAAATGTTTGCATGAGTAGAATATGTAAGCATATGGAGATTCAGTAGTTTGTTTTAGTTGTATGTGCTGTGGTGTGATAATGGGTTCTATGGCTATAATCTTCTTTATGAGTTAGAATGATGCAGGACAACCTAGAGGTTAGAGTTCTTGAAATGAACTAGGAGGAAGAAGTGATAACTTGAGGGCTGCTTACTCAATTGAGAAGAGCATTGTGATCAGCCTTGTTTTCTCCTCACAAGGAGCATTAACTTGTGCAGTGACTTCAGTGTTAGCTAATGGAGCCATGATATCACCAGAATATAAGATTATAACTTCACTCTGATGCCAAATCTGATGTAGGATGGATTGGGATATCCAAATCCTTTGGTTGTGGTGGGTTGACCCTATGTGGTATTCAGAAATGAATAGGGTTGGGAACAGAGAAGAGAATAATCTTTAATAGAGAAGAGGATAGGGGAGAGGAAGAAAAGATATTCAAGAGAGACTATTGCTCAAAGCCCAATTTTCACTTGATTTATCAATAACCAACACATCGGGACACAACCTTTTATACTCAATGAAGATCTACTAACTTGACTTGTTTAACAAGCTGGGGGAGAGTGCTTCGTCAACAAGTTAAAATAACCTGTTTAAGAACTAAAACATTGGTTCTTGAAAAAACTGTAGTTTCTTCCTTAAGAAGTCACTTCTCCTTTAATTTTCTTATACCTTTAGTGAACAAAAGAAAAATTAAAGAAAATAACACTAATGCAAAATGAAAAACTACCCCATATAGGCATATACTATGTAATAACAAATTTTTTCGTCCAAACTTACAAAATTCTCTCTCCTAATGGTTGTAATTACATTTTATGCCCTTACCCAAATTACCAAAACAACCCTTTGAATGATCCCTTATCTGGACCCACAATTGAAGTCTTGAGCTAGTTTTGTGAATTTTGGGCTTGAGTCTCCCAATGGGTTCATGCTGTCAAGCCAACGGAGATCTACTGCATCATAGAAAATAAGAAATTGAGATTTAGGCTGAGAGGTTCTGGGAGGAGTAGTTTGGTCTAAATAACCCTTAATGAAGCAAGGATGCCTGGTGAATGAGAATGATGTTGAAGGGTACATGGTGGAACATGTAGTGATAGAGAGAAAAAGGGGGGGGGGGTTTGGAGTGATCGCATAACTACTTGGTGATTGAGTGCATAAGAGAAGTTGTGGGAATGGGGAGGGCAAGAGACAGAGTTGGGGTTATCTATTTTCAGAAGGGTTGATTACCAAAATTATCATTTCAATGTCAATGTTTAATCATGTATTAATGTATGTAGGGGCACAGTTGGAAAATGGGTCATGCCACATGTAGACCCTTAAAAAGTAGGAATCCTGCTTTGTTTTTGTAGGATGGTATATATATGTATATATATATATATATATATATATTGCATGAAAATAAAGAGCAAAGAGCTGCTGCTGAATCATCAAACACTGAAATTGGGGGAGAAACTTAAAGGAAAGACTTTGGATTAAATAAAACACATTGCAGTTCTTTTCTTTTGAAGCATGTAATTGAAATTAATAGAATAGAGTGAATTCACCACAACCAGATCCAAAAATGCAATTGTAAGGTATTATCTTCTGTTCTCAAACTTCAACGAATATTTTTGAATCAATCTGGTTGTAGGTACTTTAGAATAAGAGTTCTATATTTCTTTTAGCATTCCCTTTGCACCTCAAAGTCCCATATTTCTTCCACTGCCAAACTCCTGTTAGAATGGTTCTTGAGAGAGGAGTGGTTGGGAAACTATTGTCCTATTTGACCACACTTTTGCTTCACTGAGTGTTTCTGAGCTGGAAGATTTTTTTCTCCTGTTTCTCAGGGAGCACTTCTGCGGGAGTAAAACATGTTTCTTAACAGGGTTTAAAAAGTGATTCTGAGTCAGAAAAGAAGTGGAAAACCGTTTGGAAGGCATTTTAACAGAAACATTTATGTCACTTTTACAACACCCAATTTCCGTAATGCATTATCTATTGGGATATAAGTAGGGTTTTTGCATTGCATTTTAAAATTACTGTTTCACCAGGTATACTGGCCATGTGGCAAGTTTAGAATAAATTTGCATTGTGAATTTCCAGGACAAGAATCACGTAATCTTGATGCTTCCTCTTTCCAAACTCATTTAACTATAGACAGTTTGCATATTGAATTCTAGTGCAAAGAAACAAATGGAGGCATCTTATAAATTTCCAGGACAAAAATCATAACCTTGATGCTCCTTCTTTCCAAACTCATCTAACTGTAGACATTAGACAGTTTGCATATTGAAACTAGTGCAAAGAAACAAATGGAAAAGCATTTCTAGAGTAAATAGGATTCTGAAAGCAAACAAAGTTAAGTAAACTATAGCAATGATATCCGCAAAGTGCTTAAAATATTTGTGGCGAAATCGGTTTATGTATCTTAAGAATGCATAGTTTTGTTAATATTTAAAATCATTTATACTTTTGTTCCTAATAGGTTGATGATGCATTATTTTGGTACAATTACTTGCTTGGTCATAGGTCGCTCAACAGTTCAAATATCTGGAGCAAGCTCTACTATTTCAAGTCATCTCAGAAGTATCATGAAAATGCACTTCTTTAAAATCACATGTGGTCTTAGAAATATCAGGAAAATACAATAACATCACACACACTGCTGGGAATCTGATCTCAATAATGAGTTCCTCTAGTATCAGTCAAATGAAAAGAGAAAAGAAAAAAGAGAGAGAGAAGGAAACGTAACTCAGTTCGTAAGAGTGAAGAGAGAGGTTACAAAGAGAGTGATTTTAACAAAGACCAAATCCAACGGCTAAGCAAGACCCTAAATGATGTAAGACTAGATCACATAGGACATAAGCCCGGACAAGATCTGAAATTCTGGCTGAATAGAGAAGATGTCGATTACTCACAAACCACAACTCAGATGAATCTGAATTTTGGATTGAATGGAGATCCTATATGAAGGAACAAGCCACCAAAATCTGAAAAAATTATGCCGGTTGAATTGAGGGATATGCTGTCAACATGAATTAGGAAACTGTTGACCACTCTTCTGAAACTAGGGTTCCTGACTTCGTATGATTATCAAAATTAGAATGAAGATCCCTTGTATGATGTAAAGGTATCCTGCAAAAGCTGAGCTTGAACTGTCGGCTGGTTTAGGAGATCTGATGTAGGTTACTAATTAGGAAACAATTGGGTGATGTGGGAAGACTCCATGATAGCCTTCAGTTGGACTCAAGCTGCTGCTTGAGTGGCCTCCTTGATGTGGAGAACAAAAACTCCAAAGGGCTTTCCTATCAGATGTCAGGTTAGGGAGATAAGGCCCTAATCGATCAGCTTCAAAAACCCTGACAAGATGAGATTGATCCTGGGACCTATGGTTGAACTTCAATTTGAACTTGGTGGCTGGTCCTGGATCTTCGATCACACTTCTAAGCACACTTAGATCACTCTCTCACAAAGTCTAACAGAAAATAAAGTAGGAAAAGAGAAGTCGATGTAGTGGTTGAGAATGGCGAAGAAGAAGGTCAGGTTTTGGGCATCTCACCCCTCAACTTTAGGCATCTCACCTAGGGCCACTCACCCAACTGCATCCCACAGCAAAATAGCATATAGCCATCTCAAATAAATTCATTCAATCTCCTCAAATTGATTACAAAGGTCTCCTTAAATAGGCTAGGCACAGCCTTACAATTTAGATACAAACTAAAAGAGGAAACTAACATAAAATAGAAATTAATGACTTTTAGTAACTGACTACAGACTCTAAGAAACTAGCATAAGACAATAAAGGACTATTCGAGAAGACTAAATCTGACTTTGGCTACTTGTTGACACCACAAAATCGACCAAATTACTGTTTTCACGGGTTCTGTTCACACGAACAATAATTTCTGGTTTTGGGTTGGCTTGATGGGCCAACATTGGGGCTGGCTGGTCTGGTTTGATGGAGCAAGCAGCCCCCTTCTTTTGCAGGCTCGATCTACATCACTAAATCCTGTAGGTGCCGGAAAAATCCTAGCACGATAGCTGCAAATGGATCAGAATGGAACTCAGTTAGAGAGTGATTGAAACAAATATGAAATTATAAACCTTTATTCAGACATTCGACAGAAAAGGGAAGGAGGTAGAGAGGAAGGTAGACGTGGGAAAAAGTGAGAGATGGGAGTGAGGCGGGACCTGCAGGGACACCAGAGACGATGTCAAAGAGAGATGGTGTCGAAAGAAATTAGAAAGAGGAGAGAGATGGGAGGAGTACTTGTGGTGGTGTCTTTGCTCTCTCTTTTGGGGAAGACGACTGGAGGCTCGCGAATCAAGGGTCTCGATCCATTTTTGTTTCATTCAGTTCTTCCTAAAAGTGTTTCCAGAATTCAAAATCAAAATTTTTTTTGCTTCTCTATTTTTATTTATCTTTTATACCAGATGCCCAGTTCATTCCTAGAGAATAGGAAAATGAACCGGACAACCAAGTGTTTTTCCACTCTTTTTTCACTTCCGCAGAGCAGAAAAACAACAAAAACACTCCATGGGAAGTGTTACCAAATGGGGCCTATGTTTTTTTTTTTTAAATGGGGCCTATGTTGCTTTGTGGATCTAGTGGGATGGAGGAGAGGGCAGAAAAATAGGGAGGGGTTTGGGGTAGCTGGATGAGAGAGAGAGAGAGAGAGAGAGAGAGAGAGAGAGAGAGAGA
>NC_056562.1:15458426-15458696 GCF_013358625.1 Macadamia integrifolia | reverse complement strand
GGGGCCTATGTTTTTTTTTTTTTAAATGGGGCCTATGTTGCTTTGTGGATCTAGTGGGATGGAGGAGAGGGCAGAAAAATAGAGAGAGAGAGAGATTCTAGTGATTCACTAGTAAATACATAAATGTTAAACTAGGAGTTGAGATATCCCAATGATGAAAACCTATCAAGAAAAGGAAAAATGAAAATCACAATAAGCAATGAAGAATAATCTCACCACCGTCAAGTGGATGCTTGAGATCATAAGGATTAGCCCTGTGAAAAAAAAAAA
>NC_056562.1:15363085-15458406 GCF_013358625.1 Macadamia integrifolia | reverse complement strand
AAGAATTATAGCTCAGTGAAAAGAAAAAAAACTAAAAATCCAAAAAGCTCTTCTGAGAATGATACCTCTGGAAAAAAAAAAAAAAAAAAAAAACTAAGAATCCAAAAAAGGCCCTATTGAGACTGAAAGCATTTTCCCATGAAGTACTACTGATGTGATCCTTAGAGAAGGAAACAACAAAATCTACTAGGATCTTAGCCACCTTCACACAAATTTATTAAACTTACCTAGTTGACCAAATTGATCCTCCAAATTCAATATCCGGTTGTGGATCTGCATTTGTAGAATTTGTAATTTTCAAATTCAGTATTTGATTCAATTTATATTAATAAGCCGCTGAAAATGAAGCTGCTATTACTACATATTTGTTGGAATACTTGCAAAAAAGTTCACTAGTAAACAATCCTTATTCCTCTTCTTCCCCTACTATCAGTTGATTCATCCTCATTGTCAAGATCAAGGTTCGAAATCTTGTTTCATTTCGGTGTTTCGATGGGTTTAGAATCACCAACTGGTGTATTTTTTTGGCTTGGTTGACTATTTCGGTGGTCAGCAAACGGCCATATTTTGACCTGAAACTTGATGGTAGCTTGTTTTAAGGTTAATAAACATGCTTAGAACATAAATTTGCAAAAATATTATAACATGACATTGTTTTAGAGTTTCACCCTTGTTTGGCAGTAACCGTCGAACTGTTTTGTACCTTCTTTATTGCTAGAACAACATGTAATTTGATAGTAAAACAAATAAATAATGCATCTAAGCCATTATCAAAACATACATCAATATTAATTAACTAATATTTAGAGTACTAAAGTAATATACTATGCAACTCCCTAATTTACAAGTCCCATCTAAAGTCATCCACGGATCATATTAGTTACACAATAGTACAACAGTAATCTTAATGACTATCTAATATCTACTGGAATGAACTATGACGGCTTGGATGGATTCCATGCCCAATACGATGGAGTCGACATGCATTTTCCTCTGACTGCACCACAAATGCATGCCACGTGAGGTCATAAATTGGCCTCTAGTGTCTAGTATTTATTGGAAAGTAACAATTTATGTTAATGGAAAATGCATTTTTAAACCAGAAAAATAAAAAAAATATTTATGTACCAAAAAAAAATTTCGACTCCGTAAGATTATAGATCGGCCTCTAGTGTCTAACATATAAAAAATCTAGCCCCATCCAACATGTATTTATGTACTATTTAAAAAAAAATGGTTTTAGGGAAAGAACTTTACCTTTCCTAAGCTTGGAATGTGTAGATCTTATTGTAGGAGTGATTTGAAAGGCAATATGTGTGATGATGTGGCTAATTAGAGGCCAATAGGGTGACTTATGTTCAAAATGCAAGATGGAACTCAGATTTCACCGAGACAGATGAGATAGGAGAGACAGAGTCGAGTCCATGGTGACATTTATAAGCCTTTACGATGTAACATTTTGGTATCTCGCCGAGACGATACCGATATCTCAGCCGAGATACCGAGATTTCGACCGAGACCATGTACAAAGTATATTTCGTAGTCTATCTCGTCTCGGCCAAAAAAAAAAAAAAAAAACGACATAACCGAGATCTTGGCGAGATTTTGAACCATGGTCAAGACTCTAGTCCATGGTTGTCATGGCATCTGGGCAACCAAGGCGTTGGAAGGGGGCCTAGATGCAAAGCGACACCATCAAGCCATCAAGGCGACCAAGGCGTTGCCTACGCTTTGATAACTATGCTCCAGTCTATTAGATTATTAACTTCCTGACATATGGGTACCTCTTTGTTTTTTCACTGGTGGGCTGTTTTGGTTTGGGTTGAGAAGCATCTCATATTCTCATCTGAACCTAGCCTGGTCTTCAACCACTTCAATATGAGGTGACTCGACCCTAGGTATGTCTTATTCGACTAATTAGAAAATAATTACCCAAAAAGAAAGGGTTTGGTCAGAGTAGGTGTCCAGAGTCTGCAGGCTGCTTTTTGCTATGGGTTTAATAAATTTCCTTACATTAAAGGAAAAAAAAAAGAAGTTTTTGTTCACATACATATATATGCAGTGTGTTGGTTTAGAAAAACAAAAAAATGACTCGGACTTTGACCGAATTTTCTCAATTGATACCATTAAATCTTTCTTTTATTTGGTGGACTTAAATGATCACATCATCTTGTGAAAAGAGAAAAAGTAGAAGAGGATAAGGAATGAAACGAAAAATGCTGCATGCAAAGAACCAAAACACATGGGATCTGATGGGTTTCTAGAAGCATAAGGAATTAGTTTCAAAATCGCAGTGAAGGGAAAAAGACCAGATTTAGAAGAAATTCAGTAAGTTATGATCATCAACTCAGATGTAAATAAAATTCTGGTCGGATATCACTTTAACATTCTAGAAAAATTCTTCAAAATATGATTGAAATCAGATGGTCAGATCTGTAGTTATGAACTAATCTTATTGACAATAGGACTCTTGAAGGATCCCACTTGGAGTAGTACCAAGGATTAAAGTATCGGTATCGGTCATCGTATCGATCGGCCAAAATTAAGATACGTATCGGAGGGTATCGTATCGTATCGGAGATACGCTAAGATACGTTAAAGATACGCACATAAATGGATAGGAAACATTTTTTTAAACACTTTTGCATAAAGAATTTGTTAAAAAAAGCTATTGATAACATGTATTATGCATAAACACTAAATTGAGGGTATCGTACTAAGAATTCAAGGGCTGTAGTTGTCCCATAAATGTAAAATCCTTGTTCCCAACCTTGATTTCCACTTTAGTTAGAGAGAAATATGGCTGACAACAACTTTGGAACAAAAACCCTTCAAAAAATCGTTTTTTTTTTTTCTGAAAAATTACCCATATTGGCCACTATATGACCGTAGCGCCGATACGTATCGATACTCATCGATACGTACCGATATATATATCGATACTCACCGATACGTGCTGATATATACCGATACGTACCGATCGATACATACCGATACTCACCGATACGTACCAATACATACCGAAACATACATTTTACCTCAATTTTATATTTTTCATAGAGTCGTATCAAGGCATGTCGTATCGTATCGATGTGTATTAGTGGTGTATTGATGCATATCAATATGTATTGTAGGATATATATCGATACGAAATGATTTAAAAAATTCAATGTATCGTATCGGTGTGTATCGTATCGGCCGACTAAATTTAAGATACGTATCGGAGGGTATCGTATCGGTATCGGAGATACTTAAAACCATGAGTAGTACTCTAAGAAATCAACACAAAAATCAAAATTTTCAAACTGTGAATGTGTTTACGTTGATGCATACATTGACACTCCCTTCCCTAATAGTTCGAGCTTTTAGGTCAAATAGTAGTGAACATGGTATCTGTCTATCATTGCAGGGAGGTCAAGTATTCGACTCCTGGGAAGTGCGTTGGAAGAGTTTTCCCAACGTTTCTTCTCCCTCGGTGCTGTGCGAAGGAACCACTGCATGAGCTTGATGTGCAAGGACCATGGGACCTTGGCCTGCAAGTGCAGAGGAGTCTTGATGTATACATTGATGCTGCCCTTCCCTAATAGTTCGAGCTTTTAGGTGAAACTGTAGTGAACAGTTTAGAATACTATCTGATTACCAAATATGAATTCAGATTTGAAAACTGATTTGTAAACAATGAGAAACAGAAATTTCCAGCAACTAGAACATGAAGAATAACTGAACAGAAAACCAGAAATTACTAAACTGAATTAATAATAGATAGATTACAAGAATGGAGGAATAAAAGAAAGATATAAACCAAGCATCCCACCTGGAACTAGGCTAACATCCATCAGCCAACCTTAGCATCTCAGCAAGGGTTGTTGCATCCCACAAGGCCACAACAGAGTATTCTGAGTCCCACAGAACGTAGAGGCAGCATAAGCCAATTTTATTCAATAGCAAAATCATTTGGAGCTTTGTGGCTTTTACATCAATGCATAGAAACTAAAAATGTATTTAAATTAAGCAAAGTGTAATTGAAATAGGAAACTCTATCCATAATAGGAATAGATGCCCCTCATAAGTCATAACTGAAACTCTATCTTAACTAGTTAAAATAGGTGTCTCACATGATAGAAACTCTATAAATGTAGGAATAAGAATTTTATTCATATAAGACTATATCATGTCCTTAACAACCAAGGAAATACCAATTACTTAATGAATAAAAAACTCATAGAAAATATAAATTAAAGTATTCCTATCTCTTACCCCTAATTTAGGGCAATTAAAGTGGCCTATTACAAAGAAAACCCCTTGGACTAAAGGTCCAATATGTATAGAATCCAACCCAAGGCTTATGTCCACTAGAATAAGGCCAATTTTGTGTTTTATTTGCATCAGGATCCCTGCTGACTTCATCTGTTAGAGAATTAGTCATTTGTGCATCCACAGGGATCAGATGTCATTGGGGATGAAAGTGAACCTCAATGAGATGAGGCACCTTCAAAGGACCACCTTGATTCATGATAACTGAATTCCCATCACCATTAACATATTAGAATCAATAGATCCAATTGTGGTTGTACCTGAGAAGGTGTAGTTCACACTTGCCTTATCACTAAAAATGCCACCAAGCCCAAAGGCTGGATTCCCCAAAGGACAACTATCAAACGTAAATTTTGTCTTTGTCTTCATTATGCAGGGACCCAGGTTGCTAGGATGCAAGAGAAACTGTTGCACTGTAAAATGCTACATTTGTAGTCAACTGAAGATCCTTGCTATCTTATGCAAATATGCAGTTAGTCTTGTATAATGTATATGTTTTTGACCCCCTAATTATGTTATCCAAATTTGTTGTAATGATATTGTGCTTCCATATTTTTGCAGGCCTGAATCATTGGGTATTGTTATCGGGATTGTTTACATGGTCTTGGCTATATTGTATCAGTATTTTAACTTCACATCGGACTCCAATGTATGTATGTTCATATTTAATATGATTATGGACACCTTTAGCTGTTATAATGATTCATGATGAATTGTTCCATGAATGAAATGTATGTATGCATGGCTGATGGGCCTTTTCCTTTTATCTCTTTTTTGCACGTCCTACTTCACTTTTTTTTTCCTTCTCTTTTTTCCTTTTTTATCAAAGCATCTTTTGTTGGAACTGAATATTTGTGTTGCTTTTGCTCCTTGGACCAACAGAAGTACATGCCTTTGATATACTTCTTTAACCTCTTTATTTGCAACTATATCCATATCTTAAATAGTGTTAATTTTATTGATTGGATAGTGTTGTATCTTAAATAGTGTTTGCCACTATGTCAGGCTATATCCTGAATACTTTTTGATAGGCAACAAGATTGTATTGTATAGCAGGTCTATGCATTCAAGTAGAGTTGGAAAGTAGCTCTGTAGAAAGAAGAAGAAAGAGGAGAAAAAGATAACTATTCCTAAAATTGTAAAGATTATGAATCTTCTATGTTTCCCAAGTTATAAGTTGTTCTAATTGCTGGAAAATGCATGCAGTGGCTTGTTGAGTACAATGCAGCATTAGCTTCTATTTGCTTCATGATTCTGCTTGGATTTGTTGATGATGTCCTTGACATCCCCTGGAGGATGTGAGTTCTTGGGTTACTGTAATTTCTTTTTAAATATTTTTGATATGCTTATTCTCATCTCAAAAGAATTGTTTTCTTGTGGATGGGCTTCCAGAATTTTAGATTTATAACATACCATTGTGTGCTCTAATACAATTAATGACGACAGAAAATTGCTTTTGCCATCGTTTGCTGCACTTCCCCTGTTGATGGCATATGCTGGACATACAACCATAATTATTCCAAAGCCACTTATTCCATATGTTGGGCTAGACGTTCTGGATCTGGGTGAGTGTCATTTCCTCATACTGTGTTTATTTACTTTAGAGAAAGAAAAATAAGAAAGCAACAATCAGAAAGAAGTGTTAAACTGTTAACTGTAAAGAAACTGATATTATATTGTTACAGTAATATGAACTTCATAAACATGTCCTCGAATTGTGACTGACATGATTAGTCGAAGTGGATTGTCAGTTTTGATCACTTTAAGGATATAATTCAGAATAGAATGGCCATATTTAGTTTTAGCAAAGTACTTGGACATAGATTCACAACTAACGATTATGGTGAAGGTGGTGGGATGTTCTCTGCTTCTTGTGGTTTTCTTTTTCTTTGCCACCTTGAAGTTGAATTCCTTTTTCTCTTTGCTTGCTCCCTAGCTTCTTGTCCTGCATTATTCACTTTGTTCTATATTTGCTCATGTGCTTCAAACTGATAAAACTCCCCTTTCCTTTTAGTTGGAAAAAGAATATGTGCCAAGATACACATGGAAATACACTTATGCATAAAAAAAACAATATAAATAAGCAATATATAACATGTATCATGCATAAACACTAAAATGGAGAACACCGTATTGAAAGACAAGTGCATTTAATTGAAATTGTTATAAAGGATGGGGTTTCTTACATGCAGTAATAGTCTATTGTCGACTTTCTGAGAAATTTTAAAATCTGTAAAACAAATTGATGCAATGTTTTAGTTTGCTTTACCTAAATCTACTCAAACATAGCAAAAAACAAAATTTAAAAGATTTCCGAAAAAAATTCGAGTTTTTTCAACTTCCCTATTTTATGCTATGTTTAGCTTCAATGGATAATTTTTTATGCTTCAATCCTTTAAACATCAGCTTGATTGTAGATTTTGAATCGTTTTCTATGAATGATTCAAACCACCAAGTCCAAGATATGAAATGGAGATCGACTGTGCAGTTGTGTTTCAAGTTATGGAAACTTGCGTACCGCTAGCGAGAAGAACATACTTTGTTTCGAAAGTGAAATGGTTTTGTAGATAAGTATCTTAAGTATCGGTACATGTCAGCACGTATCGTATGATTCGTACCAATATGTTAGGAGACACTGCATTTTAAAAAACAGTGTATCGTATTGGTCCGTATTATATCGGCATCGGCCGATATGATATGATAAGGACCAATACTTTAAACCCTGCCTAAGAGTTTTATTATCTTCCGTTCCTCTTCTTATTAATTAAATTTTCTTCGTTTTTCCTATCAAAAAGTAAAATGAGATAAATGATGTGCTGCAGTTTATTTGGAGATAGCTTCCTGAATGGACATAAAAGAAAGACGACTTGTCTTTTTTATTTTAGGAAAGTCATTTCCATTGCTTTTACAATGAAGATGGGTCAGATGATCATGCCAATTAGTTGCATCTGTCAAAATTTAACTACCAACTGTGAACTAAAAGCGAAAGAGGCTAGGGTATGCCAAATCATATATTTATCGCTTGTGCTAGAGGTCAGGCCTCGATGCAAAGGTAAGGTTAATCCATTGTGACCTAGTGATTGAGTGTTTGAATTGGGAAACAGCCTCTCTATGAAGCGGGCGTAAGGCTGTGTACATATCTGCCCCTGCCCAGACCCCACAGTGGTGGGAGCCTCGTGTGCTGGGTATACCTTTTTTTGTTTCTTGTGCTAGTTGGCAATGGGGATGATGAGAAAGCAACCAGAGCAAATGTCTCAGTGTCAAAAGAAAGGATAAGAGGATATATCATCACTTCAGTTACTACATCTGATAAATCTTTGCTTTTCTGGAGTAGTAATTGATTGTGTGGATCTCTGTTTGTTTTCATGATAAATAAATGCCTACTTTGGATGAAGACCTCATTCTATTATTGGGTGTGACAGGATGGATATATAAACTGTATATGGGCCTTTTGGCAGTATTTTGCACCAACTCCATCAATATCCATGCTGGCATAAATGGCCTTGAAGCTGGACAGACAGCTGTAATTGCATCTGCTGTAAGATCAATAGTGATGCAGCAGTTTGAATCTAGTTTTACTATGATCCTCATATATCTGAAGCTAATGCGTATATGTGATTGCAGATCTTAATACATAATGTGATGCAAATTGGAGTGTCTTCAGACCCAGAGTACAAGCAAGCTCATGCATTCTCTATTTACCTTGTGCAACCCTTGCTGACCACTACACTTGCTTTACTTTGTTATAACTGGTAAATGTTAAGGAGGAATACTATGTAGCAATGCGTTAGTGCATTTCATGTTGTCTACCCTGCTAAATGACAAAAAAAAAAAAAAAAAAAAAAAAAAACTGGATAGTGGTTCAGACAGTTGCAACCTGTAATGGAAACCTTTTCTCATCAAATGTTGATATCCACCTGAACCAGCAGACCCATTGATTGCCTAATTTTGATGTGTAAACCATTAAACCATGTTAATTGCAAATTCTTTTTTCATTCTTGAATATTCTCACTGTTTTTAATGTTATCTGTTATTCTGTTGTGCTGGTTATTACAGGTATCCTTCTTCAGTTTTTGTTGGCGACACCTACACTTACTTTGCTGGAATGGCTATGGCTGTGGTTGGCATACTAGGTCACTTCAGGTGTTTTTTCAAACTTGCTTTCCAGAGCCATCATATAATTATTTATAATAGAAAACTTCAGTGACTTGATGTGGTTTCTTTCTGTTATTAGAGGATCTTATACCCTAGTTGTTTGGGACACCTGAATTTGGTCTTCCAAAAAGAAAAATTAATAATAATAAATAATAAATAAATAATGTTTTCACAACCAGAATTTTGAATCAAGGCTGGTTTTGGTGTCCTATGGGATCAAGTTCATTTACATCTCCTTGATGATAGCACCTCTCATGCTATTCTAGGAAATCATTCAATGGTGGGTGCTTGGTTCTCCAACTTTGAGTGCTTGGCTAAGCCTGATTATAAATATTTGGGATGGGAATCCACAAGTTCAGAACCTTATGTTTATCATCATAGTTGTCATAGTTGTCATGGCAACACCAACAAGGCGACCAAGTCAACCAAACACTTGCCCGCAACACTAGTGATGCAGATTAATAACCAAAAATAGGCTTGTTTTATTAGGAAAAATCCTAGGGTTGGGTTCCATGCATGTTGGACATTTGATCTCATGTGTTTTGAATGTAATAGACCACTTTTATGGGCCTAAACTACGGGTTCTAAGGTTGCATTCGGGATTCACTGATTTGTTTCCTTTTTCATTAGTTTCCTTTTTTGGTTGGGTTTGATTTGAGTTATATTTGTTTCCTTAGGAGTCAAGTTATTAATTGAGTCAAGTCATTAGTAGTTAGTTTCATTTTTCAACTAGTTTCTAATTCCAGTTAGTTTCTAATTTCAGTTTTTAATAACTGTTGTATTAGGAGAATATTTGGTTTCCTTTTTGAGGAACCTTCTATTTTGTAATTCCCTCCCCCATCAACATTATAAATAAAGAAAATGAGGCTCCTAAGGCTGAGATGATTTTGATAAAAAAAATTAATGGTTGTTGCTATTGTCTTCTCCATGAAGAGTTGTCTTGTGTTTGATCAAGGCTGATGGAATTGGTGTTTGATCCAATTGACTCTTTGTAGTGTGAAGCCCAAGAGGTTCCTTTTAAGTGTTTTTCTTCTTATTCTTCAAGGTTCTTTTCAAGGGTTTACTGCTGATCAATCGAACCAGGTATTTTAACTTTTAGTTCTGCCCAGAAATTCCAGAATTTCTTGCTCTTCAATCCTTCTCTCTCCTGGACAGACCAACCATCTGATTAGGCTCAAATTTAGATCGAAGATGCACCTCTCCTAGTGTGTGACTCAGAAAAAATTACAAGCCTATTGGTCCACCTGATTTTGAGTTATTAAAGATCCCCCAATTCTGTCTTATAGTGGCTGTTATTCTGTTTTCAGACCTAAGACCAGAATCGATGGAACTAACCTGTTTGCTTCTGATTCTATGGATGTGTATTCATGATTTATGATCTGATATGTGACCCTATACCAACATCTGATTAGTCCTTTCTGCTGGTTTATGTTATGATTTCCTAAGCTCCAAGTTTCTCAATCTGAAATTCTGATTACAGATCTGATTTTCTTAGTTCTGATCTATTTGTTTTGCTATTCTGTTGTGGTTATATGGTTGTTCTTTGATTAAAAGTTGTTACAGTTGAGGCTTGGTTAGACTCCCTATCATCGTAGTTGTCATAGCATCTAGGTGAAACACGGCGTTGGAGGGGGCCTGGATGCACGGCAACACCAACAAGGCGACCAAGCCAACCAAACACTCGCCCGCAACACTAGTTGTCAAGGTGCCTTGATGCCAAGGCGGTCACCTAGGCGACGCCTTGACAACTATGCTTATCATAGAGGTAAATGTCTTGGAGCTTGGAGGGAGACCACCAGATATAGGAATAGGATGTCTCAGGCGACTATTCAACTGAAGTGCAAGGGTGGTTTGAGTGGTATGTGCTGACAATGGATATCTTCTCATTAGTTGAGCATCAACACCTCTAAAATTGTGCTGGTGGAAACTTTTTGGAAATGATCGACTGTGCATGATTTGTTAAGGATTTACAGTTGTCTTTATTTTATAGACCTTGTAAGGGAAACAACATATGTGTTTTTTCCTTTCAATCGAACTTTATCTTTTCGTTGTCTATTTGTAGAGAAAGGGGAGAAAACTCTGGAATACTGAAACTTGAGGTGGTATTTACTGAATACTGAGTGGATAGTCAAAGCAGAGTGGTGGTGATGTCGTGGTCATGCCAATGGTGGCAGGAGAGCTCGTTAGCTTCCAAAAGTATGCGGTTAACATGAGCTAATTACGGGAAGTGAATTTTATTGGGGGTAATGAGACTGCATAATATAATCTTTTTCAAACTGTTAGAAGAGTGTGATTGGAAGAGTCTCTTTATTTATTTTTATATTGCTTGGTCCAAAACCTATTCCACCAAACAATAATTATCTGTAATGTTGCTGTTAAACAAAATCAAGGGAAACTAGAATGCTGGTTAAACGGTTTTTAGGGGGATGGGGGTTTGTTTGTGCTGCTATGATTTTGTATGATTCATAGAGGCTGATGATGGAAGTGATGCGGAATCATCTTAAGCTTCAAATGATGATGTTTCTTCTTGGGAAGGCCCATAATCAATTCAAGGGGGGTTGCATGCATTGGACAACATGGAAAATTCCTTTTGAATTTTAAGTCATTATGTAGGTTATTTGCATCACTTTCTCTTGGGCTATTTTTTTTTTTGGTCAAAACTTATCCGTTCATTGTGTTATTCTGTTTAAAACCTATTCAGTTTCCTTTCTAATGTGACCCAGATCTTGCGTTTCCAAGCTGCATTGGGAAAGTTATGGCCAATTCTGTTGATAGAGTGTTAGTCTGTGGCTGGATTTCTGTTTGAAGTAGTTTAATTTAGATATGAATTTGATTTAAAGTATGTCTTAAGTTGATCTCTTTAATTTATTTGTGAAGTGTTTAGGCTTTCATTGGAGTTGTTGAATTGTCATTGGAGCTGTATTCGGAGTCTTAGTTTAACTTGGAATTAAGTAATGAAACTTCAGATTTTCTCCCCACTCATAGTAGATTAGGAATAATAGGGACCCCATAAATATGTGCGGTGAGAACCATTGTAATTTGGAGCTTTTTGTTAGAGAATGAAATGGTTATTGATTTTCTGCAGGAATCTATGGGTTCTTGGCTCGCCACTTTTTCTGCTGTTTGGCTGTTTCCATTGTTGTAACTGTTTGTTCACTCTATCTAATTCCATTTTCGCATCCCTAATGCAACATAGGATAATGTTGCATTAGGAGTCTTTGAAAGTGTTAAGTTTTGTGGTGGGAGGGGGGATGGGGAGCTTTCTTCCCTGCTATGGAAGTAGATTTGGTCAATATCTTGTTAGATTGTACAACGATAATGATTTACAAATCACTCAATTAAATAGTTCTCTCATTTTTTCCTGGAACAAAACCTGTTTGTGTTTTGAAAATCTTCAAATTTTGTGGCCAAGCAATTAATTGGGATCCTACCAACTCACAAGCTTTAGGAACATACTTTCTGTCCCATAAATGTGCCTTCTATTCTATTCAACAGGACCCACCAAATCGCAAAAGGGGTGATCTTTCTGGACATCTTTCCGTCAATGTTGAACCATATCTAGGCCAGGAGATAAAAATCTGGAAATCATTGGCTCATTGCTCGGAGTGGCCCATACTGTAGCGAACATAATGAGGCTGTAAAACCACACAATATTGAGATGCTTCACAATTAATGAAGAGATGGACAACATACTCTTCATCCTTTGGAACATTTATGATAGCAAGAAAAACATTTAACCCTTGGGGGAATACTTCATCCAGAAAACTTTTACAGTGCTGGATTTTTTGTCGACTCAATATGGGTATTTTGAAAGCTGACTGTGAAAAGAGTGAATATCTTCCCCATTCTGCTCTTGTTCTTTTCCAACTGCACATTTGCATGTTACGCTACTAAAAAACTGTAAGCATTCAAATTCTCTCTCCAGCAATGCTCATCTACACTGTGGGCACCGAGACAATAATCCATCTCAGAACTGATAGTGTTATCATTCTCCAGTTAAATCCATGTGATGCAGTTACACACAATTGGTCCAATCAGCACATGTAGGGGCTTTGTTTATTTGTTTGGGGTTATTTATGTAACTGGGATTTTAATTTTATATATGAGTTCGATAACAATGGAGTCGTTGGAGGTAGGAGGTAGAGTTTGTTCCTGTTTTAGAATCCAGTTAGGAGTCTTCTTTTTTTTATTTTTCGTAGATATAGATGTATCCCATTGATTTACAGAATAGAGTTGAATGAAAGAACTTTTATGGTTCTGATTCCTTGCTCTGTTTCTGTATTTTTCCTGCAACTGATCTACTGTAGGCAAGCCCCATTAAAGTAATATTTGTTGGGTTGGTCTACTTACCAGGGCTGGGTGACTCCATCCCTAAATTTGTAGCACCATCGGGATGATCCGTGAGCAGTTGCAGCTCCATCAGTTGGAGTGAGTCACCATTGGCTCCTCTTCTTATCGTGAGGAAGGGGTTTTTTTTTTTTTTTTTTTTTTTTTTTTTTTTTTTTTTTTTTTTTAATATATATTTTTTATTATACTACTAAAAGCATATCTTTTCTTATTTACACATAGTCCCTCCTCTTCTAAGTTCCTTTTGTTCTTGTTCCATGCTTTTTCAAATTCTATATTTGCCCTTCCCTTTGATTGTTTAATTACTGATTCATCCCAATTCCTATTTTCCCTTTCCAAAAGGGTTCTAAACTGTTCTGGATATCTACAAAATTGACACTGTTCATTGCGATTAAGTTTCGTATTATTTTGGTGTGCCCATAGTGACACATAATATCGCATCACATGGCTTTGCTGATACTTCCACATACATTTATCACAAAGCTTACTTGAGTCAGACCAATTATATTCATAGAAGTTAACTGAACCTACCATTGCCAACTTTAAGACCTGCCCTTTCTTTAGATTGTCATAGTACCTTGCAATTTCTTTCCAAATTCCTATCCCATTGCCTGAATCTACTCTTCTTTTATGGACCTCTGTTGTTCGACTATGTGAAACATTTTCAGAGGGCTGAATCGTCTAGGCTATACCTCCATTCATGAAAGTCAACCTTTTTATTCCCAACCCTAAGTTTTAGTGTACCAAAGCAGGAATCATGAAAAGCAGTTACATTCTTTTGGGGGTCCATTTGGTGTTTCTTTAGAGCAGGGTACTCATGCAAGTTTGGAAGTGATTGGAAACTATAGGGGTGGATGAATTAATGGGCCAAGCAACCTGTTATTTTTGGTTTATTTTTTTCTACTGAACATCTGGGTTAGAGAGCTACTTTTGTTATTTTAGGTTTAGTATTTCTGTTTTGAAGTGGTTTTGAGTCAAGCCCATGTGCTTTTGTTTTATGAATTTAGTTCTATTGTTACTTTTGAGTCTTCTTTATTTTTATTTGTAGAATTCAATTTTGGGTTCAGATCTTCAGCACTATTTCCATTACTTCTCTCTAGGCCAACTTTCAAGCAACTTCATCTCTTTTTCATGATTTTTTTTTTGATAGCTTATGCAGGTATCTTTAACGAGATCATGATCTTGCAAATATGAAGTATTTGGAAGAGTTCTGGCTAAAATAAGAGCTGGTGCTGATTTGTGATGGGATTTCTGTCATTTACAGCGATTATTCTTTAATTATAAATGATAAATGGAATATTTTTCCTTACTCTATTACTTTAGGGAGTTATTTTTAAATTTAGAGTGATTATTTTTAACAATTAGGTGTACTTGCTTAGGAACCTTGGGTGTGACGTTTATCTTGTTTCCATTTTTGTTCTTGATTCCTATACAGATTTGAAACTATTTTTATCACGAAATTATTCCCCATAACCAGAACCTTGGTCCCACATCCATTTTTGTATTAGCATGAAGCCTGGAAGAGATGATTGAATTCCACGCATAAAGTCAAATGTAAGGAAATACAGGGAATGTAATTATTTCAATCTCAAATTCTATGGCTTGGAGAGATTCAACACTTTCTCCTGATCATGGTGCATTGGGTTCAGGAATTGAGATCTGATGGTTGTACTTTAGATCCTGTCAGATAGAATTACCTGATTTATCACTGATTTGATAGACCTTGTCTACAAGACAGGAGTTTCTTGCTTGGTCTTCTTGATCCAATCCGCATACCAATGTGAATCACGAACCTGTCCTATATCAGTGATGAGTTCAAAGAAATGTGGGACTTGTATTGGTGATTAATTCTCAAGTCCTCAGGAGTTTTGACTCTGAAAACCCATAACCACTGGAATTGGGTCAATTTGAATTTCCATGATCTCCTGAAACCATATTTGTATTTATATTTGAAGCTTCATATACAACCATCATAACCTTTTTTTTGGGGGTGAGGGGGGAATAAGTGTAGTTGTGGATAAGCACAAGCTATGGATATTAGTTCATGCATTTATTTCTTTTGGTTGCATAAGTTACCTGTTTTTCCATGTGAATATACAAATGCCTAAATTAATTGTTTATCTTTGCTTCTATTCAGTGAAACACTTTTGATCTTCTTCTTGCCACAAGTTTTTAATTTCCTTTTGTCACTCCCTCAGGTATGGTAAAATATCATCTTTCATTGTAAACACACTTTTAACACCCCCCCCCCCCCCCCCCCCAAAAAAAAAAAAAGAAAAAAAAAGAGTATCCTGATGGAGTCTTTGTTTTGTTTCGTCTTGCAGCTTTCTGGCTATCGCTATTGTCCACGACACCGTCTGCCAAGGTAACTTTCTGGTTTCTATAAAATTGTCTGATCATATGCTTGCTGATACTAAAAAAGCCAATTTGCTAACTAGAGCAGGTAATCTGTTTATGGTTATTCCTCAATAATGTCCTGAAAAACCTTTTGCTTTTGCAGGTTTGATCCTCAGACAGGACTATTAACTGGGACAGATGATGGGACACTTGTGAATTTCTCTTTAAGATGGTTTGGCCGGATGTCTGAGAAGTCTCTTTGCCTTCTGCTTCTTTTTTTACAGGTGATCTTTGCACTTATACTCATCTTCCTTAGGCCTTTCATAGCATTAGTCTCCTGTATACTCATTCTCATTCCGCCATGACAAGCATAAAGCTATTTTATGTTCAACAGGCTCTTGCATGTGGGTTTTGTTTCTTCCTGAGGTACTGCCTTACCGGTTGGTATAAATAAAGTAGTGGAGAACCTGAAAAGAGTATGCGGTCCATCAAATTGACATGTGAAAACTTCTGACCCTGCTGTTTCTCTCAAATCTAGCCATTACATCTCTCTTCAAGTTATGCAAAGATAGCACATGGCTTCAGATGCATTTTTATGACTGTAAAAAACACAGTTGGTTTAGGTCACAGTTTTGAGATTGTGCAACTGTGGTGGTAGGGTAGGATGAGAAAAAGCTAAAACATTTTTTATATGTATTGGAAAAAATTCTCCCGCTAGCTGAAATATGTATCATGATATTTTATATTCTGGAATATGTTGAGTACCATTACAGTGGCAAACAACTTTACTGGTTCAAATTGTTGTTGGAGATAAAGCAAGAGTTGGAATGTATCGGAGGTAGGGGTTAAAAAAATAATTGGAATGTATATAAGCCTATGCTTATTTATTTCCATTCACTAATTTGTTTTTACATGTTTACCTGATGGTAATTCATTTGCTTCCCCCACCCCACCCCCCAAAAAAAAAAAAAAAAAAAAAAAAATGCATTGGTGGAACATATATCTATCCTCTGTTTGTTGTAAATTATTGTGAACAACTATTAAAACAAGTGATGGACCATTGATGCACCTTGCTTGATTGCTACTGTCAAATCTTTGGTGGTTGTGACCGTAGGTGGTGATATGGCATCATGACAGACAACTATTGGCAATCATGTTGTCAAGTAGCTCTCGAGTTTGTGGTGTATTTACTAGTTTTATCTCCACAGCTCCCAGTTTGTTCAAAGAATACTCATACTTGGACCCTATCTTATTTCATAACCGGGGAGAAAAAGGGGGGAAGGGGTTGGGGGGGGGGGGTTCTGGTTTTTTTCTTGTTTCTGTTGTTATTTTTGATATTTTATGTGTATGTTTTGGAATTAAAATAGATGTTGCTTACATTACTTTAAATTGATGAGTACAACAGGATATTACAATGGAGAAGCAACTAGCTTACAATGAACTTTAACAAAGCTCTAATGGAGTGACATTCCAATACCCAAAAAGACAAGGTACCACAAACCAAACCACTTGTAATAACAGGCAAAGCCAAAAAATGTAAAACAAAATCCATGAGTACATGACAATAGGCCAAAAGATAAAGATACAAGTTCCAAAACCAAAACTGGGAAAAGCATCCTTTTCTAGGCAAACAGACCACATGAGGAAGGCTCATGCCACTAGAGATTTCAGTCAGAATTTGAACAACTTAAGGTGGATGAAGATCAGTGAAAACATCCTCTGCAGTGAGTGCAGAGGCGGTGAGCATTGGAAGGTCGAGATGACCTCGGGGCTCATGCACAGATGCTCTCGGCCATCCGATGCTCACCACACCGCCACTCAAATAAGTCTAAAATCAGAGATTTGAGTTTCAAGCTTCAGCTCGAAAGTAGACATTTAACTGTCCATGGTTTGGCAAACTGAGTTATTTAAGACCAAGGTGAGAGTGTTCAAGCCCAGATTGCTAAAAGCAGTTACAACCATCCATATTAAGGCCATGTTTGGTTTGTATTCTTGGAATACATTCTGGGTCTAGAACACATTTTGAAGTGAAAAAAAAAGAAGAGTTGGGTTTTAAAATATGTTCTAGACACTAGCTATTTCCATAATGCATACCAAACACAATATAAGATTTCACCATCAAAATGGGGGAGGATGCCATTTTAGCCAATGGTCCTAGGCAGTGTGACATTTGAGGTACAAGATGGACCTGGCTCCTCTCTAGTGGGTGGGCAACAGGACACAAAACAGGAGAGAAAGTGAAACCCATGTTTCTCTCTCCTGTTTTGTGTCTTGCTGGTCCCTTACCAGCCACCCCTGGCTAGAGAGGATCTAAATTCAGGCCTTAGTGAGGATCTCAGCTGTTGGTTGGACTTAGGCACCAATGCAATACATGGCCAGGGTCAATCCGATGGTTGGGACACTCACTGGCCTCTCCAGCTACTGGAGAGGATCCCAATGCGTTCAAGACTGTTCGGCATGAGTTTTTAGAGGCCTAAGGTAAGGCCATCCAAAAGAACCGATCAGCAGGAGGAAAAGTGCCTGAGTTCTGAAAAGCAAAACCTGTAGGAAGGAGCCTTCCATTTGAGCCCTAACAAAATAGCAAAATAATAAGGGAAGGCAAAGAGAAATGGTGTAATCTTTCAAGTGAGTACACAACCAAACGGCCTTGGATTAGTAGGTGGAAGTTAAACAAAATTTTGTTGAACTCTTTTGATAATCGAAGAAAATATGTCTCATGGTTTCTGGTTCTTCAGGACGGGTAGATTAAGATAAAATTTCTTCTAAGGGCACAGGATGTGGCGGTGTATAGTAAGCTAGCAGACAACCCCAACACCAATGGGGGTACAGGATGGGGTATCACACATGAAGGATAAGGGGGTCATTTTAAGAAAGGGAAGAGAGAGAGAGAATGGGTGGTAGCTTATGGTAATACTGGCAGCATACACAACCTTTTCTTCTTAGTGTATATATATAGGAAAAAAAGACTTTGTCTGGGAGTGTAGTGCCTACTCCCAATCTTAGGATGGGGTGAAATGCCCACCCCAACCCTAATGGAAGGCCCAAATCCCTCACATGTTGATGCTTTTGGTTGCACTCCCATTGGCCCCTATGTCGACACAGGGGCTACGCTCTTGGATAGAAAACTCTTCCCTCCTCCTTTAGTATAATATGTCTCAAATGGCGGGAATTCAATCAAGATCTCACGTTTCGATATTTAAAATCAAAGAAGCAAGCAAAAGCAATGGATCTATTTGGTGGTAAATGAAAATTAAAGAATAAGAAAGTGGGATTTTCAAACCTAAAAAAGAAAACTTTTTGTCAACATGATTATATAAAAGACTTAAATTTCTTATAATATTTAATAATGATTCTTATTAGATGTAATTTTTATTTCAAATGCAAAGGTTTGGGATACAAAGTAAAGTGAAATTTAATAACTAATTATAGAAATGATTTTTTTTGAAATTTTCCCTACAATCAAACGAAGCCAATAGAAATATGATTTCCCTTGTTAAGATTATCTAAAAGGGTTATTAATTTGTGCACTTTTACCTTCACAATTTTTTTTTTTTTAATACTTTATATGGGTGCGAGTGGCCATCATGGTGATCAAATTTCAGCCTAAAACAAATAGTAAATATGTCAAAATGTGAGTTGAAAGTTTTACACAAAAAAAAATATATAAAAATGCCATTAATGGAATCTAGTCGTATAATTGTAATCATCAAATTGACAATCTACTTTTTATTGGACTGAAACTTGACCTTTGAGGGATGTTTGGTTGTCATGTGTGTGGATGTGTCTGCATGGAATCAGATTCTCTCCAGTGTCATTGGAGGCCTAATGTACATCCAATGGTTGAGAGGACTCAAGGGTACACACCCGTGTGTTGGGCTGCATGCCCAAGTCCTCCCAACCATTAAACACAAGCTAGGCTTCCAGAGTGTGTGTGCGTGCATTGCACTTGGCCCCAACAACCTTAAGCCATTTGAAGATCTCTCTGGACAACAAATCAATTTCCAAAAAAGTCGAATTTTTCTTTAACACTAATACCCCACTTATGGCCATAAGGCCTATGTCAGACATCCTTGGTATTCATGAAATGGACCCCACTTCTTACCTTGGAACTCCTCTCTTCCCATCAAGATCCAAGTTCCACCGACTCCAGCCTCTAATCCTCAGAGTTAATCTCTTGGAGCTCAATTTGTAAGCATAGATAAATGGGCAGTTCAGAAAATTGAAAAAGTTTCATTCATATTTTTTTTTTGGGAAAATTACATGATTACTCACTTCTGGTTTCTCTTAACAAAATTACTTATCAAAAGTTTCAGTTAACAAAAATACCCAAAATTAGGTTTCCCTTTACAAAATTATCCACTTAAAGTTTAAGTTAACCAAAAAACCTAAAATTGAGTTTAGGTTTACAAAACTACCCACTCAAAGTTTTAGTCATAAAAAAATACATGATTATATGTGGAAGATGAAGAATCACTATTTTGGGTAGTTTTGTAAATCCAAACCTGATTTTGGGTATTTTTATTAACTAAAACTTTGGGTGGGTAGTTTTGCAAACTCAAACCTAATTTTGAGTATTTTTGTTAACCAAAACTTTTTGTGGGTAATTTTGCAAAGAAAAACCCAAAAATGAATAATCATATAATTTTCCCATTCCTTGGTTCTAGGTGTACGCACTACTATGGTGGCCTAGAGAGGGATTGGAAATCGAAAGGCCCAAGGGTAAGAACACCCAATATGTAATTTTGAGTATTTTTGTTAACCAAAACTTTTTGTGGGTAATTTTGCAAAGGAAAACCCAAAAATGGATAATCATATAATTTTCCCATTCCTTGGTTCTAGGTGTACGCACTACTATGGTGGCCTAGAGAGGGATTGGAAATCGAAAGTCCCAAGGGTAAGAGCACCCAATATGTAATCTTAAGAGAGTCAAAACCACGACCTCCAGCAAGACAAGGCTCAAGTGCCTAGCTGCAAACCTTATTCTTTTAAATGTTCCCTCATTATATTGCCTTGAAATCCTAGAAATCTCTCTTAGTGCTGATCCTTTCTTGGATTTCCTTTTCACCCCCATCACAAAACCTGAAATAAAAACAAAGGGGTACTCGGTGCACGAGGCTCCCACAAATGTGAGATTTTTCTCAAAAAAAATTATTAAAGGTGGAATCAAGGATTAAAGTATCGGTATCGATCATCGTATCGGTCGGCCAAAATTAAGATACGTATCGGAGGGTATCGTATCGTATCGGAGATACGCTAAGATACGCTAAAAATACGCACATAAATGGATAGGAAACACTTTTTTATACATATTTGCATAAAAAAGTAGTTAAAAAAATTTATATATAACATGTATTATGCATAAACAGTAAATTGAGAGTATCGCACTAAGAATCCAAGATTTGTAATTGTCCCATAAATGTAAAATCCTTGTTCCCAACCTTCATTTCCACTTTAGTTAGAGAGAAAAATGGTTGGCAGCAACTTTGGAACAAAAACACCTCAAAAAATTATGTTTTTTCTAAAAAATTACCCATTTTGGTAATTTTATGACCGTATCGGTACGTATCGGTGTGTATCGGTCGATACATACCGATACACACCGATACGTACCGATACATACCGATACGTATCGATACATGCCGAAACGTACATTTCACTTCAATTTTAAAATTTTCATAGAGTATCGGTGAGTATCGGTGCTTATCGGTGGTGTATCGGTGCGTATCGATGTGTATCGTAGGATACGCATCGATACATAAGGGTTTTAAAATTTTCATGATACGTATCGGTATGTATCGTGCCGATGCCTACTGATACGGATACTTATCGGACGATACGGCACGATACACACCAATACTTAAAACCATGGGTGGAATCACATGTCGATCTAAGATGAGGGACCTACTTCATCATGATGACCTCTGCCCTTTCTGTCAAATGGAAAGAGAGTCTGAATGGCATATTTTCCTATCTAGTAACTTTTTTAAGCATATATGGGTTGAAGGTTCTCTTGGCATGAGGACTGAATTCCTTCGCAGGGAAAGTATTGTTGATATGATCATTTTTTTTCATTCATAATCCATCCTTGTCAACCTCTGAACTTACACAAATCCTCTCCTCCTCCTCCTCCTTCACCACCTATTTGGTTTGGATTATGAGAAATGATATCATGTTAGAAAGGCTAAACACTAACCTTCCATCTCTTCTCTCATATCTCCCAATGAAAGAACAACATCAAACATGTTCCAATTACCACCAATTAGCCTTGAATTAACTTGAACAAGTGGAACATCAAAGAGGTTTGGAGCAATTCATAGATGTTAGAACACATATGACCAAAGGATCACAATGCCTATTTTTTTTTATGTATATCATATTTTTGTAGAAATGCAACCCTAAAACGATGCAAAAGATAATGAAAAAACAATAACAAGCAATGCACACAGATTTACGAGGTTCGGCAAGATTGCCTACGTCCCTGGTGAGATGAGATCCTGCTTCACTATCAATGGAGAATAGGGTTACAGTGCTCATCCCTCACACCTCTCAATATTGCTTGCATTACAGAGAAAGAAACACTCGCTACAAATATATAGCGAAAAACCCTAATTCAGAAAGTACACAATTGCCCTCAAATAAAAATTTCAAACAACCCTCCTACACCCTTTGCCTGTTGAGGTGCTGCACTAGTAGTCCTTGGATTAAATTGTGACGGAATACAAGACATCGTACACCAATAATTTTTTCTACTCTACTTTGCTGGCTTAGGCTTAACAATGACGTGGTCCTTTTCATGGCACAATTAGCACATAGGGTTATGAATAAAAAACTGAATTTAGCATCTCAAAAACTGACATTGATGTACTTAATCTTTTCANTGAAGATCTCTCTGGACAACAAATCAATTTCCAAAAAAGTCGAATTTTTCTTTAACACTAATACCCCACTTATGGCCATAAGGCCTATGTCAGACATCCTTGGTATTCATGAAATGGACCCCACTTCTTACCTTGGAACTCCTCTCTTCCCATCAAGATCCAAGTTCCACCGACTCCAGCCTCTAATCCTCAAAGTTAATCTCTTGGAGCTCAATTTGTAAGCATAGATAAATGGGCAGTTCAGAAAATTGAAAAAGTTTCATTCAATTTTTTTTTTGGAAAAATTACATGATTACTCACTTCTGATTTCTCTTAGCAAAATTACTTATCAAAAGTTTCAGTTAACAAAAATACCCAAAATTAGGTTTCCCTTTACAAAATTACCCACTTAAAGTTTAAGTTAACCAAAAAACCTAAAATTGAGTTTAGGTTTACAAAACTACCCACTCAAAGTTTTAGTCATAAAAAAATACATGATTATATGTAGAAGATGAAGAATCACTATTTTGGGTAGTTTTGTAAATCAAAACCTGATTTTGGGTATTTATATTAACTAAAACTTTGGGTGGATAGTTTTGTAAACTCAAACTTAATTTTGAGTATTTTTGTTAACCAAAACTTTTTGTGGGTAATTTTGCAAAGGAAAACCCAAAAATGGATAATCATATAATTTTCCCATTCCTTGGTTCTAGGTGTACGCACTACTATGGTGGCCTAGAGAGGGATTGGAAATCGAAAGGCCCAAGGGTAAGAGCACCCGATATGTAATCTTAAGAGAGTCAAAACCACGACCTCGGCAAGACAAGGCTCAAGTGCCTAGCTGCAAACCTTATTCTTTTAAATGTTCCCTCATTTATTGCCTTGAAATCCTAAAAATCTCTCTTAGTGCTGATCCTTTCTTGGATTTCCTTTTCACCCCCATCACAAAACCTGAAATAAAAACAAAGGGGTACTCGGTGCACGAGGCTCCCACAAATGTGGGATTTTTCTCAGAAAAAAATATTAAAGGTGGAATCACATGTCGATCTAAGATGAGGGACCTACTTCATCATGATGACCTCTGCCCTTTCTGTCAAATGGAAAGAGAGTCTGAATGGCATATTTTCCTATCTTGTAACTTTTTTAAGCATACATGGGTTGAAGGTTCTCTTGGCATGAGGACTGAATTCCTTCGCAGGGAAAGTATTGTTGATTTGATCATTTTTTTTCATTCATAATCCATCCTTGTCAACCTCTGAACTTACACAAATCCTCTCCTCCTCCTCCTTCACCACCTATTTGGTTTGGATTATGAGAAATGATATCATGTTAGAAAGGCTAAACACTAACCTTCCATCTCCTCTCTCAGATCTTCCAATGAGAGAACACCATTAAACCCATTCCAATTACCACCAACTCCCTTCCATCTCTTCTCTCATATCTCCCAATGAAAGAACAACATCAAACATGTTCCAATTACCACCAATTAGCCTTGAATTAACTCGAACAAGTGGAACATCAAAGAGGTTTGGAGCAATTCATAGATGTTAGAACACAGATGACCATAGGATCACAATGCCTATTTTTTTGGATGTATATCATATTTTTGTAGAAATGCAACCCTAAAACGATGCAAAAGATAATGGAAAAACAATAACAAGCAATGCACACAGATTTACGAGGTTCGGCAAGATTGCCTATGTCCCCGGTTAGATGAGATCCTGCTTCACTATCAATGGAGAATAGGGTTACAGTGCTCATCCCTCACACCTCTCAATATTGCTTGCATTACAGAAAAAGAAACACTCGTTACAAATATATAGCGAAAAACACTAATTCAGAAAGTACACAATTGCCCTCAAATAAAAAATTCGAACAGCCCTCCTACACCCCTTGCCTGTCGAGGTGCTGCACCAGTAGTCCTTGGATTAAATTGTGACGGAATACAAGACATCGTACACCAATAATTTTTTCTACTCTACTTTTCTGGCTCAGGCTTAACAATGACGTGGTCCTTTTCATGGCACAATTAGCACATAGGGTTATGAATAAAAAACTGAATTTAGCATCTCAAAAACTGACATTGATGTACTTAATTTTTTCATCAAGAAAAAAAAAAAAAAACCAGTTTTTAAAATGGCACCAAAGTCTTTAAACTTGTAACTCTCCCTACCCAGCCATAATCAGGCTATTATAATTTTCAATGACAGCCATGACCTCGTTACAAAAGAAATAAGATGGGCGTCCGTTCACATTTCTAACAATAGATGTCTACATGATTTCTATGAACTATGGACGTGCAGAAACGACTTAAGAAATCGAAGCAAGAAGAATCAAACAAGAGATTAAAGAAGCGCTTGCTATGGGAATAAAAAAAAATAGAATGCTGCTCATCTTTGGCTGAGGGATATATTTTGGAATTCTCTTTGATATCAACTCAATAATGGAATTCTCTTTGATATAAAGAGCCGTTGGCTACCTCAATGGTCATAATCTTATGTTGTACCTTGGAAACCAGGGATCAAGTATGGTTACCTCAAAGACTTACAAAACTCTATAATGGAAACCAATATTTATTTTTAATAAGTAGACTGGTCTACAATAAGTGTGGTCCATAACCCTTCTAATAGAACAATGAATGATAAGAGTGACTATTTGTTGCTCACCTAATCTAGACCCCCTTTTTTTTTTTTTAATTCTTAAATAACGTTTTTTTGTTTTCATAAGGAAAAAAAAAAAAAAAACCTTAGGTCATTATTTTGCTACACAACTTTAGTATCTTCGACCAATTACATTTTGCAAATCAATTGATCTTTGATCTGTATCCACCCTACATTTTGAGGGTTTAAGTATTCTTTGACTTGAATATGATATAGTTTGGAAAAGAGATCCGATTTGGAAAAGGTGAGGAATGCTAACTTGATTATGGGGTAATAGATATGTGATATCTAATGCCTAGTCTGATATGTTTTAGTTCTTGTCCTCTCCTCTTTTTGTGTGAGGTCAGCTTGTTTTAGGTTATAAAGGGAATATGTTTCTATCTCACTAGTCACTACATAGAACTTGTTACTGAGCTGTAAAACTAAAGCAACCTGTGAAAAATTGTAGAGAGATCGATCTGACAAGTAATTGAGTTTAGTAGTGAGCCCGAAGAGTTATTAGGTTAGTTGTGAGCCCTTGAAAACATGGAAAGGTTTGATTGGCACATTTAGAAAGTCCAATTGTAATAATAGAAAACCAAGAGTGAGGAGCTCTTGGGAGTGGATGTAGGTCAGGAGGAACAAACCATTATAAATCCTTGTCTTCCCTTTGTGTATTTGTTTTTTCAATTTCCTTCTTTCAATCTTTTAGACAGTCGAAATAATTTAAGGGGTTATCCAACACCCAATTCACCCATTCTATAAAGTTTCCATACTAGTCAGCGATCACAACCCTATAGAAGGACTATGTTGCCAGGTTTGGCAAAATGGCCCGCTTGATCTATGCCATATGCCACATGATTTTGAAAGCCTAACTATTTAAAAAAAAAGGACTAATTTTATATGAATATGTATGCTTCACTTTGGGGATTAATCATGTGCCAAATTTGGTAGTCTAACTCCTCATATGACCTATTCATTAGATTGTTTCTTGAGTAATTTTAATTATAATACATTTTGTTAGGGAAAAAAATTCCCTCTCATAAGAGATTCTTTATTATTTTCTCTCTCTTACTTTGACCATGTGGATAATATCATTCTTTATAACACAAATTATGTGACGTGTCGATTCCTTCTCTCTCATTTTATTTAGACCTTCAAATTTTTAGTGGGACCCTTACCTGAAAAATATATATATATATTTTAGTGGGACTTTGGTTATATTTTTATTTATTTGTAAAGTTTAGACCGAATTATTGGACGGATATTTTATTGGAAACTGGATAAGTGGGAGTGTGGGACTCACTTAGTACCCAGTGCCTATATACTAATTCGACTTGCAATTTGGCATGTCTTGTCAAAGTATGTTTATGGCTTTGGTTAGTTGATCAAGTCCTCTAAGTTACATTTAGTGTTGGCATGCTCTAACCCTCCACCCTCACCCTGGGCTGTATCCTATTGGAAAAGAAAATGCGGAATGAGATCTTCTCAAGTGAGCCGTAGCCCTTCTAATGCATATCAGGTGATTAAGAGACACTCGGAATGCGTGTTCTGATGCTGCCAATCATCCAATGCATGTTAGAAGGACTGGAGCATTGGAGAGGATCCGGGCCCACAGCCCCTCTACTGCTCAAAGACGCTGGTATATGGCTAAAGACTTTTGGATGCTTTACCACCAAAGCTGCCCGATCGTTTAATGTTTGTCATCGGGTAGCTAAGTCGGGGTTGCCCGAGCGAATAATGGCTGCCCGGACCCCCGTCCGTGGCCGTTAAAGTTGGAAGTCACTTTCCTCGAACGACTTTCCAATTTCAACACATTCACCTGAGAGGAGAGAGAAAAAGAAACAAAAAAAAAAAAAAAAAAAAAAACCCCTCTTTAAACTCGAACACATTATAGAGACATCACTCTCTCTCTCTAAATCTCTCTCTCTCTCTCTCTCTCTCGCCATGAGTCTGTTTGGTCTGGGCAGGTAAGTCCTTGTTATTGAGACAGAGCTCTGCTCTCTTTTACGAATCATTGATTATTATTATTCTTATTGCTCTTTTTTTGTGTGTTTGCAGTTCCATTTCCCTGATGATTTCTTTTAATTTGTATATTCGGGATCGTTAATTAGATTTAATGTTTTGCTGGTTAATAAAGTCTTACATATCTTCCTTGGCCTTTATGTGTAGATCTTTCTTTTCCACAGATTGAATCCTGGTTTTATCTGTCTTATAATTTTCTCGGCTAGATATACTTTGGTAATGGCGTTAATTGCATCTGTTGTTACATGGAGATTCCTAGATAGATGGCTGATACCCCATCAGCAGGGCTTTTAATTTTGTGTTCAACTGAGAAAAAAATGATAATTTCATTAGTTTAATTTGGCATGCATTTATGTTTTGCTAATCAATTCAGTGTTAATTTTCTTTGTAATGTTTGTTTGAGTGGTCTAGTAGGATTATATTATGATTCTGCTGAAAAGATATCCTGCTTCCAGGGGGGGATAAGATCCAAAATGTTGCAGTTTAATTTAGTTGGTATCTTGGAAAGGCAAATTTAGTTGAAGTGAATATTGTTTGCAGGTAGTTAAAGTGGATCTTCAAATCTTTTAACTTCCACTATATCATTCTTTAGATCTTTGTCCACTACTATGCCTACTCCACTTCTATTACTTTGATACATGCACAGCCAATGTCCTCTTGGGATTTTGATAAGATAAATTAGAATAGAGAAAAAGTAGGAGATTAGATAGGGAGAGAATTAAACTAGGAAAATTTAAATAAGAAATAAAAATGGATGGTAGCCTAACGGACGAGGCTATGACGTCTCGGCTAATTTGGAGTTAGCCAACCTCTTGGCCATATCGAGGAAGCCATGACCTCCTTCTCAAAATAGAGAAAACATAGTAACCCATTATCATTCAAGTCTCCTTTCATTCAAAGTAATCCCACTTAAATAGGAATTCAAAGTAGTTACAACTCCTCTCACCCACGTACAACACTTCCCCCATTAACTATAACTCCTATAAAACTACCCAATAACTACTAACAACATAAATATTACATTATAAAAATAACTACAAATAAACTACAACCATGCCACGTCACCCACAAATCCACGTACGTAACATACTTTGATCTCCCGAATACCAAAGTTTGAAGTCTCCAATGTCTTAGCTTTTGACCCTTCCATCTAGTCTCTTGGATGCAATGTTAATCATCATTTTCAGTTGAGAAGGCAGAAGCAATACTTTCACAAATTTTCAACCTTTTATTAGATGGTGGACCTCGGTGCAACAATAAGTTTGCTCTATTGTGACCTAGTGGTTGTGGTTTTGGGTCAGGAAATAGCCTCAATACGAGAAGGGGGGGAGGCTTTGTAAATTATGGCCCTCCCCTGACCCTGCAGTGGTGGGAGCCTCATATACTGGGTACACATTTTTTTTTTTCCTTTTTAATTTTCTGAAAATATTTTAGTTTTTTTACTTTCAAAATTAAAAAAAATAATTTTCACGCAAAAAGATAAAAGTGACATTGTGAAGTCATAGATTGGTATCGGTGTCTAGAATATATAAAGTTGAGCCCCAACCAATGTATATTAACCCTATTTTTTTCCAAAAGGTTGTTTTAAAAAATCAGTATTTTAACCAGAAAATTAAAAAACAAAAAGTTAAGGTCAAGCACTAACTGTTTACCTTTTTTTTTTTTTTTTTTTGCAACAATTAATTTCAAGGGAAAATCGTATGCCTCTAAAAATGGCATATTGCACAAATCTTGCTCAAACCTGGCAAATTGTCGATGTAGATGCGTTGTGGTAGTCCCCAACACCTTGTTCCACCAAGAAATATAGGTGATTTGGCCAAAACTAACCAAATTTGGGTTTTTTTTTGGGCACTTCCCCCATATTACTATTGAAACTTCTCGAAACGCAAGAAATGGGTTTTGACCCATTTTGATCGAAATGGTGCTTTTATAAGAACCATCTGTAACGTTTCGACCAAAACAATATCGAAATTGAAACTAGCCCAAAATTTCAGTTGAAATGCCAGAAATTCAATGGAAATTTGCATACCTAGTGAGTTTACATTTCATTTCGACATGAAAATAAGTCACGTGATTTTGGCTTTTTCAAAAAGAATCTTGAACTCTACTTTGACTGGTAGTGGTAAAACCCCTTCGAGTCTTTGTTTAATGCTTTTTTTTTTTTTTTTTTTTTTTTTATCATTTTCTTTTCTGATGATGATGAGAATCTTAGGGGTTCTTATCCTCTTAGTTAATTTGGAAATCCAGAACCCTCTTGATGGATCCTTGTTCTCCAATCAGCTCTATTCAAAGTCATGTGTGGTAGAAGCCCTTTCCTCACCACCTTTCCTAGGGTTATTTTAGGCATTCCCTTGACTCTCTTAGCTCTTTCAAAGTTTCAATCTGAATCATATCATTCCTCCGAAGGCCTCTGTTGAACATGGCCATGCCACTTCAAAGAACTCTCACGTAGCTTATCATGGATCAGAGCTATTGCCAACTAGTTTTTCCACACTTTCATCTCAATGTCATCATCTCCACTACACTTAGTTTATCTATACGCCGCTTCTTAATTGCCCAAAATTCCACTCCGTACATCATAACCGGTCAGATGACAGTCGTATCAAATTTTCCTTTAAGCTTTAAAGGAATATGCCGATCACACCACACTTTGGATGCACCTCTCCACTTCAACCAACCTATATTAATTCTCTGGGCAACATCATCCTCTATATCCCCTTCTTTACTTATGATGAGCCCAAATACATACCTAAAATAATCACTTTGTGGAATCTCCCTGTCATCAATATTCACCACCTCATTAATCATCCTAGTGTAACTAACGTTACACACCGTATACTCTGTCTTTGATCTACTTATCTTAAGACCTTTTGATTCCAAGGTAGACATCCATTGCTCCAACTTAGTGTTAGTCCTTACTTTTGTCTCATCTATCAACACAATATTATCAGCAAAAAGCATACACTAAGGAACCTCGTCTTGAATGTCTCTGGTTAAATCATCCATGATAAGCGCAAATAGATTAAGGCTAAAGTCTGATCCTTGATGTAACCCAATTGTAATTGGCAATTCACTAGCTTGACCCCCACCATTCTTATGCTAGTCAGCACATCTTTATACATATCTTTAACGAAGTGACTTTAATACGTTATTCACAACAACCAGATTTTCGTAGGGATCTAATCAAAGGATCCATGCGCTCTCAAAAACGTAAAACAGCCTATGGAGACTCTTTCAAGAAAATGTTGCATTCGCCGCTTTTTTTGGGACAAATAGACAAACCTTTTTTTTTTCTTTTTGATATTTCCGGAAGTGATGAAGCTAATTTTTGGGAATTGGATGGGTTAAAAAATACAGAATCAAAAACTTAGGATCTTGAGGAGAGAAGAAAAGGGAGGAGAAAAAAGAAGAAAATGAGCGAATAGCAATAGCAAAAGCCTGGGATAGTATGATATTTGCTCAAGCAATAAGGGGTTGACAGGACAGAACAGCAGCATAGAGATATAGCCCCAATGTACTACACCTCCAGGGAAGGAAAAGGAAGTGAATCCAAACAATGCATCTTCACAGACCAAGTACTACGAGATCACCCCTTTCATTACAAGCAGCCATATGAGCTCATAGGTCTCTTTTGATAGGCTTCTGTAACCAGGCCATATTTGCTTAGTTGAACAGAATTTCTTTGTAAAAGAAATGGAATGGTTAATTCCACGAAAGAAGTCTTTTTCATGAGGTAGAGCTAGCAATTCCTATTTATCTCTTACGGATCGACCATAGATCAATTCCTTTTTATTTGGGAGTATTGAATACACCCATAATTCTGAGCTTCATGTTACTCCTCCCAAGAGGCATGTCCACATATTTACTTAAAACCCTTCTTTTCAAGAATATGACAGGTTAGATCCCTAAGGACTTTGTCTTATGCTTTTTCTAGGCCAATAAATACCATATGGAGATCCTTCTTGCCCTCTCTACATCTTTCCATGAGCCTTCTAAGTAAGTAGATAGCCTCCATTGTCGATATACCGGGTATAAAACCAAATTGGTTCTCTCAAATATCAATTTCTTTTTTTAGGGGGGTTTCTATAACCATCTCTCATGACTTCAGAGTATGGCTCATCAATGTTATGCCTCTATAGTTATTGCAACTCTATATATCACCTTTATTTTTGTAAATCAGGATCACAATGCTTTTCCTCCAGCCATCTATCATTTTTGTGTGCTCGTAATATTATTAAACAGCTTGGTTAGCCAAGATGGACCGTAGATTCCTAATCTCTTCCACATCCCTATTGGGAATCCATTTGGGCCTGGTGCCTTGCTTACTTTCATCTTTCTTAAAGTTTCTTTCACTTCACACACCTTGATTCTGCGAATATAATGACAACATGTGGCATCTAGATGAGTGGCGCAGTTTTTTGGGGTGCTAATACTCGAAATAGCTTCATTGAGTGGCCTGAAAAAAATACTCTTTCCACCTCTCCGTAATGTCCTCATGGACCTCATCCCTTATTAGTACTCTACCATCTTCAATTTTAATGCATCTTACATGGTCGAAATCTCTACTCTTCCTTTCTCTCACTCTAGCTATCTTATAGAGAGCTTTTTCCCTCTCCTTTGTGCTCAGGTTGTTATAAAAGACTTCATATTTCTTCACTCTTGCTTTCCCTACAATCATCTTAGCTTCATTTCTTGCAGATTTATACCTTATTTGATCTTCTACATTGTTAGTCCTTCGCCATGTCTTAAAATTATCTTTCTTAGTCTTAATGGCTGCTTGAATGTCTTCATCCAACCACTAAGTCTCTCTAGGGGAAAACATGGGAAATTAATCACAAAAAGGTGCTTACTTTTGACTTGTTTCGGGAGAGGAGACCAGGACATGCTCTCTTTCCTAATGTATGTCTTATGTGTAAGAGTGAGGGTGAATCTGTGGACCATCTATTTCTTTATTGCACTTCTGCAAAAATGTCTGATTCTTCTTTCTTGAGTTGTTTCCAATGGCTTGGGGTTTTCCAGAGGATGTCAAGTAACCTGGTATTGGTGGGGAAATTTTTGGGAAGAAAGTGAGGTTTCTTTGGAAAGAGGTTTTCTTGCTAACTTTTGGTGCAATTGGAAGGAGAGAGACACATGAATTTTTCAAGATCAATTCTTTGAAGTCAGGAAGGTTACTGGAAAGACAGTGAAAGGTTGCAAACTGGGCCACAATGGACATGAGTTTTAAAAGCAAAAAAAAAAAAAAAACCTGGTGAGTTAGAGATTGGATCCCTCTGATTTTCTCAGGGGAACTAGTGAACAGGCCTGTCATTTGATGGCAACCTCTACCTGAAAATTCGATGAAGTTAATTTTCGATGTTTCTTCTTGAGGGTTTCTGGAACTCTTAGGAATAGGTGGCATAGAAGGATATGAGGCAGATCAGTGGTTGTGTGTTTTCTGGTACAATTGGAGAAGGGGATTATACTAGAATGGAATTTATGGTTCTCATGCGATGCCGTAGCTAAGAGACCTAGAGCTAGGAAGTCCTAGTGTGGGGGATCTACTAGAAGCCTTATCTGTTTTGAGCAGACAGATTCTAGCATCCAGAGACTCAGAAATAGCCTTGTGTGTGTGTGTTTTTAAAGTTTCTAGCTATGTGTTTCTATTTTACAAACTAGAGATTTTAGATAAAGATTATCCTCCAAGCTAAGCTCCTAGAAGGCTCTACTTAATTTCTGTTTTCTGTGTCCTTGGGATCTAGTTAGTTTCTAGTTTCAAAGTTTAGAAAGTTCTTGCTTTGTAGCTATGCCTAAGGCTGAATCCCCACTCTATAGATAGGCCCATAGGGTACTTGTAAGTAGTAGTGTCATATGATTTCATCAATACAACGCTGCTGTTTGGTTGCAAAAGCATGTGGATTCGTGATATTGTTTTTGAGGTGGATTATTGATGTCATATGATCTCATCAATACAACGCTGCTGTTTGGTTGCAAAACCGTGTGGATTCATGGTATTGTTTTTGAGGTGGATTCCTCAATACTCTTGGGTGGACTCTTGAGTTTGATCTTGGGGGGTTCCCAGCTCAACCACTATTCTTTATTTTGTTCTAATACCAGCTTACTAAGGTGCAGTATCTATTTCAAGTTCGGGTCCAAGAACTCTATATTCATACTCTAATATTGGCTTATTTTTATTGCTTGTGTTCTCTGCTTTCTATCCAATGTCTTGTTTGCTCTGTCTATTTGAATCATCAGTTTCCTTTCTGATTTTAGTCCTATTCCATCCACTGGTCTATAAATCAGATTCATCAAATTCTGTAATTGATCTAATTTCTAAGCCTTTCCTTTTCTGTTCTGTCCATACCCTGTTCATATTTCCCAAAATCTGGTCATCATAAACTGATCTAAATACTACTCACACCCTGTGGGAGAAATCAGTCTCTTGACTTGGACTGATAGATTTAAGACCCTAAAGGTCTTGACAAGGGTTTCAGGCTCTTTGGACTTGTATTTCTCGAGTTCTTAAATATTTCCCATAGTGATAGAGCTGTCCACTCTTTCTGCAACATCAATTCTATTTTCTGTTATCTCCTATTTCAGATTTCTGGTTTATGTTGCCATATCAGTGGCTAATTATCTGGGTTTCTCCTTTTCATTAATCTGGTCTGTCCCAAAATCCTTGGCAAATTATGCCCTAATCTTAAATAGAGTTAAGGCTTTAGCACCATCAGTATTGGCTGGATTTGTTAATGAGGAAGGGTTGCTCTAGAGTTATCATAGAGTGGGATTCTGCAAAATGTCATAAGGTGGATGGATGTAGGGACTAACGAGCTTTGGAGATTATCTTATTGCATGAGAACTGTCAATCGATTGGAACTGAAACCAGTGTCGCTAAAAGCAAAAATAAGAGGCAAGTTTGGAGGGTGATGTCCTTGATCGATTTACCCAATTGAGCCTTTATTTTTATGCAAGCTATCCCATATACAAGTACAAAAATACCCTTATAATGGAGGTTATAAAATACAGCAGCAAACATATACAAAATATGCAACAGAAAAGACCTTGAGTTTTATCCCTCCTTTTTACACACTTCCTCAAATTAATGCTGGTTAGACAGCATTAGTTTGTCTATAAGATAGAAATGCTGAGTAGAAGACTGTTAAAGAGTGTTCACGATATGGGGAGTGTCCCCATCGTGCTATGAGTTAGAGTTGTTTTTGTTTCCTTAGAGATGAGTACACTAAACTATCATGGGTTTAGATATCTCTCTCAGTTGTGCTTCTTCACTGGGTTTGGTTTCAGTATCTGCACATATTAATGAGGAATTGATCTCGAACCAAGAACAGGTGGGAGATCAATTGCAACAGAATTGATGATATTTGAATAAAACAAAATCAATAACAGAATTCGTTTTACACTTTCTTTTATTTTTTATTTCTTTTACATATGAAAGTAAAAATAAAAATGATATCACTTGGGCATCCAACCCAAGCCTTGATCAGCATCACAATTACCATGCAAAGCTTGCCACCTTGCAACTGCATCTTACAGGAGAAAACATCTTTTCTTTTGTCTTAAAATCATTGGATGTCCTAGGTCCTTCTTCCTTATC
Source organism: Macadamia integrifolia (assembly GCF_013358625.1). Taxonomy (NCBI): domain Eukaryota; kingdom Viridiplantae; phylum Streptophyta; class Magnoliopsida; order Proteales; family Proteaceae; genus Macadamia; species Macadamia integrifolia. The sequence continues at coordinate 15,424,144 of NC_056562.1, read as the reverse complement.
TATAACTCCATAGAAATGACTAAAGTAGGAAACCTCTATGTATGGTAGGACTGTAGGAGGAATCCCTTAGAACTTAAGTCTCTCTTCAAGAGAGGAACCATTCTCGAACTTTTCAAATAGAAACTCTGGCTAAACCTCTATGTATTGTATGAGGAATCCCTTCGAACCTAGTCTCTCTTCAAAATAGGAACCATTCTTGAACATTTCAGATAGAAACTGTAGCTAGATTATAGCATATCTATCCAACCCTTCTAGAAACACAACTAAAATAATGAATACAACTTATTAAAATAGAAGCTAACACTAAACTCGTATGGGCCTTAAATATATTTGGGCTTATAGATTTACCTTACAATAGAAACCCAAAAAGTCAGCCCATGACTCATGTAACCCATTGGACATTCAAAATTAAGCCTACTGATCCATTCTTGGTCAGTTTGACCCAACCAATTGCTGTTGGCCATCTTGTTCTTCTGAAGTCTAAGCATCAACTCTCCTTGTCTTGAAAAAACTCGTCCACATGTTTTGTAGTGATGTCGAATCAGAACCACACAATATCCTTCAATCGGAAGTAGAATTCAGCAACCCTCGATATCGTCCCATCAACGTAATGGCTCTACTGCCCCTCTATACATCTGATACCAAATAATGGTGAATCAGGGAAAGAATGTGGGAGGTCACTGCATTATGATCGGTGATATAGGGATGAACACAATCAATAATAGAATTCTATTTACCTCTTTTATTTTCTTCATATGACAGCAAAAATAAAAAAGATATGACTTGGGCATCCCACCCAAGCCTTGATCGGCATCACATTGACCATGCAAAGCCCCTCACTTTGCGACTGCATCTCATAATGGAAAACAACATAAAGCCATTGTCTCTTTTTTTTTTCTTTTGGTCTAAAGATACGGTCTAGGTCCTTCTCCTTCATTTATAGCTCCCTAGCAATTACCGAAGTAGGAAACCTCTATATATGTTAAGAGGAATCCCTCACAACCCAAGTCTATCTTCAAAATAGGAACTATTCTAGAACACTACAAAATATAAACAATGGCTGGATTGAGTATGCCTATCCAACACTTCCTCGTCCTTCCTCTCTAACTACGCCCATTGTCCTAATGGGTGTATCTGGGTTCTTTGGAACCCCCTCCTTCTCAATGTTTCAATCTTATCCTCCTCCTCTCAATCTATCCACCTCTCCATTTCCCACCTCTCTAGCTCTCCCTCCTACTTTTCCACCATCTATGCTCTTAATCGAGCTTCTGATAGGTTGTCTTTGGTCTAATCTCCATTCCTTTGCCCCCTCTACTGGCTCCCTTCCTTGGGGCCTGGCGGGTGATTTTAATGTCATTAGACACTCTTTCTGAGAATATTGGTGGGGACCCCATGGACCTCTTCTCTATTGATTCCTTCAATGATTGCATTGATGATATTGGTATGAGGCGTGCAACATCATCTGATTCAAAGGCCATATCCGTCGTCATAGCTTCACGGCCTGGCGTGCTATATACAATTGCCTTCTCAAGCAGTTGTTCCTCATCTCCAGGCACATTCCATACCCCTCCTCCCACTGCCTCTGCTAGAATGGCACCAAAGATATTGACCACCTTTTTTTTTTCTCCTGTCCCTTTCCTCTTCTAATTGGAAAAAAGTTCATAAATCCTGCTGGCCCTCTTGTAGAAGAACTCTTCCTTTAAGTAGATAATGGATTTGGATTGACATGAAATTTGGGCGGTGGTCCTCCATTTGTGACACTGTGGGTAAGCTTGCCTTCTGTACAACCATCAACCACCTTTGGATGGAGTGAAACCTCCGTAGATGGATTTTCAATTCCCGTTCTTTTGATAAAATTGGGAAGGCCATCTACTTGGATGTGAGCTCCAAGCTTGACTGCCTCTGTCACCACCTTATTATTGACACCTTGAGGAATAGGCTCATTGCTGTCTCCTAGAATCTCCCCCTTTTATCATCTTCCCCCCTCTTAGGTCCTTGTAGTCTGGCCCTATTCCTGGTTTTCCTTTGGTAGGCTTTTGCCTTGTTTCTTCCCCCCTCCCCTTTATATTCTACCCCCCTTTGATAATGAATTTATTTAGTCATCAAAATAAAAAATAAAAAATAATAAAGAAAGAATACAAATTATTAAAATGGATAACAACACTAATTCTCTTAGACCCATATACGCCTTAAATCCCTAATATTTGGGCTTATGGTTCTGGCCCATTATGATAGAAAACCTGAAAATAGTTCGCCTATGACCTATATAACCCATTGGGCACTCAAAATTAAGCCTATTGGTCCATTCGACCCAACCAATGGCCTGGTTTGCTGCTGGATTCTTGTTCTTCTTAACTGCATCTCATAGTTCACTTTTCTTTTCTTCTTCTTTTTTTTTTTTTTATTTTTTATTTTTCTGAAAATATTAGTAATCTGATGCCGAGCAACCTTAACGTTGAACCGAGATCAGCCCTTTATTTTATTGGGGAATTATGTAGTTTAGATATGAAAATTGTGATGTTCATAGCTAAATGTTTGAAGCTTTGATGGAGTTCATAGTTGCTGTGTCTGCAATTCCAGCAGTACTTGATAGAGTTTTACTAATGGGGATTAGGACTTCAAAGCAGAAAGTGGATTGTAGGAATGGTTTAGTCATGTTTTGTTGTGAAATCGGGTTTTCTTTTTGTGTTCTTGAGAAGTGTTTTCTTTTTCTTTTTTTTCCCATTGGTGGTTAGACTGAACAACTTGACTAGGCATGCAGGCCTTGCGTGACTAGGGTGGCCAAAGGTTGTGGGTTTGAGATTTATGAAGAATAGAATCTGGTTTTGTTTCATAAGACTTGTTTATGTTGAACCAGAAAAAGCGATGAATGTAAAAGAAGGTTTCTTGGCAGTCACACTTAACAGTTGCTAACATCATGAGATTAAAAATAAAAAAGGCCGTACCTGGTGCACTACGCTCCCACGGGTGCGAGGTCCAGCGTGGCAAGAACTACGCAGCCTTACCCTGAGAATGTCGAGAGGCTTTTTCGACCGCTTGACCACTAGGTCGCAACTTTCGTAACTTACCATTGGACTGAGTGCGCCCCTTCATCATTGTGAGACTTAATCTAGAATAAAAAATCTCAGTGCTTGGTGACATTATACTATTCATCACTATAAAATTAAAGCTTAAATGGTATTGTTAAACTCTTGTACTTCTAGATTTTTAGTGATAGAACTTGGGATCATGCCATAAAGTGATACCTTGCAGTATCTTGGTCATGACTTTAATATATCAACTTGGATTTGAGAGATTTATGTTTTGTTGGATAAGTATTTAACCATTATGACTAGCACTGGTTACCCAAAACTAAGCCAAAATTTGAGCATTAACTGATTAGACTCAAAATTGTTCCCAAAGAGTTTTATTTAAGCTCAGAATATTAAAATATTTGTTACCATAGAAAAATGGAGGGAGTGGGAGTTCACCTTTGACAGATGTGGGAGCCGTTCCACCTCTGTCAGATTTTTGCCTCATGACTGTTTTTTGGTTCCCAAGCTAATGAGCATGGCATGTCCATGTCATCATTTCTAACGACATAGTTATTTTTTTAAGTTTAGCCTGACATTCCTTTGTCTTGATCATTCTTTGAGAATTGTTCTGAAAACTGGGATAACTGAATAAACAAAGGGAAAACACCACATAGTGGGCCATACAGTTGAGAAAGACTACCAAATTTGGAATGTTCTCTTAACCTCAGAATTCCTCATTTATTCAATGGTTAAATTGACCAGCATTAGTGCCTTATGAGAGAAATACCGACAAAGTTGGAAACAGCGTCCACCTTGTCGGAGGTGATTCCTTTTACCGAGCAAAATAAGATGATTCCCTTTTTACCTATCAAAATAAAAAAATTTATATGTAATAGAAGCTATTCAACCCCAAAATGTAGTTGGTCCATGTAACTTTAGGTCCCTTTTCAACATTGTGCATGTCTGACCTAGAAAACTCTGATGTTGGCCGTACAAGATATCCATTGCCCTCTTAAGTAGGATGATCTTGAAAACAACAACACTCGGACGTTTTGGTCTAGACATTGACATCCATAGGTCTTGTCTAGGCCACTTTTGGATGGGATTCTTATTATGGGATCTTGAGGAGATTTTACCATCCAGATTATTGATCGTCCCTAAGAATCCTCATTAACGTGTTGAATAATGGGATTTACTAATTTTCCCTACCAATTACTGCAAGAATCCGTGAATCACTGTTTTTCTTGAATCCTGAATTGGAGTGATTCTCATGTTAGATACCATAATATGTGACACTCAACCATCCAATTCTGACTCTGGCTCGGAGTCTGGAATTAGATTCACGTCTGAACGTGACCCTTTTGTACCACTAGTCATTTTCTTTTAAAAATGGAACTCCATTTTTTCTCTAATATTTGGTCTTTATGTATTATCTCTAAGACCATATTTTCCTGTTAGTGTCATTATAATAAATGTAAGCTTTTGTTGCCATTTTTTTTTCCCGAAATTTTCTTCCACTGTAAAATGATCGACTTCTTTGGCAACATGTCGCATTTTATGAGGGATATTCTTCTTGTATTACACCTGATTGTAGATCCTTTCATCATCTATTCTTTTATTTTTATATATTTAATCTTTCCCTTGAAAATATAAAACAGTGTTTTGGCTAAATTTTGAGAATTTCTTTTATCACATTAATTCCAAACATTATGTTAGCATGGTTTGGACTAGATTTGTAGGATCTAAACATAATTCTCTAGTTTTTTATTTTGTTACAACCGGTTATCCTAAAAGCTTGAGCCGTTGAGTAGGGCAACAACAATGTATATCCACAGTTTTAGCATTTATATTATCTTTATTTGAGGTTCTTTATTGATATTGCATGCATCTTTTTCCATTGCACTTCTTTTCTAGGTGGCCTTACAATTGGTTGATTTGCCAACAGGAACCAGAAGACATTTCGCCCAAAAAAGAGTTCACCCTCAGGAAGTAAGGTGTGCTGTTGATTTCATTAAAGATTTTATGCCTTTCACGTGCATGGCGTGACTATTTCTTCTCTAAAATTTATCACTTCAAATATTTATTTGCTTCACATCTCTTAATTTCTTCCCTGACTTGTCATTACTTCTAATGTTTGTTTGCTTGACAGATTTTATCCAAAATTGAAATTTACATTTCCTTGTCCTTTTTCTTTTTGGGATACTCCCTCGTCTAGTATTTCAACAACAACAACAACAACCACAACAACAACATAACCTCATCCCAACTAAATGGGGTCGGGTACATGGTTCCTTGCTCTCCAATCAGCTCTATTCGAAGTCATGCGTGGTAGAAGGCCTAGGCTATGCTTGTCTTTTTTCACGAGCTCTCCTAGAGTTATTTTAGGCCTGCCCCTGTCTCTTTTAGCTCTTTCAATCTGAACGTATCACTCCCCTGAATTGGAGCATTTGAAGGCCTCCATTGAACATGGCCATGCCACCTCAAACGACTCTCACGTAGCTTATCAGAGCTACTCCTAACTCAACTCTAATGTGGTCATTTACTATATCTTTCCTAGTTTTGCCACACATCCATCTCAAAATCCTATCTCCACCTTAGTTTATATATATCCCTAGTTTATATCCCTTGTCCAATATTTCCTTACAGTATGATGCAATGTTTTGGCGAAGAGAAGATTCAAAATTTGATACTACAGTAGTGGTACAGGATATAAATTATATCATCTTTAGTGTGTAGAACCAGATGTCCGTGTTGGTTTGGTGGTGAAGAGATCATTAGTATGCTGGTTTCTTCCAATCTTATTGACTCTTATAGGGATCAATGTTGTCAGGCTTGTATCAGATCAGTTCCATGTGCCTGAGAAATACCATTACATAACAGGTGGAAAGGATCTCAATGCATGTTGAAGGTGACACAACACTTTGAGAGAATTTGCAGAGGAACAGTCTTTGTGTTTGTTTGATGCAGGAGAATCTTCAAGGACCTACTCCGTTAATACTCTTCCACTCTTGTACCAGTGGCCTTTTTTTTTTTTTAAAGGAAAAACTTTGAAACTGCTCTACGTAATCAGTGCTGCTGATTTTAGGGATTTATTTAGACATTTAAGCCTTCTTTTTTGATAATTTTCTCCCAATTACATTTTGAGTGTAATTGAATATTTAGCCGACACAGACTGATAATGTTGTTCAAGGAGAACCAGAGATTTTGCAGCAGATCCAGATTCTGAACGGAGAGTTTTACCTTGCCTCTCTCTCATGACAAAATAGGAGCTCTGCCTCACTACTCCCATTCACAAGCTAATTTTTTGTTCCTCACCCCACCCCCCCAAAACATAAAAAAAGATGAAACTTCTTCCTCTCTCTCCCTCTCCTGTTACCTCTCCTCTCTGTCAAACTCTTACCACTGCAATTCCCATGAGAGTCATAGTATGAACTGTTAATGGCGATTTACCCCCACCCTGCCCCCACAGAGAGAGAAAAAAAAAAAATCCAAAATAGTGCATATTAGCAACAACTAAAGCCCATTGACTAGCAACCTGATTACCCTAACTGAAAGCTGAGCTTTGAAGGCAAAGTTGATATATTTTAAGAGCATAGACGTCAGATGATAAACTTTGGTTACTTGCTTTTGATGGAGGGGCCTTAGGGAAGAAGGGAAGAACTAGAATAGAAGGGGAAGGAAGGGATCACACAGTTAGACATTGCACAAATCCAAACAGGGAAGGAGAGATCGCATAAAGGGGGGGGGGGAATCACACACAACCCTAAGGCTCTCAAACATTAACTCAATTCATCATTCTTCAAATCTGTCCCATTAGAGTGCATTAACTCCTCTATATAAAGACGGCAAACTAGCAATCATAACCTAACTAGGAGTTAGACTCCAAGTAGAACTAGACATTATATAATAGGAGTTGGACTCCAAATAGGACTAGACTAGAACTCCAACATTTAGTAGGTAACTAACTAGTTATTCACTAATAGGGAAACTTAAACTGACTAAAAACTAAAATTACAAAGGAAATAGACTCAAATAGGACTCTAACTAAGCTAATGAATTAAATCCCGTTTTCCTACTTTCTACCCCTATTTTAGGCCCATTAAAGTGGCCCATTATAAAGAAAACCCAAGGGATCAAAGTCCCAACATATACATAACCAACCAAGGCTTATTTGCAATAAAATAAGCCCATTAAGTGACTTATCTACATCAGCTTTAAGCCTTTAACAGCAGGCTGTGGGAAGGAGCATAGTCTCAGTAAACATAGGAAACCCATGTGTAGTTTGTGCAAATTTTTGACACTGGGTGAAATTTGTACTGGTTAAAATTTATGGTAAATCAATGTTTTCTTCCAAGGTTGCATGCAGCCATCCTTTTCCCTAGATGTGGTTTAGTTATTGGGCTGTTATTACCTACTCTTTACTATTATTTCTACTAGTTGATGTCTCTCTTTGCTGCTCTTCATGGGATCTCAAGATATCTGAGTTCCCTTGATGTAAGGCTAGGTAGGAACTACCCAACCCCAGTTAGGATCCCAAAAATTCAAATCTGAAATCAGATTGAGAACCGAGGTTCGAATCTGGCTGAAATAGGAGGAAGCCTGCGGTTGGCTGTAGGAGGCTCTGATGGATTTCAAATTTCAATAGAATGCTCCTCTTGTGGTGCTGAACAAACCCTTAAAAGCTGGGCCACCAAACTCTTTTCGAAGGAGCCTAAAGGGCTTGAAGATTGGACTTACTAATGGGGAGATATGGTCTGGTCGATCTCCCTCAAAAGTCAAAACCCTAATAAAGTATGGATCGATTTTGGCCTTCCTTGGTTGTTTTTCTATCTGATGCAAAGGATGATCATTAAGTCTTCAATCAGTGATCAAACCGCACACTCTCAGCAATAAACCAAAGGAATAAGAAAAAAGGTAAATAGAATCGATTGGGGGGGGGGGAAGAGAAGGTTAGGCTTTGGGCATCTCACCCCTCAAGTTTAAGTCTCTCACCTAGGGCCTCTCATCCAACTGCATCCCATAGCACAACAGCATAAACCATCTTAATTCAACTCTTCATTATCTTCTCAATTGATTACATAAGCTCCATATATAGAGGAGTAGGTTCAAATTACAAAATAGAAGATATCTAAAGAAATGGAAACTAACATAAAATAGAAACTATCTTAGGCAACTAACTACTAACTTGTACTCTAAGAAAACATAAGAGACAATACAAGGGACATTCTAGAAGACTTGTGCAGCACCCAACTTGGTGTTTGACTGGTCAAAACACACAAAAGGACAAAAAGCAGCACTGTGACAGCTCGGAGGAGACAAATAGAAACTTATGCTGCTGTAGCTGGCTGGATTGATGGAGGCTTGCTGTTGGCTTCTAGAAGACCAAAATAAAGACAAATTACTGCAATAGTATGGGGTCCACTGTGCTGGTTCGATCGCCTGCAGGAATGGGCCAGCATAGGACAATTGGGGCTGCTCGATAGCTGGCTGGTTCGATGGGATAGAATTGGGCCAGTATTGGACCAGCTTTGCACAATCTCTATTCACCATGAAACAGATCAATCTTAGTAAGATTCTTGATTTCCTACAAGAAATCCTAGATGTGAGTTCTGATTCAGTACTTACTCAGTTCAAATCAGAATTTGTCACATATTATTGCTTTCCTCTGAATTCCCCTGGTGGGCGATTGATAATTATAATCAATAATTGGGATTCTCTTTTAAGAAACATAATCCATCTGGGCCATGGAACATAGTAGGTGTATGACGTAAGTCATACCTTCTGCAGATGACTTCATAAGCTTTCCTGGGTTGTCATACAAGACCACAACAACAACAACAACAAAGCCTTATCCCAACTAAATGGGGTCGGCCACATGGATCCACGATAGACATGATTGTAAAATAAAAGCAAAGGAAAGAAAGGGGAAAAGAAAGGGACAAAAACAAAGCAGCACCTCCGGGACATCCCACTTAAAAGCGATCGGCAACATGGATCTTTGCCCTCCAAATAGCTCTATTTGATGTCATACTAGGGTCTAGACCGAGCTTCTGCGTGTCTTTCCTTACCAACTCTTCAATGGTCATTTTAGACTTACCCCTAGCTCTTCTAGCTCCCTCCATCTGGATCTAGTCACTCCTCCTTACAGGACATTTCAAAGGTATGCTAAACATGTCCAAACCACCTTAAGCGACATTCTCTAAGCTTGTCCTGATACGGTGCAACTCCCAAATCGGTTCTAACCTGTTCATTTCTCACCCTATCCCTTCTAGTTTTGCTGCACATCCATCTCAGCATCCTCATCGCTCGTACACTCAACTTATCTATGTTACGCTTCTTAACTACCCAACAATCCGCCCCATACATCATAGCTGGTCTTATGACTGTCTTATAGAATTTTCCAGCTTTAGGGATATACGTCGATCACACAACACTCCAGAAGCCTTCTCCGCTTCGTCCATCTTACTTTAATTCTGTGACACACATCATCTTCAATCTCACCACCTTTGTTTATGATTGACCCCAAATATCTGAAATGATCGCTTTGAGGGATCTCTCTCTCAAGTTTCACCACATCGTTATCCGTCCTTGAGTGACTAAAGTTACAAACCATATACTCCGTCTTTGTTCTACTTATCTTAAGAGTTAAGACCCATAGATTCCAAGGTAGATCTACTTTTCTTGGGTTGTCATATCAACCATAAAAGTATTCTCCCTAACTCTTTTTCCCTCTTTTCATTCTGCGATGTTGTTGAGCTCAATTTTCATTGGCATTACGTAGGATTTCCCACATTATTGAAAGGTGTGAAGTTACATTGTGGTTGGGTCCTTTACCTATGAAATTTGGGTTTTAGAAGACTTGGTCCTATATCACAGACTCAGAAAGCAGTTACAGCATAGGAATCTGCTACAACAGAAAAAAGGTCACTGTCGATGTTTACTGGCAGGAATAAAAGGCTCCTTCTACCTCTTCCCCCTTTTTTGCTTTGATCAACAAAACCGTCTTCCTGTAAGGTGTATGAGGTTTTCTAGTCACTATTCTATTTGCGTACATGGACGGTTCTGTGTATGGGGTTTTCTAGTCTCTGTTGGTGATTGAGATTTGAGGGAGAAACACCCCTCTTAAAAAGGGACCTCTGTTGACACTTGGCATACATCCAAGGCATACATCCAAGGAACTAAATCTCGCGTTTTGGACGGGTTTCAGCCTGGCCGAAATTGAGATTTGGGTCGAAACCACCGAAACCAGGTATTTTTTTCTGAAATTTCCCACAAACCAGGTTTCATCTCGGGATCCCCCGAAACCACTGAAAATGCCAAAATTTCGGCCGAGAAGTATGAGTTCTTGAACCATGCATACATCACATCCTAAGAAGACTTCTCCCACCTTCCAAAGCAGCGACCATTAGAAAGAAATATACATTTTGATATAAGTGACCACCAATGTCGAGAAAAGCATCATGAGCTTGTTCATTCCTCCAAGCTACACAACACCCATTTGTTTTGGTTTTAATGAATGGCTTTGAACGTTTCTTCCTTGGCCATAAGCAACATTTCTAGATCCAGGTGCAGATTCATGAAAAGCCCTTCTCCTGCATGCTTATCTGGTTGGCCGAACATTAGAATTCTCTGCTCCTTGCTTTCAATACCTTGATGCTAGTGACATGCAATATTGGAATACCTAACTGTCAAATGCTCATTGGATGGTCCAATTTCTTTTCTTTTCTTTTCTTTCTTTCTTTCTTTCTTTCTTCTGCTTCTCTCTCTCTCTCTCTCTCTCTCTCTCTCTCTCTCTCTCTCTTTTAAATGTGAGTGAAATTCCCCTTTAGCCCTATTAAATGATCATCCTATTGACCTGGGGGTAATTACTTGTGTGGGTGGGCAACCCAAATCTTAATGCTCAATGACAAAGCACTGTTTTTGAATGGCTAGTAGAGATATTGAAAGGGGGGATTCGAAGAAAGAAAAACAACCCTTTATTTGATTGAATCATCTGAAACCCCAATAGAGTTGGGTCTACCTTAGAATCCCCCATAAACTTCCTCTAAATCACCAAGGGGTGATACATAATGATGATAGGTTAGTCCTTTCTGAACCAGGGTTCGAGAAGCCAAAATATTTTGGGATTGAACCAAAATCTATATGAAAATCCTAGATATTTCGGTGGTTGGTTTCGTTTAATCATTCAGTGGTCAAATGATCATATATTGGATTGAAACTTAAGGGAGACCCTAGTTAAACTTCTCTAAATAATGGAACCTTTAGATTGTTAAAAAAAAAAACCCAAAATTGTTTGGTTTCATACCCTAGTTTGATAGTGTACGACGTACATTGCTGTATACTTTCTCAAATATAGCCTGTGCTACACATAATTTAGCACATAACACATAAAATTTAATACAACAACAACAACAACAAAGCCTTATCCCAACTTAACGGGACCGGCTAATAACACAAAATTCAATGAAAACACTAAAATATGCATTACAAATGAAGAAAAAAATCATTTAATATTATTAAATGTCAAAGTGTTACAACTTACTAGTACACATATAAGTGCACAGGTGTTACAACTATAAGAGTACATCAGTTAACCAAATTGAAACTCAAAGAACCTTATGAAGCCTTCAACTCTATGTCAGTACCACAAAGTTTAAGGCGGACTTGAAAGATGAGGAAGATTGATGTCGCTGACGAGAGCATTCCTCCAACTCTATAACAAAAGAAGGCCATGTTACACTATGTTTAAAGAAATGCTCAAAGTCCATTAAAATGGACTGATAGGTCTCATCATCAATATACTCTAGGTACCCCAGCCTCTGATATAGTTCACTAGGTTGGGAAGATGATGCAAATGTGGGTCCACTGTAGCTGCTTGGTGGACCGAGATCATGGTTTAAAGTATCTTCGAAACCGATGCGATACCCTCCGATACACCTTAAATTTAGCCAACCGATACGATGCATGAAATTTTTAAAATCCTTTCGTATCGATATATATCTTACGGTACATACTGATATGCACCAATACACTATCGATACGTACTGATACTCTTATGGAAAATATAAAATCGAGGTGAAATATACATTTCGGTATGTATTGGTAAGTATCAATGGGTATTTGTATGTATCGATCGGTACGTATCGGTGAGTATCGGTATGTATCGATCAGTACGTATCGGTGAGTATTGGTATGTACCGATATAGTGCGCTACGGTCATATAATGGCCAAGATGGGTATTTTTTCAAAACACGATTTTTAGGGGATTTTTGTTCTAAAGTTGCTGCCAACAATATTTCTCTCTAACTAAAGTGGAAATCAAGGTTGGGAACAAGGATTTTACATTTATAGGACAACTATAAACCTCGAATTCTTAGTGCGATATCCTTAATTTAGTGTTTATGCATAATACATATTATCAATAGCTTTTTTTAACAAATTTTTTATGTAAAAGTGTTTAAAAAGGTGTTTCATATCCATTTATGTGCGTATCTTTAGTGTATCTTAGCGTATCTTCAATACGATACGATACCCTCCGATATGTATCTTAATTTTAGTCGACCGATACGGCGACCGATACCGATACTTTAATCCTTCAGAGATTTATTGTTGCTGGGGGCCTGGGAATGAGAAGATTCTATCCATAAAAGATGACGCCTTGTGATTGATCATTATAAGCAGTGGGGAATGAAGATGATGAAGAGGCATACTGATTAAACCCACCATGCCTTATATATTGGATATCTCTGTGCGAAATGATGGTGCATGACACTAACCCAACTATCCATACCCACCATATCCATTACTGTTGGTGTACGATGTCTTATATTCTATCATAGTTTAATCCAGGGAGTATTGGTGCAGCGCCTCGACAGGCAGGAGGGCAATTGTGTACTTTCCAGATTAAGGTTTTTTCGTATTTGTAGCGAAGGTTTCTTTCTCTGTAATGCAAGCAATACTGAGAGGTGTGAGGGACGAGCGCGCTGTAACCCTATTCTCCATTGATAGTGGAGCAGGATCTCATCTTACCGGGGACGTAGGCAATCTTGCAGAACCTCGTAAATCTGAGTGCATTTTTTGTTCTTGTTTTTCATTATCTTCTGCATCGTTTTATGGTTGCGTTTCTACAACTACTCCCCTCCAAACTGAGGCCTTCGAGTGTGCTAGATAAGGAAGAAGCATCTATCTCCATGTCAATGCTGTAATGCTCCTCATCTTGTTTGCACTTGCAGTGTGAGCCTTTGGATAACCTGTATGTGTGGAGGCACGTGCACCATCGTTAGCACCCTATGTAACATGATCAAACTAAGTGAAGGCCCACAAATCTATCACCATCACTATCATCACCACCACTAACGTCATCATCTCCACCATCAGACAACGATGGTGTGGAGTGTGGGAGCTGGGATGCAACTAATCGATATCATCATCCTTTCTAGTATGGGATTCAAAAAGTTGGGGTGTCTGTGAACTCAACCCTCTCGAGAAGCCATGAACTTGCTAATATCGGTACCTATAAGACTATAAATCTCAGGGTTGGGCCTACTCGTGTTGATCTATCACGGGGTCATCTCGATCCCTCACCCACTCGTATGGGGGATCCTCCTCGTCTAACTCCATTTGGAAGATGTTGTTGAGCTCGATTGGGTCTTTTTCATTGTTAATGCCCATGTTTAATCCCTCTCCCACTTTTATAGGTGATCCTCCTCCACTCCCAAGAGGAGGAACTGATTGGGTCATAAACGGATGAAACAGTTGGTGCATGTGCACTACAACATGAGATTGAAGATACAACCACATACTCATGGGCATCAACAATGACAAAGACCCAATGACAGTACTCGGTACATACTTATTATTTGAATTGACCTGACGAACTAAGTTAATAGGCCTACCAGGATTTGTCCCGATTGGGTTGTGTGGCTGCATGGCCGGATGCCCAAAGTCCATCCCTGAAGGTCTTTATCTATGTCCATTCAAACATTGGTAAGTCGACATCAATACCAATTCAAGTAATTGTATTAATTAAAAATACTTGAGAAATTGCAAGTTCTCCTCACTATTACAGGCCGACTGTATATCTGGGTTAGCCTCCAGCTTGGCCACCACATCTTGAACTGCATCTATCAATTCCTGATTGATCCCAATTCTGTGCTTGTATTGGTACTTGGGATTGAGATAGTAGGCTGTAAATGATATGAATAACTTGAAAATGAAAAGTAATTTGGCTTAGTATAAAAGAAAAACTCGTTAGCCTTATGCTGTGGATGTATAAGCTTCCTCTCCTAACAATTTTGCACTATTTCAGTGTAGCTCCTGCGGTCCTACCACCACGTGGTATTGCTGTTGCCACATGGTCCTTTATCATTTCCACTTCAGCATACAAGTGTGGTAGGGTATGCTTCTTGGAGTCTACCATCTACAAGACCACCACTGGCTCAAGGAATATAACGACCTTCTTCAGGTCGTGCTAGAACAGCTCACTAGATATGGTTGATTGGGCTGCTCTACCTCCTAGAGAACCTGACTCCCAAGCAAAACCACTCGCCTGAAGCAAACATAGATCTGATCATCTGAGTTTTACCTTCTTTGCCTCAAAGCTCTTCTGGGCAATGTAACTCGTGATGAATCCAGTAATGCTCAGTCTAACCAAAAATCCAACCAACTTGGTCTTCAGCATCCTGTAATGTGAAACCAATACCCAACTAGGCAACTAGGTACCGATCTCACAGCAGAATCATCCCACAATGATTTTCAATAGATCCCAACATATAAATCAGCACTAGAACATAACAGAACACCTTTGGATGTTTCTTTTTTATTAATAGTTATAGATTTACAGAATAGCAGAAAGTAAAATAGATAGTGAAGGTCAGAGTTTACATGAAACAACATCCTACTAGAATCGACTAGAGGAGAGAGTTTGGATTGTGTCTCTGATGGCCGGACCCTCGGTTGGGGTCCCCTGCCGGATTCTTCCCCTTCTCCCCTTGCTCCTTTTTCGACAACCTCACTTTCATCTTTGCCTCCCCCTTTCGATGCTCCATAGAACTCTCATTTCAAGCCGTCCCCCACCTCTCCACCCGACAGCCTTTCTTTGCACTTTGTCCCTCCCACTATCCTTAGGGATTCTCGAGTTGCTATTTGCCCCAAGGGCCTTTTTGATTCTGAAGCAACTCAGTGGTAGAACTCCCTCGTGGGTCATTTCTTGGGGAAGAGACTGTCGTTTCACCTGGTTAAGGTGTCCCTCTCGAGGCAATGGCGCCCTGTAGGCTCTGTAGATACTCTCCTTCTTGACCATGGCTTCTTCCTGTTCAGGTTCTTTGACGAACATGATAGGCTGAGAATTCTGGAAGGAGGTATTTGGAGGGTGGGGAGAAGTTAGATGTTCCTTAGGCCTTGGCACTGTCACCTGCTCCTTAATCGGGTGGACCTCTCTCTTCTATTCATATCTGGGTCTCCCTCCTAGGCTTGCCTCTCCACTTCTGGTGCTCTGAGGGGCTAAGCGCTATTGGTTCTGTTATTGGAACTCCAGTGTGTTCAGACACCAGAACTTGTAAAAAATACTGTCTTGCTTTCGCACGTATCTGCCTTGAGGTTGATGCCGCTGTTGCTCTTCCTTCCTCCATCTCTGTCAGAGGATTTCCACTTCCAGCAGCAGATTCTATATGAATGGAAGCCCCCCAATGCACTCTCTGCAAAGTGTTCGGCCATGACTCAAGGTCGTTTTTGTCGGCAACCTCCCCGGAACCTTTCTTAACTCGCATGCATGCAGACTTTGCCAGACCCCTTCTTCACCGTGACCTCTCTCTGATGATTGAAATTAGTCGGCGATCATCTTCTTTTCGTCCTCTGGCTAGAGGCAAAGGTCGGAATAGAAGAGGAAGGAAACCTTTTAGGGTTGCCGTCGCTGGACGGTCGCCTATCCCAGTAGAGAAATCTTAGGGCAACAATTGGTCCTTGCACAATGGTCAAACCCCGATTTGCAGCCTTGACTGATGTGGCTGACAACATCGGTGACTCCCCATTGATTGTCGGTTTGACTGATGTTGACGCGTAGGATTTTCCTTCGAAAACTGTTGTCTGTGAAGAAAGCTCCCCCTCAGCCAATGACTCCTCTGCAAGCTCTGATGATAGTTCCTCTTCTCCGTCTAGCTGTTCGAGCTCTTCTTTCGATGCCAATTCCTCAGACTCTGAAGGAGATACGTTAGAAGGAGAGGACTCGGCCCCGCCTCCTCATTCGCTGCCGAAGGAAACCCTGAAGGAGACGTCTGCAACCTCCCCCCCTTCTTTTGGCTTTAACCCCGATGGAGGCACGTGACAGTGTGGATTCCCACTTGAGATCCTTGGGCTTTACAAGGGTAGATGCTGTTGGAAAACTCCCATGGGAGAGACATGTCTATCCAGGCCCATTGAGCAACCCAATATGACATTGGAACCCATTACACCTTCAAACCATTCTCCAGCCCACTTACCCACTCCCTTGCCTTCGGCCCACTCCCAGGTACCTGCGGTTCTGGGAACTACCATCTCACCTTCAACCCAATCTGTGGAACCAATTTCTTTGCCTTCTGCCCAGGTCCTGAACCATTTGGATATGGTTTCGGACCTGACTCACCCTCCTCCCTCATCTTCCCTGCCCGACAGCCCGCCCCTCCCTGCCATCTCCAAGAGAAATGTGTAAAAAGGAAAACGCAGACCTGCTGCCTCCTCTCGTCAGCCTTGCACCACCTCCCTTGGCCTTGCAAACCCCCATCCTGCTCCTCACCGCTCTTATTAGAGAAGAAGCAAGTCTCGCCCTATTCTTGATATTACCGGCTCCTCCTCTAGTGAGCCTTTGATGCCTTCCTCTATCCTTGGCCAATGACCCACAGCCTGCTGTGGAATGCTAGGGGCCTTAATTCCCCCTCCAAGCATGCCTCTGTTCGTGCGCTCATAAAAGAGCTCAAGTCCTCCTTCTGTTGTATCTTGGAAACTCATGTCAAAGAGTCCAATTTGTTCAAAATCTCCTTCACTATTGCTCCAGGATGGCCTTTTTTGTCCAACCATTCTGATCATTATAATGGGCGCATTTGTTTTATATGGGATGACACTAAGATCAAAATTACTCGCATCTCCTTCTCTACCCAATTCTTGCACCTATCCATTATAGATATTGCTTCCAGCATCTCTTTTTTCCTTACCTCTGTCTATGCTTCCAACAGGCCTGCTGAAAGGGTTGCTCTTTGGAATGACCTTAGACTCTTGGCTAACTAGATTGGGCAATCTCCATGGGGAATTGGAGGAGATTTTAATATGATCAGATTATCTCATAAAAAACAAGGTGGAGGTACCTTGGATAGTGAGAATATGGATGCCTTAAACTCATGCTTTGATGACATGGCTGTTGATGACCTCAGATGGTCAGGTTCTAAATATACCTGGCATAATAAGAGATCGGGCCAGGCTAGAATTGCTTCAAAGCTAGACAAATTCCTTGTCAATGAAGCCTGGCTAAAGGCCTTCCCCTCCTCCCATGCTACTTTTGGAACCTCTGACATATCTGACCATAGCCCCATTTCGCTCCTAATCCAACCTTATACCTCATTTGGGCCTAAACCATTTAAATTTTGACATGTGGACCTCCCACCCAGACTCCCCCTCCATTGTTAAAGAAGCCTGGCTGAAGCTTGTCTGTGCCTTTTCCACCCCTCTTATTGCCTTGGCTAGAAAGTTGAAGAATGTCAAATATGGTCTAAAAGCTTGGAATACTAACTCCTTCGGGAATATATCTTCTCAAGTTAATGATTGCAAGAACAAGCTATCCTCCATCCTCCATCCAGAGCCAACTTCAATATGATCACCTCAATGCTTCCTTAGCCAACTCCATCACCAAGTTGACTACTTCGGATGGCAGGCAAGTGCACAAAGTGGATGAGATTAAGGGTGTTGCTGTTGACTACTTCAAGAATTTGTTTAAGATGGAGCCAGGCCCCCCCTCCTCCATCCCTGCTGGTCTCTTAAACAAATCTATCCTTGACAACCTAGGTGGTTCCATCATGGCTATCCCCACTGATGAAGAAATCACTTCAGCCATCCTCTCTCATAGGGCTAACAAGGCTCCTAGTCTGGACGGATTTAGCATGGGCTTTTTTTCTTCCTCTTGGGATCTTATCAAAGTGGATATGATAAACAGATTCAGGAGTTTCTACTTCAATCCTAGTCAAGTTAATGGGATCAGTCATACCTTTCTTTGCCTCATTCCAAAGAAAGAGGGAGCTGAGGAGATGAAGTACTTCAGGCCAATCTCCCTTTGTTATCTTATCTACAAATTTATAGCAAAAATCCTTGCTAACAGACTCAAATTGGTGGTGGATTCCCTTGTCAGTAATAATCAATCAGCCTTCATCCCAAGCAGAAGTATAGGGGATAACAAGGGGATAACATTCTGCTTTGCCATGAAATTGTTAAAGGATTTAACAGGAAATCTCACTCTTCAGCTGCCCTTTTGAAGATAGACATTCACAAGGCTTTTGATTCCCTGAGATGGGATTACATTGCTTCAGTCTTCAACAACACGGGGTTCCCTCCATGTCCTTCAGCATGAGGTCAATACAAAGGGCACCCAAAACAGTTCAATACTGAGTTCTTCCCCATGTCCTTCAGTATGAGGTCAATACAAAGGGCACCTAAAATAGGCAGTACTTGCTGTTGTAGTATATGCTATTGTTCATCAGTCTCACCCCTGCCTTTTTGAAGTTACGACCGTTGAATGTTTCCACTTAGACAACGTTCTCTATCCCCACTGCTTGTACCACCTCTTTCAACAATTTTGTCTATATATTTTGCATCCTTTTTTTCCTTGGATGCGTCCGTTGACTCAAGGAACACAGTCCTACCATTGTAGCATACAATGAAGTTGATGATGGACTGTCTAGTAGGTCGGGTCCAACCATCACACATAATAGTGACAACTGACAACATGGTCCGACCATGTCCCCTCAAGAGTCTATTCTATGTACTCTAGCTCCTTTCTCTACTAGGGCAAACACACATTCATCAGCTCCTAAGCAATGGAACCTTTCACTCCTTCCCCAACTTTCCCTCAAGTGTCTAGCATATTCTTATAGTAGTACCCTCAATAGCAAGTGCTGGGCATAGTTCTAAATCAAGGAAATTTCGGTCACATTTCAGTGGTTTTGACCCAACTCCAGATGAAACCAAGTTTGACTGAAATTTTGGACATTTCTGCCAAATTCCGGAAATTTAGAAAATGTTGGCCCAAATTTCTAGCAATAGCCCAGAAAAAAATACCTGGTTTCAACCAGGTTTTGGATCTTTTGACCTAAATTTCAGATTTAAAACCGTGGTGCTGGGTTACTTAAAAGAACACTTTGACATAGTGTCACCTACTTTACCCTTCCAATCACAAACATGCTTTAGCTTTCTCTGTCTACTACTACTGAGTCCTGAAAAATGGAGGATGTTGCTTAAGTATGTCGACAACATCCTCATCTATTGGGGGTGGGGGCATGGTTTAAAGTATCTCCGATACCGATACTGATACGATACCCTCCGATATGTATCTTAAATTTAGCCGACCAATACGATACATGGAATTTTTAAAATCCTTTCGTATCGATATATATCCTACGATACATACCGATATACATCAATACACCACCGATACACATCGATATGATACGATATAATATGCACCGATACAATTCTATGGAAAATATAAAATTGAGGTGAAATGTACATTTTGGTATGTATCGGTACGTATCGGTGAGTATCGGTATGTATCGATTGGTACATATCGGTATGTACCGATACAGTGCGCTACGGTCATATAATGGCCAAGATGGGTAATTTTTCAGAAAACACGATTTTTTGAGGGGTTTTTGTTTTAAAGTTGTTGTCAGCCATATTTCTCCCTAACTAAAGTGGAAATCAAGGTTGGAAACAAGGATTTTTCATTTATGGGACAACTACAAATCTTGAATTCTTAGTGCGATACCCTCAATTTAGTGTTTATGCATAATACATATTATCAATAGCTTTTTTTAACAAATTCTTTATGCAAAAGTGTTTAAAAAAATGTTTTCTATCCATTTATGTGTGTATCTTTAACGTATCTTAGTATATCTCCGATACGAAACGATACCCTCTGATACGTATCTTAATTTTGGCTGACCGATACGGTGATCGATACCGATACTTGAATCCTTGGTAGGGGTGGAGCTCGCTCCCCTCATACTCTGTGCTCTCTAAAAGGGCAACTGTCTGATTTTGTTTCTTCCTACCCTGTACAAAAGAACAGCCATCACCAAGCCTTTGGTGTAGTTGCACCAGATGAACTAGCTCCTCCTCTAAATTCTCTAGTTCCATCCTCCTACATGTGTAACTTGGCTCACTGTCCTAGCAAGCGCATTTTCTCACCTCTACCTTTGTCTCTCACATCAGCAGGCATGTAGTCCTCATCACTATCAAAATCAGAGTCATCCCTTGCTCCTTCCTGTCTTTGCAATACCTCAAAAAATTCTTCTCTTGCCTTCTAATGATCTAACCTCCTCTTTATTCCTCCCTTCACGAGGGCAGCTGTGGCTTTCTACATCTCAAGAGGGACCTTAGGGCTCTTGGCCATATCCCTCCATCCACCTATCAAATGCCACTTGAGTCTGGTGGACTCAACTTCCATGCTTTTTTTTTTCCCATAGTAGCATTGGGGCTTCTTCTTATCATTTCCAATAGGTACACCATGCCCCCATGCTGTGTCTCCCCATCTCGTCCCTGAGCAGCCATGATGTACTCTTCTTACACTGTTGCAGCATAAAGTGCCACGTTACAATCCTATGAAAACAATAAAGCTACTTCCTAATTTTACTTCTCATATATTTTTCCCTAATTAAAACTATTTTTTATAAATTTTAAAAGAATAATGCCTAATTAAAAATAAATAAATAAATAACGCATCAATCACCATTGAGTTGAAGAGGCAAAAGCATTATTTTAAGATTTTTCGAACCAAAAACAAAACATTTTTACTTATTTTTTCCATTTTTTGTTTGTATTTTATAAAATATTTTTCTAATTTTTGAAAGTTATTATTTTTTTCAGGCAGAAAAAAAGCGATGCCGCCGGGCAGTAGATTAGCTTGTGATGTCTAACGTATATTAACCCTATTTTTTAAAATTTTTGTTAATGAAAATCAAAATTTTAAACCACACTTTTAGGGAAAAAGGGTATACCTCAAATTTTAAATCTTCAAAAAATGTCTTTTAAATGCACTAAATCGTCTCTATAGATGTGTTGTAATAGCACTGTATGTTGAAACAAGGCGAAACCACCAAAATGGGTCGAAACATGACCCATTTCGGTCAAAATTTGTTTTTTCAAATACAAATGAAAGTAGCAATTTGGTTGGTAAGAAACCAAAACCCGAAATGTACTGCGATTCCAACCAAAACCTGAAAGTTTCAGTCGAAACATCGTTTTCCTGCCGAGTCACATACTATTTCGCCTCCACTTATCGAAACATTTCACAGGATAAATATCGAACATTATGCTGAATGATGGACAGAATCAGCGTCATCACCAAGTTCACAGAAGAAGCCATGGGATAACTTACTAAGAGAAGCGACATAGTCTGGGAAAATGCTGTCCTACCCTCTTTTTCAATATGATTATTTGTTGGAAGGATCTGAGCATATATATATATATTGTGTGTGTGTGTGCGTCTGCGTTTCCTTGATAAGGGTTGAAAGTTTCATTCATAACATTTTGGAGTTCTGAAGGGGAACCACAGCACCTACTAAAATGTTTTTCCTAGGTCTCCACCCATAGATCTACAATTTGGAGAAGTTATTACAATGCGAAAATAGCCATTTAAAAAATCGGATGTAAATTATCTTTGTTCATAAAATCACAGTATTGCTTGTGAAGATTTCTTTGTGTTTGATTATTGAAAGTTCCAAAAACCATCCTCTATTTGGCTCATTTTCTTTCGAATAAAATTCATTTTTTAAATTAACTTTATCAATAGAAAATTTGCTTTAATTTTGCGGACACAATCTGAAATTCAACATTAGAAAAGGTACGCTCAACAGATTTTGCATACTTTTGTTGAGGTAGACTTTAGACGATCCTGAAGTATCTACCCTATAATTAAGGTTGCTGGAATGTCAAATAATTTGTAAAGTTACTTTTTTTTCCCTTTTAGTATAACATACTTTTTTTAACAAGGGTAAATCCTATCATTTCACATGTGCTAATAAAATATGCAAATAAATGATAAATTTTGATAATAACATATTGATAAGTCACTTTCAAATTATATTTTGAAAACATTTTTTCACCTCTGACGTAATTAACTTTGGGAATAAGACAAGGGGCAATCAAAAGAAGGTTACAAGCTCGAAATACCTAGAGAGATCTCATTTAGAATGATGTAATGAACTTTGGGAATAAGACAAGGGGCAATCAAAGAAGATTACAAGCTCGAAATACCCATAGAGATCTCATTTAGAGTCCCTATATATATATATATATATTTTTTTTTTTTGTGTGTGTGGAACACCCTCCACTTCTTCCACCCAAAAAGAAAAAAAGAAAAACAATATATAAATTAAAGTTGCAACAAGTCAACAGCCACCCTACAACTGTTTTGTGCATTATTTGTCATGTTCTCATATATGTCCTTTTTGGGTGATTAGAAACTGGTTCTTTTTCTAATAAAGATATCTATATTAACCAATGCACAATCCTGTGATGTATGGATTTAGAAGGGTCACCGTTGCTCTCATTCAATTTATGGGATTTGGATGGGATCCAAAAGTCTAGTCTTGGTATGCTAATGAAGACACCATTTAAGGGTTGGTTGGTTTCTCAGGAGAAAGTTCTTTTTCTAATAAAGATATCTATATTAACTAATACACAATCCTGTGATGCATGGATTAAGAAGGGTCACCGTTGTTCTCATTCAATTTATGGGATTTGAAAGGGATCCAAAAGTCTAGTCTAGGTATGCTAACGAAGACACCATTTAAGGGTTGGTTGGTTTCTACATATTTCTCGTCATTTATGGTATCTCATTAGATGTATCACGAGCATTCTTAGGAGAAAGGGAATAATTTTGTTGGCATTTAGTTATTTATATGAGAAGTCAACTTGAAAATTTTGCTAGTTGTTATTCGTATAATGAGTTTTATTTACACTTTGTTTTGTTACTGTGACACCTTTGTTATATGAGAAGAGCATTTTATTTCGAAACCTGGCGTAATAGGTTGATGAGCTGTTATTATTCAGTTACCTTTCTCATTTGTCCATTAGCTGATATAATTCAGTTAACTTTCTTTTAACTTTCTATGGTATCTCATTAGATGTATTGGGAGCAAGAAGGGAATAATTATGCATCTGTATAGGAATATAAGTAATTCTCTTTCAGCTGTTGTTTAAAACCTGTCGTATTAAGCTTCTAAGCTGATAGATAATTCATTTACTTTCTCAGTGATTCATGAGCTGATATAAGTCAGTTACCTTGCTTTGGTATCTCATTAGATGTACTGGGAACTTTCTTAGGGAAAAAGGGAATAATTATGTTGTTGTGTGGCTATATATATGAGAAGCAAACTTGATTTATTTATTTATTTATTTATTTTTTAAATATAAGGGATTGAGCCAGAGGATCCTTCCTTTAGCCAGAGAATGGATTTGAGTAGACATGACTTTTGGCAGATCCTCCATTTGCGATAGTAGGAAAGCTTGCCTTCTGTGCAACAATCAACCATATTTGGATGGAGCGTAATCTCCGTAGAGGTCTTCCAACTCTCGATCATTTGATAAGATCTGGAAGGCCATTTATTTTGATGTTAGCTCCAAACTTGGCTGCCTATGTCATCGTCCGGTTCTTTACTCCCCAAGGAATAAGCTCACTATTATCTCCTGGGGACTTCCCATTTTTTATTTACCCCCTTGATGTTCCTTTCTCCTTTTGATTGGGCTCTTTGCTCGTTGTTGTCTTTTTCCCTCTCTTGAGAGCTTTCGCCCTCCCTGGGCTTCCCCCCCTCCCCCCCTTTTGATGGGGGTTCTAGGGAAGAAAGGGAATGGCAGGGTAAAGAAAGGGCAGGAGGGGAATCACACAATTAGACATTGCACAAATCCAACCAATTTCATTCAATAATCAAAAGGGTGATTTACATCAACCTCCCCTGTCGTTTGCCCAAATTACATAATCCCCCCTGAAAATTGAAAAATTACATTTAAACCCACAAAATTGACACCGTTAGAGTACTGTTAGTTTTAGAATAGAAAATGACAAAATTACCCTTCCTCTTCTTTTTTTTTTTTAATTTCAATTCAAGTAGTGTAATTCGAATTCTCTAGTTTTCTTTAATCTGGGTTGAAATTATTGTCTTATTGTGATTATGGTCTTCTGATTCTTCATTTTCATATTTTCTCCATAACCCATTTGGGGAAAATCATTAGTACCAAGCTCTTCTAGGGTGTCCAGTAGGCAAGATGCCTATTTTTCCTCTCTGTATGCATTCTGCAAAACTCCGAACCGTATCGTGAGCGAAAACACCGACAAACAATGGATTTCTCCCACTCTTCTTCTCAAGAATCTCACCTATCCTCGTGCAATTATCGCCTATGCCCGAAAGCCTAGAAAACCCATCGAAACACGGGAACAAAAAACTAAAACTCCGTCGACCACGCTCAGAATATCCACCAGTTAAATTGCATAAGAAGATTGGGGGGCACCGACGAGGATAATGAATGAGCGGAAGTGATGGACGACCAATCGCTAACTTGATATCACAGCTAAGAAAGCCTGCTTCTGCAAACACCTTACTAACAACAGGGTCATCGAGAATTGACAATGTCAACTGCCGAAGCTCAACTTTGACACATAAAAGTGAAGAGTGTTGCTGCTGCTGTTGCTGATGGAAGTGGAAGCTTTCGTGGTGCCGCATTTGATTCGCTTGAGAGCGTCTGATGGCAGCCATGAGAGAGTTGGATATGGGAGGCTCATCGAGGGCCTGCGACGAAGGGAGACGATCGAGTGCAACACCGAAGTAGAGCACGAGAGCTTTAAACTGAAGGCGAGGAGAATAAAAGGAACTGCAAGCACGAGGAAATCCCAGATGGCATGTAAAGAGGTGGTTTGAGCATGGCCGCAGCAGCTCGCGACGCCAACAGCCATGTCGAGCACGCACACGGCCTCGGATGTTAAGCATTGCCTAGCGGCGCTAACCGGCGTTCGCATCGCCGGCGATCGTAAATATAAGAGTAAATTAACAAATCAAACTCAATCCACTCAATGCCACCAAACCAAATAAAAAATTCCAGTGGAGTTCCTAAATCATTTTCCTTTTATAGAGCTTAAACCTAGTTTTAGGCTCATTATCAAGTATCAACAAATTCATCCTCTACAAAGAAAGAAGCAGAGTCACTTCGCACTAGTTCAGCCATTCAGAGCGTCGTTACAGTCAATGCAGCTACCTTCGGAGCAACCCATTTGAAGTAGATCTCAAGAAACACACAGAAACTCATAAACCGTGAAGGAGAAAAACTGAAAAAGTGAGGAGAAAGACAAAAGTAAAAGAGAGCAAAACTAAGAGCTGCTTTGCTTAAAGGAGAGGCGATGATTGCATAAAAGACAGAGAGTGAGAGAGAGGTAGGAGGTGGTGTGATTAAATTGGTTTTAAATATCTTCAGGAAATTTTTGTTTTCCCATTAACTGGAGAAGGTGTGAGTGACTAGTCTAGACTGCATAGATGCATGTGGTCCCCAAACCCAAAGATGACTTTGGCAGAGGCGACTTCGCTTGCAGAGACTTTGTCGGAGAGAGGTACAATAGCCTGAGAGCTTCCAAGGAACCCTGCAAACAAAAATCCAAATGAGGGCAGGTATGCTAACCACAATAAGGGTAAAATCAGATTTTCAAAAAAAATCTATCCACCTAACGGATTGACCCTATAAAGATGCTAACAGTGTCAAGTTTTTGGGTTTAAATGTAATTTTTTGATTTTCAGGGAGGATTATGTAATTTAGCAAAACGACAGGAGAGGTTGATGTAAATCACCCTAATCAAAATCACTCTCCATGTCCATTGGTTACAGCCAATATATAGAAAAGTAAGGCATGAAATTAGAAACTCTACTAACATAGTATCTAGCCTAAACTAGGAAGCAACTATAAAAGGAAAATAAGGCAAGGAAATAAATCCTAAATCCTACGTTCAAATATGGAAATAAAAGACAAAAGCTACTAATTAATTCCAACCCTTGTTGGACCAAAACCCTGGACTGGACCGGCTCTTCTTGGCTCTTGGCTTTCAAAGCCGGTCATGCTGGTCCAACAAGTAAGTGCAATTGTATCTGTATCAACTCTCCTCATTTAAAAGAACTCGACTCCGTCAAGTGAGGAAAAGGACCGAGGAGACCGTTTGAAGAAATACGCTGAATGAGGAACGATCCCACCATCTTCTTGAGCTTAATTTCAGGGACATCTTTGGCAGGATGAAACTTTATAGTCTTGTTGGCATGCTTGAAAGCATAGGTGTTGGTATAGCCACAATGCTGTACTTTCTTGTCAAACAACTAAGGTCGACCAAGAAGGATATGACAAACCTTCAGAGGGAGGACGTCACATTGGATTGTATCCTTAAATTCACCAATAGAGTATGTGACCAGACACTTATCTATGATCTTAAGATTAGTGTTGTTCACCTAAGCAACCTTGTAGGGATTTGGATGTGGCTTTGTCTTCAATCCTAGCTTACGAACAACATCTTCAGAGACAACATTAGTGCAACTACCTCCATCAATGACAAAGGTTAACAACTGGTCATTGTACTTCACACGAGTCCGGAAAATACTACTGCGGTGCCAATCTTCATTGTCAGTGACTTACTTAGTGGTACACATGATGAATGACATAAAAGGGATGTTGGTCCTCATCACTGAGAGTGTCATTTACTTCACCTGGTGCACGCTATTCTCTTAAATCAACTATGTCAGAACCAAGTTGCTCTTCAGGAATATATGGTATAGGAGAATCCTTATCAATAAAGGCAACCAAACGGCTAGGACATTGAGCACTGATATGTCCAAATCCATTGCACGAGCAACACCGAACTGTAAACTTTGTTGCATCAAAAGGTTTATCTGAACCACACCGAGGGGGTATGGACAAGTAGGCCGTGAAGATGACATTTCAGAAGCATGTCGATGTGGAGAATAGGGCCGACTAGGTCGTGAAGAGGCTATAGATATAGAACTAGCCTGTGGTTTGCTAGATGACCTTTCCTGGGTAGGAGGCTGTTGCAGAATGGAAGTAGTACCTCGAGGAAAAGTATCTACAAAATTTCTCCAACTGTATGGCGTTTTAGACTTTCCTCAACCTGATACGTTACTTAACGCAACATCTTCCATTGTAGGTAGTTGACTAGAGGCAAGGGCAGTACTAAGTTGAGTGTGCAAACTATTGCGAAATTGTGCCACCAATACTTCTTCATCCCACTCAAAATCAAAAAAAGTGGCCAAATAATAAAATCTAGCAACATTTTTCAACTGTCAAATTCTCCTGTCTCAACTGTGCAAACCTGAGATGCATGTGTTGCTTGTAATCAGGAGGCAAGAATTTCGATTCATGACTTCATGCATTTCAGCCCAGGTAGTTACTAAACCAATGCCTCGGGTTCGATTCTGTTGTTGTTGCTTGACCCACCAGACTTGAGCCGTGCCTTTTAGTTTAGCCTCTGCAAATAGGATCTTTCGGGCCTCAGTCAACCCGTACCATCTGAAGAATGTCTCTAAGCTGTGAATCCAGTCAAGGTATAATTCTAGATTGTTATTTCCATAAAAATCAAGGACATCCAATTTTGTTGCTCGTTTTGCTCCATCATCATATCGACCAATTCCATAGGGTGGTGGTGGTGGTGGTGGCGGCAGCGGTAGTGACGAATCCCATGGAGTGGTGAAAATGTAAAGACTACCATTAAAGCAGCCTAAGCGAGGCTTACTGTATCCATGTAAATTATGTCCCATATCTTTATGAATATGAAAGAATTATTCCGTTATGTTTTATGTGATTAATTATTAATTACTAATATAATAATAAATAACATAAATAAATTATATATATATAAATATAATAATTATCCAAAATAAAGGACTATAACTGTTATGTCTATATAATATAGTAGAATCGTGACGGATCCCATGGAGTGGTGTTGGAAGAATCCTCAAACTGGATGAGACTCGTTCCTCTATCTGCAGCCACCAATCGATCAATAGAAATTTGCATAAATTCCATCATTGTCTTAAGGGAAGTGACAATGGTAGTGAAGGCATCAATTTTCGCATCAATTTCTCCTTTATAGGAATTCAGCTGCTGGATAACTTCACTGTTGGCTACCTTGGTGATGATTAACAAAATAGCACTCAAAGAGTAATGGCAAGATATTAAATAGATGGAAGCTTAAAGAACAATGGCAGAATGGTAAATAACTGAACTATTGTGACCACAGTGGTAAAATTGTAATGAAATTGAAATTCCTTAATAAGTGGCAGAATCGAAATTATAAGGAAAGTCAATTAGAAACAAGAGAACACAGCTTGTAAGGTGGGTAGGGGTAAAGTTGGAAGCAAATTAGAAAATAGGAACAAAAGGAACTAAAAGAGAAATAGAGGGGGCAAAGTGGGAAAATCAGAAAACTAAAGTATATGAGAATAGAGTGTCGGGACTGGGGTTTGGATTACCGACAAAGGGATTCTTCTTTCTTGGAGGCGGAAAAACCTGCAAGGTGCTCTATTCCATCAACCCAGGGAACCAGCGAGAGAGGCTGGATGCACAACAGTGGAAGAACTGATGTAAGGAAGGGAAGAATATCCAGGACCAGCAATGGGATTGCGGCTTCAACAACCAGATTCCAGAAGTAGACTCATGGTTAGCGGCCAGAAGATCAGAAACCAGGTAAGTTCTGATCTCTATCTCGCATTCCTCCTCTCGGTCCTCTCTCTTCTGCGGCGAATCTTTTCTTCTTCTTTTGTTTTTCTTCTGCTTCTATCGTCTCTCTCTGCTGTTTTGTTTAGTTTTGTTTTGTTTTGGTTTTTTCCACTTGGTGGAACCCTAAAAAGGAGGGGGTTCGACTGAGATTTTGGGAGAGAAAAAAGGAGAGATGGAGGGAATGGGGATCCTTTGACCTTGATACCAAGTTGATGGGGGCCTTAGGGAAGAAAGGGAATGGCAGGGTAAAGGAAGGGAAGGAGGGGAATCACACAATTAGACATTGCACAAATCTAGCCAATTTCATTCAATAATCAAAATCACTCTCCATGTCCATTGGTTACAACCAATATATAGAAAAGTAAGACATGGAATTAGAAACTCTACTAACATAGTATCTAGCCTAAACTACGAAACAACCATAAAGGGAAAACAATGTAAGGAAATAAATCCTAAATCCTACATTCAAATCTGGAAATAAAAGACATGAAATAAAAGACAAAATAAGCTACTAATTAATTCCAACCCTTGTTGGACGGACCGGTTCTTCTTGGCTCTTGGCTTCTAAAGCCGGTCATGCTGGTCCAACCAGGTAAGTGCAGCTGTATCTGCATCACTTTCCCTTTGTATTTTCTACTTCCTTGGTAATGAATTTATTTATTCATCCAAATCCAAATATATATATATATGTATATATTTATAAGGGATTGAGTTTGCTGGCCGACTTCATAGTGTAAACTAGCACCTCCCTGTTCCTCTCTCTCTCTCTACTCCCATAATAGGGGCAGATATGTCATTTCATAGGAGGGAGGAGAGAGACACATGGAGTCTCTAGCAAATGCTACACAGCCTGGAAGCATTCTTTCGCCCTTAGTATTAATTTTCTTCACGCCATTGGTACATGAGAAGAACGTTTTGTTTGAAACCGTGAAATAATTCATTTACCTTTCTTGGAGTCGCTAGCAAATGCTACACAGCCTGGAAGCATTCTCTTCCTTAATATAATTAATTTTCTTCACGCCATTGGTACATGAGAAGAACGTTTTGTTTGAAACCGTCATGCTAGGCTTCTGAGCTGAAATAATTCAGTTACCTTCTTGGAGGTCCTATTTGAGTTTTCCAGTTTCACGGTTTTAGCTTTTCTGATTCTGGAGGACAGCTGTAATGCAGGGCCACAGCATAATACACACACATATTAATTTTCTTTCCAGTTGCCATATTAGTGAGTTGAGAGTCTGGTCTCTAGATTTTTTTTGCCATATATATATATATATATATATGTAATAAGTAAGGCCAGCTTATGGGATCTTCTGATTTTCTGATGTCTCTGGTTGTTCAAATGCAGGGGGCGCAGTTAAGAAAGCACATCGATGCCACCTTGGGTAGTGGAAACCTAAGGGAAGCAGTAAGACTTCCCCCAGGGGAGGATTTCAATGAGTGGCTTGCCGTCAATAGTAATACTACCACTCACTCTCTCCACCCTCCCCCACACTTTCCCCAAAAAAGTATTAAATATTTGTGCTTGTAATTTTTTTATTTTTCTTATTTTGAAATAATAATGTTTGTTATCTGGTTTCAGTAAGTACTGTTTTCTTTACTGTTTTTGTAGTCTGGAGTCGTTGCTTGAGGGTGTTTAGATCGTGGATTTGGATTTGACATTAGAATTATTAAATTCTGATTTTGTAGTCCAATTATTGATAAATTTTCTGTTTTGGGTAAAAATAAGAATTTGGTTGGAGAAGATGATTAATAAGGATTTGGATCTTGAGATTGGATCAGGGTTATAGTTTAGATTGGGGTTTGGGTTTTTGTTAGTTTGGATCTCTATGGTATTCAGAATTGATCTTTATCTAGTATCCATAAGGCATATATGTATATAAGTTAAAAGTAAGGCTAAATCCTATATCTGACCTTGTTAAATCCTTCTTTTAGAGGGCGGGCCTCGGCCCAATGGTAAGATTGCTCCGTTGCGAGCTAGTGGTCACGGGTTCGAGCCGGGAAACAGCCTCTCTGCAAAACAGGGTAAGGCTGCATACATCATCCCCAGACTCCACAGTGTGGGGAGCCTCGTGCTCTGTGTATGCCTTTATTTTTGTTCAATCCATTTATTGGGATCCAATAGGTTTTCCATTGGATATTGATTTATCGACATGATTCGACCTGGGTCCATATCTGGATTTAGACCTAATTGTCAAACCGGGCTTGGACATGGACCTGCATGGATCTGTTTTGAATCCAAGTAGTTTTATGCCCTGTATGCCTATATGTATGTCCTGAAGGCCCACAAGGGGTAGGTGGTAGTCCAATGGGCTGAAAACAAGCTTTGAGTAGTTAAGCCCATAGAGTGGGGTTGAGTTAGTAAACAAGATTAGTAGTCAAGTGTTTGAGTTAGATTAAGATCCTTATTAGCTAGATAGAGCTCTGTTATAAGTTTATTCATAGTGATTGGAGCCCCCTTTTATGAGTCTAGACTAGATAAGAATTTCTAACAGTATACACACACACACACACAGCCCACCCACCCTTCAACAGTTAGACAACAATAACAACAACAACAACAACTCAGCCTTATCCCAACCAAATGGGGTCAGCTACATGGATCCTTGCCCTCCAATCAACTCTATTTGATGTCATACTTGAGACAAGGCGACCCTCCAACAGTTGGACATGATTTAATAATAGAAATTGATTTTTTTTTTCTAGAGTTTTTGAGCTGTTGAGCTTTGCATTCGTGGCTGAAGGATTCTCTCTCGGCCATTTGCTTCTTTCTTATATTTCTTCACTTTCCTGTAAACAGGTACTTCTTTTCTTGTTCTTCATATTCCTCTAGAATATCTTCTTCTTCTTCATTTTCTCCTGTTTTCTTGATTCCCTATTATTCTTACTCTCTCTACTCAACTGTTCTTTACATCAATCCAATATCCTGGTTATATATCACTTCTGATTTCCAGACCTGTGGGGCTAGTTAGTGTTTGGGTCCTTAGAGCTGATTGTTGGCTTCTTCGTTAGATCAGATCACCTTCTACACTCGACCAGATTTTTTACCTAATCTGATTGTTGGATTTTTGAGTTATTGAAAATTCTCTTATTTTTCATCTACCCTATCCTGAAATTGATTGTATTGACTTCTACAGTGATCCTGGTCATAGTTCTTGCTTCTATATTCTTTCTAGAACTCTGAACTTCATTAATCAACTTTCCAATTCCTGCAGAGGAATGGATTTGGTAAGAAAAAAAACACCCTCCCCCTCGTTATTTTGAAGCACCATATCTAATGAGGTTTGAAGTAATGGTTCTATTTGTTTCCATGTAAAAAGCGTCAGAAGAATATTTCTGTTTATTAAGATTTTCCAATTTGTTGAAGTGTCTAACCCAAAATCTTAAGGTATTAGTTGATAGGCTCAACTGCTATCTGAAGGCATCCAAGGTCCCAGAGTTTTCCAATGTGGGATTATTCTCAAAGTAATGTTTGTTTTAACATAAAATGAAAAAAGTGCCATTGAAAAATAAGATAAGTTTTAATCGAGGCATATTTTTCATGTGAAATATCATTTGCAGGGAAAACCTCACAAAGAAACATAAACACTCGATTAGGATATGGGGCGTTAAATTTGCCTTAAATCCAAATCCAACTCAAATCCACACTCCAAACACTCTTTAAGTCATTTTATTTCTTTTTCTTTCTCAATTTATTGCTATAAGTTATGCAGAGGAACTTGAAGCTGATTTTTTTTTTCCTCAGCTGTGGATTTCTTCAACCAGGTGAATCTGCTCTATGGCACCCTCACCGAGTTCTGCACTCCCGAGAACTGTCCTACAATGACTGCGGGCCCCAAGTATGGCTTATTGCATCATCTATTGAACTTTAGTTTAATCTTATATCTATATCAGATCGTATTCTTCTAATAAATACAGAAGGCATGCAGATTGGATCCTTCACGTTTCTTGAACGTCTTGAATCATCTGAGTTGAGAAATTCTAAATAGCCTTGTTTTTGCGGTAGAAGTAATGAAATTGATAATGCCACTGCACTGATTTAGGGCCACATACCATTAGCAGATGTGAATTGCCTGTTATTAAAATTTACCTGCTAAAGAGTGCTACCCTGTTATTTTTAATAACATTTTGATTTTATTAGAGGCAATTTTTAATAACATTTTGGTACAATTAGTGTGTTCAGTTGGAACTCAAACTTTGCAGATTTTCCATATTACCTATGCTCTTTCTTCGAGGTCTGACACTATTAGACTTGCTATGTGTTGGAATAGAGGTTTCAGAGTTGATTGTGAATCCCCCCCCCCTCCCGGGTGCAGAAAAATAATTTTATTACTGAAAATACGAGGGGAAGAGCCTGATACATGTGGGATGTATTGTTGAAATGGGCCATGAAATGTGACACTTGGCTGATCCAAAGAGAAACCTATCTATATGGGCCAAATCATGTCCACATGGGCAGAAAACCATGGCCAGTGGAGATTACTTCTTTATTTCAGTAATTTTTTTTTATAAGCATAAAGAAGAAATTC
The DNA here is from genome assembly GCF_013358625.1 of Macadamia integrifolia. Taxonomy (NCBI): domain Eukaryota; kingdom Viridiplantae; phylum Streptophyta; class Magnoliopsida; order Proteales; family Proteaceae; genus Macadamia; species Macadamia integrifolia. Next base: position 15,390,612 of record NC_056562.1, on the reverse strand, counting down.
ACAATGTGAAATATATTATCCCTTGAAAAGGAAAATTCGGAATTAAAACTAAACATTGTCACTCTTATTTTCATTAGCTTAACTGTTGGAATAGCAGAGTTTCATTCATGCATCCCTATGATTTCATTCTTAAATACTTGCAATCATTTTGTCAGCTTAGTGGCAGATTGTATAATGAGGTTTGTCTTTTCATGTATTCCATACTTCTGTCTTCAGTAAATTCCTGAACTTATGTTAACTCTAACAGGTATGAATATAGATGGGCAGATGGTGTACAGATCAAGAAACCCATTGAAGTTTCTGCACCAAAATATGTGGAATATCTAATGGACTGGATTGAAGCTCAGCTTGATGACGAGTCCATATTTCCTCAAAAGCTTGGTAATATATTTGTATTGGCTTTTTGAATACCTTTGATTTATCCTTTGAAAAGATTGCTACTTTTGGAACACATGCCAGGTCGTCGTGGTCCACTTTTCTGGCTTTCTTTCTCCTGATAGTCAACCCAATCTTATCCATATCTTTTGAACTTTTGCAAAAATTCTCCAAAAGTAGTTTCCAGCAGTCTGAAAGATTTGATAATTTGGTGTTTGACGATGTTCAACCCAAATGCCTGAGCTTCAGGGTAGAGGGCCTTTCCTGGGCTCATAAGCTCAACAGTCGCACACTACTACACCAATGTGGGGTAAAACCCCCCATTTCTGGTCATGGAGCTGCACTTAATGCATCAATACCCATGGGTCCCCACATGGCTGGTGCATGAACAACCCACTCTAATACCTTTTGACGGTGTCCAACCAAAAAGCCCAAGCTTTGGGAGACCCAAGGCGTTGGAGGGGTGCCTAGGCAACAAGGCACTCACCTAAGCTTGCAGTATATGATTATATGTAATATAGCATTGCTAATTTTATGTAATTATACTTATATGCAAGACAGAAGCCATATATAATTATGCTAGTATTGATCTAATCTCAGAAACTCAGCATGTGATATTTAAATAAAGGATACAATGCAAACATATTCATCAAAAAACAAAGTAATAAACATAAATCAATGTAAACTCGGGAAGTATCGAGGTTTTCTTTTGCCTTGGACCCAAGAAAGAGCCTGGACGCCTAATCAGTGCCTATGGAGAAGCCCTTCCCTGGGTCATAAGCCCAAAAGCTGCACACTATTCAATTGATGTGGGACTAAAACCCCCCACCCCCATTCCTGGTCATGAGAGCTGCACTCACTGCATCAGTTTTATAGTTTGAGAAACGGTTTCTCTACGCAAGTACCACTTGAGGATATCTCTTGATGAGAACCCTTGGGTGCCTTTAACATGCTCCGTGACAGCTCAGTTGGGCTCCGGTTTTGTCGACAAATTGTTCACAGCACCTTCTCATTTCAACTGAAAAACCCACATCATGTTGCATAGCGGTTAGAGAAAATGTCTGATACAGGGCATGCCACATGGTCTCCAGTGATCTAACCATTTGAATTGTGATGATATCAACCCTCTATTGATTTGATGGTGGAAAATGCAAAAGGGAGAAAAATACTCCAGATTGTGGGTCATAGTTTTGAGATATACCATCAAATTTAACATATAGAAATACAAGGTGCCTATCTAATGGTAGGATTGGCTATTTCAACCTCAGCGTAGCAGAACCATGCCATATGTCAGCAGATGCCATCTTTTTGTGCTTGTCTAGGGAAACTTTTTGCCTATAACTCGAACAATTTTTTTATCAGTGGAAGATCTCATTGGCTGAAACACATTGGATAATGGTACTGCTTTCCAGCATGTGCAATGCTTTAATCCTGATCCACTAGTTATCTTTGTATAGAGCCTACAGGCTTTGCCCAACAGGTGCCATTGTTCCTAGTCTAGCATTGGTTACACACTTTTTTAACTTTATTTTTGTAGGAGCACCTTTTCCTCCCAACTTCAGAGATGTCGTGAAGACAATATTCAAACGTCTCTTCCGTGTATATGCGCACATATATCACTCGCACTTTCAGAAGATTGTGAGTCTTAAGGAGGAGGCTCATCTCAACACCTGCTTCAAGCACTTCATACTGTTCACATATGTAAGTCTTTCTTACCTTGATAAGTACTGTACTGTGTCTCCTATTTATGGATGGCTGGCATCATTTGCCATTGATTTACTTGGAGTGAAGTGTTAATTGATGGATGTATGGTTGTATGAGTCAATCATGATATTGCAATGGATTGACCTCTTGTCCTATGGGCTAGTCCTTGGATTACATTAACATAATCATTGAGTCTGTTTGCATTTTTTATTTTTATTGTTTTGCAGTCTGTTAATTCTTTTGAGGTGATCCAGTTGCTTGCACATTATTGCTCTTGATCCTTCTCGCTTTAGAAGTGTACTTTTGCATTCTTTGTAGAGTAGAACTCTGTGTTTCTTCTTCTTTGTTATAGATTCTGATTTTCTTAAATGAAAATATCTTTGGTTGTGAGAGGAAATATTAATTAAAAATGAAAAAAAATAAAATTTTAGGCTGCCCTGTCTGGAGAGCGGATCTGGATCCATGCCTAAGGGGCCTACTTGTCTGATGTTTTTTTTTCCAATCAACATAAGCATTAGTCGTGATTTTCAAAACCTTGAACTGGCTTCTCTGGGTTGGGGGGGGGGGGTGTTTAAAATTCTAGTTTTAGTGTTTATATAAGGAAGAAAATCCTACCTCACTGCAGTATATACAAAATGCGTCACTCCCTTGGTAATTCTAGTTATTTATACTGGAACAATAAGAGAGGCGGAAGAAGATTAAGTTAGATGGCATGGCAAACCTGTCGCATCTTACTAGGATCATGATAAGGGTGTACTTTTTATCTACCCAAAAAATAAAAGCCCTATGGTTTACATCTCCCCCCCCACAACCCCCCCACCCCCCAAAAAAAAAAATTAAATAAATAATAATAACTGATGGTTTACTGTCCTCTTCCCAGAAGCAATACCATCAGATAATGGTGTTTCTCATGATGGACAAAGCTGGCCAGGTGGAGGTGGTCTCCTGTGGGGTTACTATGGAGATTAAAGTGAAAGTGTGAGACAGATGCTTGCAATTTTTGTTCTGTGGGAGATCTAGTATTTGGGACTAATCAAATAGTCACTCCTGCAAGTAACCGTTCCTACATGGACAGCATGGTCTCCTGGGGCCCTGAATTGATTGCAGAATGAAAACCCCAAGGAAAAAAAACTCCTTATCCTCATTTTTGTTAAAATACAGAAAAAAAAATTAATTGTTAGAAGCACATTCTTAACATTGCTAGTTTCATTTCTGAACCTTGCATAGAGAATGGGTTTCCATATCTAACTGGATCTTGCCCGCCTGAATCATCAGCATACTTTGCAGATCAGTTTGCTGCAACATGAAGCTACTGTGAGATAAAACTTTCCTTCCCATGGGAAAGTGGAAATCTTGTTCTTCTATATATATAATTATGGAACCTGTTCTTTTAATATTGATATGCATCTAAGCAAAAGCTTTGATACTCTGGATTCGTTGATTTGCTTAATTCCCCTTATGTTGTTTGCCTTGTGTAGGAGTTCGGGTTGATTGACAAGAAGGAGCTCGCTCCGCTTCAGGAGCTTATAGAATCCATCATAGTTCCATACTGAATGGTATATCTAAAGAATAAAGTATTGATGCTTAATTTAGTTAATGAGACAATTGAAATAAAATGGCATCTTTACCATTATTGACTATATCGGTTCCTTGGCATTGCTTGTTGGTTCTGTTGCCATGCTTAAGTTTTTTGCATCTCAATTCTGCTTTCCTTACCATATGAGAAAGAAGATGGAAAAAAATTGAATCTGTACTGGCAGTGCGTTTTCCACTACCGGTTGCAAGTCCTGAAGGAGATGATGAGTGCATACATCATCTTGGAGGGTGAAATGGCAGAGAACATTTAATGTCGTCGTCCCACTAGATCGAATGGAGAGGATTGTGCTCATTCGATGGGTCATTCTTCCTCTTCTTTCAATTCGTTTACAGTAGGAATAGAAATGTTGGATGGAGGATAATTGCGACCTGTCTTCTATTAGCCTGGCTTTAATGGTGGTGGATGCTTATGACCAATATTGCTTGGATCATGGTTTCCTGTTAAATGTTAAGCCCAATGGAAGTGGGTTGAGCAACTCTGAAAGACTGAAACCCACCAGGCTTGCTCACCTCTGCTGACATTCCAAGATGCTTGGGTTGAGCGTTTTTTACCGTTCATTTTTAGAATAAGCTCAATCTCCACTTGGTCCAAAATTTTAATTTTGCCGAAGGATTTTTTTTTTTTTTTGGGTGGTTTTATTTCATTTCGGAAGCTCTGATTGATTCAACCAAAAATAATTTTCATGGATAGATCTAAAAAATCACAAATAATTTTACTAAGATATTATATGAGAGGGAGAGGATTTGTTATGGCCATGCATGTTGCATGGTGCATGATGCATGATCGTGCACCAAACTGTTGAATGGGGATGAGGGGCCGTGTATCGTACATGGTCATGTTCGTCCAACGGTTGGATGCATGGTCTTGCACAAAACCTTCTGCCATATGACAATTTAGAAAATAATTCTCAATCTATTTTCTCAAATTTTCTGCAAAAATAATTCAATTATCTCCAAACGAGGACTCCATCTTTTAGCCAGATTTTCACCCTATATCTAGATTTCCCCGTGCAACCATTTCCAAATGTGCTTGGAAGAAATAAATTGGATTATAAAGATGGGGTGAGGGCTTCTGTCTCCATCCAAGGGTAAGAAATACGAAATAAGTTTTGTATCCGGTTCATTAAATAGGAGTTGGGTTTTGATATTTAAGGGGGTGGGGACTTTTGTCTCCATCCAAGAGACTTATTTTTTGGGTAGAATCCATCATCCAAGGCCAAAGTATGACGATGCATGATAGGAAATTTTTCCATAAGTTTCTTATGAATAAAATTTGATTTTTTAGGTTTTTTTTCTTTTTTTTTTAGCAAATCCAAATTGTGTCCCATCCGTCCAGTGGTTGAAATTGCGGCATTAACCAGTCACAATGGGCTGTGAAAATGACATTTTACGTACACAGCTGCCTAGCGTAGCAGCCTGGAAGATTGGGATAGTGTTGTAGGCGCTTTGGCCCCATGAGGTTTTGATTACAACAACAATAACAATAACAATCATAACCTTATCCCAACTGAATGGAATCGATTACATGGATCTGATATTGAAATTAGAAAATAAAGAAACTCAAAAGATAGGTTAAAAATGAGATAAGAGAAGATGGTAAAGCAGTAGAGAAAGACGCATCATGGAAACATCCTCTATAAGGGGTTAGCAACACAGGTCCTTGTCCTCTACAAAACTCTATCCGAAGTCATACTAGGATCAAGCCCTATTCTTTGCATGTCTTTCTGAACCACTTCGTCAGTAGTCACCTTAGGCCTACCCATACCTTCAGGCTCCCACAAAATGAATTTGATCAGTCTTCCTTACTGGGGACATCCATAAGTCTCCGTTGGACATGGTCATACTACCTCAACCGGTCTTGATTAGGAACCTCATTTTCACACGTAGTACTCCCTCCCATATCTCCCTTGTCCCCCCTTAATCACTTTTGTAACATAAAAGATAGAACACTTTACCGCTTATATGGCTTCTCACCTTATGGTCTTTGAGTGTTAAAAACAAAAAAAACAAAAAAAAAAAACCAATCTTAAGATGTAGATTTTAGCACCTCCATTAGAATAGGTTGTTAACTTCATTTGGAACTAGAAATTAAGCCTATGCTGATGTTTTGTTCTATGAAATATATTTTGCATTTTAATTATACCTTTGTTGTATTTTAAGAATAATAAGTTATAATTTCTGTTTAGACTTTTATAACATTCGTAAATAAAAAATTACATATTAAGGGTTGTAAATTAAATATAGTTAAAATTTTAAATTTTCAAACAAGAATACTCTTAAGTACAAAATATTTTTATTTATTTAGTTAATAATGTTGTTTAATATTCAAATATTAGTTATAAATTAGATCATTAGACATAATTCATATATACTAGTGGTCAAAATGTTTGAACTACCTACCTTGATTTTTTTTTTTTTTTGGGTAATGAAAAAGGGTGCTTCATGGTAGTGATCATAGCCCCCAGGACAAGCCCCCATACGACAAGCAGCGCTTCCGCATGACCAATGAGCGATAGTGGGCATGCCAAGACTCGAACCCACAATCAGCCGACTCGAGCGGTGATGAGTTGAGGACATTTTCACCACTAGACTACCAACCCCCACCCTGATAGGCTTAACAAGATGACTCGAATATCTATCATATAGCAGAACCAATGAGGCCTACAATTTTTGGATAGGTAGAATTAGGGTACATTAGGTATGGGATAGTGCACTATAGTGCTTCATTCATGTTTATCATCAGTCAAGAAAAAAAGGCTCTCTCTCTCTCTCTCTCTCTCTCTCTCTCTCTCCCCGCCATAACCATGAGATTCTTACTAAATTGGGTGAGACAAAGGTTAGGGGAAAAGGGCCGCCATAAGCCCATAACCATGAGATTCTTACTAAATTGGGTGGGACAAAGGTTAGGGGAAAAGGGTCACTCTCACACACAGAGAGAGAGAGAGAGAGAGAGAGAGCCCTATCCATGAGATTGTTAATTGGGTGAGACTAAGCAATCAGAAAAAAGAATTGGCTCTGACTAAAGGTCAGTGGAAAATAGTGGAAAAACGAAAGCAACGGGTCCTCCACTCATTAAAGTTTTGCCTGTTAAGTAGATTTACAGCTACTGTCAGTTCACTTCTCTCTCTCTCTCTCTCTCTCTCTCTCTGCCAAGTCTCGAACCCTAGATTTCATGGTTACACAAATGAATGTTCTACCACGCGATCTCGGGGAGACTGTTCGGTCAGTTCCTTTCTAACACCATGATTAGTGTAAGCATGAGTCATAGGAGGTCGAAAGTTTGATCGTATTCAGTGTTTAGCGCATTGGCTTACAGCATCTATTTGAAGAGTTCGGAAAATCAATTTTAGTTATATAAATATGTGAGTTTGCATTTAGTGTATTCTTCCTTTTTATCATGTCCCCTTATCTCTATAGTGCATGTGAGTAAAGTTTTATCAGGCATTTCATTAGGAATTAGTCAAAAAAAAAAAAAAAAATTGCTAGCATTGATTCCTTAAAAATGAATATATTTAGTAATAGTTAAACCATAGTCTTGCTAATATTACATATGTCAAAAGATAATTTTTCGTATTTGCAATTTTTTTTTTCTCCTTTTCGTAGATTAAGTTTTTAGGAGAATCAACTCAACTTAACCAATTGCTTTCTTACTATAGAGGGTTGACCACATAGATCATTTTCCTCTAATCAGTTTTATTCAAAGTCATTCTTGTAACAAAGCCTAAACTATCCATGTCTTTCCTCAATATTTCTCTTAAAGTCATTTTTAGTCTATCCTTGCCTCTTTTAACTCCTTCAATTTAAATCAAATCCCTCCTCCATACAAGAGCATTTAAAAGATTCTTTTATAGATGCCTATGCCACCTCAAATGACATTCCTACGAAGATGCCTTTTCAGATATGCTAAATGGCATGTTTGTGCGTATGCGTGTGGTTTTTTTCCTAGGAAGGAAAAAGAAATACTACACACATGCCATGGCATGGCACACCACAAACCCTCAACACCAAAGTGGGATAGAATGGTCCTAGCTCCTTCCATGGTAGGGTGGGGACCATAGAATTTCCATCTTGATTACATGAACCAATCTCTTTTTCCTTCCATATGCAACATGCAACTAAAAACCAAAGTTAACTACTTTGGCATTGCACAAACAAGTATTATAGAAAGATATGACAATAGTAATAACTCAATTTTATCCCAATTAAATGGGTAGGTTACATGGAATCTTGTTCTCTAATCAGCTCTCTTCGACTTTATATTTGATAAAATGCCTAAGTTATGTATGTCACTTCTCCTAGTGTCCAAATGTCCAAATATCCTTATATAAATTAGTTGTATTTGAAATTCTTTATAGACCCAATCTAGATCATTCCTTAGATATTCAATGGTTGAATTTATCACATCACACGACTAGATATAAAATCAAAAGCTCCAATGCCATTAAAGAAAAATGAAGAGATTCCATCTTAATTGTACGATCTAGAGAAGGTTTATCTATTTGGAATTGTAATCTAGTCTTAATTTTCAATGTACAATTACCTTAATTTCCATTGATGATGGGAAGATGGGATTTTGATCCTTCCATCTGCTTTGTACTCAATTTAAGTCCCTTTCCAACCTGAGCCATTAACAGCTGGAAGGGCCCAAACTTGTGAATGTGACTTCTGGAGGGCCATAAAAACTGGTCCCCCAAGCAGCAAAAAGAGGCCCAAATCATGTCTAGGGGAAGATAATTTTCCCCTAACTGATTAGGTGGCTTCTTTTAATGTTGCTTGTCGGAGATCATGAAATCTCTCTCGCTTGTCGGAGATTTTGAAATCAATCTCTCTCTCTCTCTCTCTCTCTCTCTCTCTCTCTCTCTCTCTCTCAAGCATGGACGCACACACATACAACAACACGTCCGTGTGTGCGCATCTAATGCACAACGATTTAGGTTTTTATTTTTGTTGAAGGATCAAAGAAAATTTTTTTGTAATCATTACCCTGTATGACTATATGATCCTTTCTTCCTATTTTTCTTAATCTATAAAAGGACATGACAAACAAATTCGATTTTCAGTGCAGATATTTGGATTTGATAGCACCATAAATCTTATGGAGTAAGGAAAGTGCCAAATGGGATATGCAAGGGCATCATTTCATTTAGGGTGGGGAGAGAGAGACAGATGGCTGGATAGCCCGTCGACATGCCCAACTTTTTCCCTTCTTATAATTAGATAAATGAAAATTCTATGGAAACATGGATAAATTTTTTTCTTTGCTTTTATTGTGTTCCAGACAATAAAATTCATCTAAAAACTAATTTGGATCATGAGCTGAATATATCCAGACTGCTTGCATAAGATATTGCTTTACAACAATCATAACAACAACTCAACCTTTTCTCAACTGCATGGGATCGGTTACTTGAATCCGAGAAATAGAAAAAGAAATAAGAAATAAAAAGAAAGAAACACAACATCTTAGAAAAAAAATCCACCTCAATGGGGTCGGCTACATGGGTTCTAGTCCTCCAAATAATTCAATTCGATTTCATACTAAAGTCAAGACCTAAACTCTGCATATCATTTCTCAATACTTCTCCTATGTTTACTTAGGCATTCATCTAACTCTTTTAGATCATTCCATTTGAATTCGATCACTTTTCCTTACTAGTACATCTCAAAACCTTCGTTAAACATAGTTGTACCACCTTAGAGGACTTGCTCTCTTGCATTGGGCAACTCTCAAATCAGTTCTTATCTAGTTAATCTTTATTTTATCATTCCTAATTTTGATGTACATTTATTTCAACATCCTCATTCCTATTACACTCAGTTTATTTATTTTTATGTTTCTTAACTATCTAACATTTTATTCCACACATTATACCTGAACTATGCATTATATATATAGTTATATATAGGGGTGTCAACTGGTTGAGCCGGGCTGGTCTCAATCGAGCTTAATCGGGCTTGACCATTTTGAAGCCTTGCACCGTGAACGTCCATTTAAGTAAATGGGCCTAGCTTTGGGGGGCATGGTATGGTTTCTAATCAGGCCGGCCGTCGGTGTCAGGCTTTAATCGGGCTTTCCTTAAACGGGTCCTAACCGAGCCTAAACCTGGCTACAGACCTTTTTAAGTCTAAATGGGCTTTAAACGTGCCTACTCTAAAATTCTTTTCTTAAATTTGTTGAATGCCCAAATATATATGAGGTAAATCTTTAATAGAAAAAAGAAATGATATGAGATTATGACTGTTCTTACAAAGAAAAAGAAGAGATTATAACATTTACAACTTACAAAATAAAAGTTTAATTAAATCAAATCTTATTACAAAGCAAAGGGTAAGAAAACTTAATTTATTTCTTAAGGGGGGTCAGGCTAGGTCGGGCTACAACGAGTCAGTTCAAACTGACATATAAACATGTCGATTCAGTCAGACACCCGACAGGCTAACTACTTGCATCATGAACACTCATTTAATAAACGTGTTGAGTTCCCCACACATTTATTAAACAGGTCGATCCAAGTTGGACCGTAAATTTGTCAAGCTCGATCAAATCTATCGATGCGGGCTCAGAATTGACACTCCTAATTATACGAGAACGGTGGGGGAATACGTGAAAACCAAACGTACCAAAACATAGAAATAAGAGTCATTAATTTCAGATAATGGGTGGCGGTACCGCCAAGTGACATAACCCAATCGTAATGCACGTGGTCTTCTGGGTGAATATGGCGGTGTCCAAGGCATCACATGTGTCTCTTGTCAGGTAAAGAGGTAGCAGTTGGTGAGTGTGGGGGCATGACTTTTATAAGAAAGTGAAGAGAGATCTGTCTTAGCTGTTAGGAGGATCTTTAAGTCAATTGGAAGCTCTGTTTCTTTGGCTTTTGAGTCATTGAGTGATGGAAGAGCAAAAGGCTGAAATGAGAGAGAGATTTGAGACCATGAATTAATATTAGGTTGTTGGAATGGAGGAGGTATGGAATGGAACTATCAAGGGAGGTGTATGGGTGTGGTGGGGGGAGTGGGAGTGGGACCTTTGGGCTGTCGAGGGAAAGAGTGTCAGCCAAGCCAAGCCATGCCATGCCATGCTTTGTGGGTGCGGTCCAGGTCCAAAGGAGCAACCTAAAACCATCAAATGATTGCAATATTTCCAATCATCTCAACTTTAGGATATATACTTCTTTCTTCCCCCTCTATGTGTGCTGCTAGTGTTATTCCTTTAATTAATTAATAATAATGGGACTCCCTGAATGACATTATATGGAATAGGGATTCCTATGATGCTAAAGAGGGAGTGTAGTTTTCCATCAAGAAGGGTGAGAGATTGAATGGTCTAAGTAGGAGTTGGGTTTTAATGAGGATAGAGAGTGTGGGATCCACGATGGGATGTAAGAGGATGTGCCAAGGAAATTGCATATTGCCATTATAGTCATTTTTCTCTCACATTATATATAGGTGTATTGAAAATATGCTAAAAAGAAAGGCTGCGAGGCTATGAGCCAGGTGAAATGACTGCGAAACCCCATTTGAAATGAAAAGTTTCACCCACGTTGGATGCCTATGTTCGTGTTTTCATTGGCTTTGAGATGGTGTAGGGGCCACACAAATTGATAGTAATTCCCTTCAAAATATATAATTTTTGGGAAAATCTAGAATGCTACTTGCTCGCATGGTTCATGTGTTAAAACATAGGAGTCAGTGAAATTATCACTTTGCCCCCAGTGAAATCAAGAATCCCATCTATATTGATGCTCCAACACGCATTCTTATTGGCTTCAACACTAGTGGATGGGCCACATGACAAATTACTGATCTCTTGCCCATATTTTTTCTTTTTAAGTTACTTATTATCTTATTTCTAAGCTATGTTTTGAATTCAGGAAATTAAGATATATATATATATATATATGAAAAGAGAAAAATGCACATAAATCAATCATTGTCTTAATGAGTTTTCCTATTATATTTTTCTATTTTTGACTTCCAAATATTGCCTAAAAATTTTTTATGGATAAAAAATATTTTAAAATACTTAAAAATATGTTTTTTATTATATCATTGTCAAAAACTATCATTACCTAGCACATTTTTCGAACATTCATATAAAATGATAGCATAATAACCTAAAAGGAAAAAAAAGGGTACACTAGGAGGACAAAAAAAAATTCATAAAACACCTTTAAACAATGTAACAAGAAATTCCTTTAATTAAAATACATATAAGAATTATTTTTTATGCCTCTCAAAAAGAACAAAACTCTCTCTCTCTCTCTCTCTCTCTCTCTCTCTCTCTCTCTCTCTCTCTCTCTCTCTCTCTCTCTCTCTCTCTCTCTCTCTCTCTCTCTCTCTCTATTATACATATACGAGAAAATAGCAATGCCCACTTGTGTGTCTCTACGCCCAGACACAAGTGGACGTGAAAAGATGGCATTGGCCCCTCTCCAGATGCCTCCGCATGCCCCCCCATTGATCTGTGCACTGGCGCAATGTCTGTGCAAGAAAACAGGATTCTCTTATCCATATATATACATAATCACTTTCCTGTTCTGATATATTATCAAAGACATTAATGTAATTTTAGATCAAGTCTCTCAGTTTACGTAAATCATTCCCACCGTAACATATTTTCTTAAAGTTATTTCTAAATGCATCTCTATAACAGAGGTAAATAGAATAAAGGGGAAATAATTTTTTACTAAATTTCCTATTATTGAAGAGCCTGTTATCTCATTATCAAGTTGTTTGTACATGAGCACCAAAGTTCAACATCATATCCTAGTGCTAATCAAATTTAAAATATTAGAACTTTAAAATCTAATGGTTGCAAATATAAATAACTTTTTCAATAATTAGAAAGCTTTATGACTGTTTGGAAGATCTAAAAAATTCTAACCAATTTTTTTTTTTAAATATAAGAACTAAACGTGTTTGAGTTTTATGTTTTGTGTTATGTACTGGTCTACATAATTATTATTGGGCTTGTATATGTTTGGGTCTGATTTTGAGTCCATTGCATATACATGGGTAAAATTATAATTTTATGGAGATTAGGATCTTTAGTGTTTTCTTATATATTATTTCTGTGAGAAAACCCATAGACATAAGATAAGGAGATCACTTTTTAAGGTGGAGAGTGGTGGAGAGCTTTTCTATAGTTCGTGAAAAAATCTTTGGTTATCTCTTGTGGATGTAGGCATTTGTGTTAAACCAATTTAAATTTCTTATATCATGTGTGATTGTTTGATTGATTTCTTCCTTTTGGTTGGGCATTCATTCTCAACAATTGGCATCATAATGAGGTTTAGCAAATTGTTGTTAGGATTTTTATGTGGGCTTAACTAATACCGATTGATCCATTGGGTCCAAACAATTATAGACTCAATCTGATTAGGAAACTCCTAACTCTTTCTATTGTGAGAGTGGAATAGGGTTTTAGGGATTCTATTATAAATAGAATACTGACGGTCCCTGCAGCCATTACTTTAATGTCTTATTGGTTTTAGGAGTACGGCTTTCTCACAAGAGCAAGTGCACAGAAAGAGAGGAAACCCTGGAGTAAGAGGCTACAGAAAATCTCAGTAAAAGGACTTGCGTAGTTCATCATTGTCATCTTCATGGAAGTAATGTTTAACCACATGGGACAGAGGTTCATGATCTATGCACATAGGGCTTCTAAACTTACACAGGTACTTTTCTATTCTTATTTATGATTCATGTTATAGATGTCTCATTGATTATTATAGATATGGTAAATTTATATGGTTATGTATTTTAAGATCTATGAATGGAGTACTTTATTGATCTTGGTTTAGGGACTATACCCATGGTTAAATATCTTTTATGATTCTTATATTCTAAATACTATAGGGTTATTCATATGTTTAATATGGTAAAGGTTCCCCAACAATTAGTATCAGAGCAAAGCCTTATAGTGTTAGAATAAAGAAAAATCAAAGAAATTTTGATTTTGTATAGGGTTTGGGTCCCAAATCATGGAAATCATAATTTTACTATTACTTAAAGGTCTCGGATCAAAAAATTTTCTTCACAAAAGTTGTAGAAAACGAGAAGACGATCACGAAGGTATACCGCAAGTCGTCGAAAACCTTCGAATGCATCGACACGCACTGTCAGAAATCGGCTACCAGAGGAGAGAGAAAAAAAGGGGATGAGTCATCGCTGGGTCAAATCAAAAACCCTACTGAGTTGACCCAGAGGTGCAGTGGGTCAACTCATAACCAACCCTGTTTGACTCGATCAAAGGTTGACTAAGTTATTGACCATTTGACTTAGATACCCAACCTGAAGACAATAAGTTTGATCCAAATTTTGACCCAGAACTAATATGCCCAAACCAGATTAGACCGTTTGGCCGAATCGGTTGGTTTGGATTGATTTTGATCCTTTTTTTTTAAATAAAAAAAAATATATAACTTCAAATGGCTTGTACGGGAAAACGGTGAAGAATTTTTCACCCTGATTTTTTACGATAAGTCCAATTTTTCAGGTTCTTCGTTTTGATATATTATGAGCCTAGTTTTGATTAACTTTTATGGTCTATTTTGTATAAGTTACAAGTATGGGTGTTTAATTATTCTTTATAATTTTCCTATTAATTGGAAGAAATAAAAGAAAATCAACCTATACATTACTTGCATATCAGAATATGAACTTGTTTATTCTTGGTAATTAGTTCATGCTTTTGTTTATGAATTTTTTTTTTATTCATGCTTAAACAATCCAACTTTTAGCTGTCGGAATGAATTTGTAGACTATTGCAGTAAGATTGGATGGAATCCACCAAAGTGGTAAAGTTCAACCTTATTGTAATAGAATACAAATCAAATGTCTTCTTTATTTGAAAAGACAGAGAATAATGGTTAGTAGCAAGGTTTCTAATGTTCACCCAAATATGACATTATCAAAGAAAAGTTAAAGTTAAAGCAAGTAAAAAATAGAATAGGGATTTCTCAACCTAGGAGATGTTGTCCATCCAAAGATGACGGTACTTTTTGAAAGTTAGAAGAAGTCTCGCAGTAATAGCAGAAACTTGAGTGGACCAGTATGTTTCAAACCCAAAGGTCAGGAATGTAGTTCCGACTGACACTCTTGAAGTAATTGATAATTGAGCATTGTAATTTTTATTTTGTTAATAGTTATATGCTTGTTCTTTTACATATAAATTGATATTTAGTTTATGTTTAAATAACCCACAAATTTAAGTTGTCAAATGTAATTACAAGCTATTGTAATGGAATGGATGGAACCCACCAAAGTGGTAAAATCTAAGATTACTGTAATAGGTTTGCAACTCAAAGGTTTTGTCTTATTGTCAAAGACATAGAAAATTATTGACAGGAATTAGGAAATGCTTGCCCAAATGCTACATTATCAAAGATAAGCATAAATACAAGTATACTCTAGGCAAACCTTAACCTAGAAGTTGATATTCATCCAAAAGTGACAGTAATTTTAGAAGTTGAAGAGCTCCCACAGTCATTGTAGTTTTTGAGTGGACTAGTGCATTCCAGACCCAAAGGTTGAGAATATAGTTCGGTTAACACTCTGGTTATGTTTAATGGTTAGTGATGTAATATTGGTTTTAATTAATGTTACATGCATTAATTAAACATTGAATGGATTATTCTTCCTTGAGTTGAAACATTAAACTGAATGTCTTTGAGAATATAGATGTCTATATATGCGTTAAAGGCCTAGTTTTCTATACTAGGAAAACCAAATCAATAGTTTGGTATTATGCTTTTAAAGTAAAGATTTTACCCTAAAAGGTATTGGACAGTTGATCAATGGCAATAGGGTGGTTAAGGGTTTCATAACTATGACAATAGGTTATAGGTTTATTTAATGTGTTGTTTTTGTATTCCGATTGGATTAATTCGGATTGGTTGGGTTGGATTAATATTGATTTTGATTAATCCAATACCAAGTTCTCAAACACTGTCATTGTTTTTTGAAAACCTATTTATGAACATTAATTGATAAATGGTTGGTTTTCTTTTATTTTTTGGCTTATGTGAACAAGTTTATATGTATGTCACATTTAACGAATTATGTTATCCAATAAATAGATTAATTTATGACTAGTCGAACCAAGTGGGAGGATAGAAGTATAGATCTTAAGTTGTTTTATGTGGTTCAACCAGTGGGAGTATAAATTCGGTATACTAGGTTGCTAGTAGGAAGATGTTACTAATAGAATATCAATATACTAAGTTGCTAGTGGGAGAATAAATTCAGTGTACTATATTATTTTTCATGCAAAAGAATTATTTTGAGTTTTGCATTGATTTATTATTATCATGATATTAAAGAATTATTTATGGCTGAAATATATAGTAAATTCATATTCATGCCATTTTGTACTTGTATGTTTTGTTTGAAACACCCTATGATGGATAAATATGTTAGAATTAAACTGGGTGTGAGCTTCCGCACATTTTATGCTGCACAGTATATTTCTAGGAAGCTATAAAATTATTGGATGAAATCTACAAATGTGGCATATCCTATTATTTCATAGTTTTTCCATGTGCAGCAAAGTTGGTGACATTTGCTTAAAGGTGATATCATCCAAGTTAAAGAAAATACATATATGGAAAGGACTATAACTGAGAGTTTTCTAAGCCCATATGTGATGAAAGTAATTGTATTTTCACAGTAGATTTAGATTTACGAGAGGACCAGTGCATTCTTAGCCCAAATGATAGGAATATAATTACGGTTGTGACTCTTGTGTGTTTAATGTACTAGATGTACATTTATTGTGTAGTTTATCTGCTAGATGTACATATTAAATTTTTTAGCCTGGTTATTTGGTGTGTATGATTCATACCTGAGATTTTTAGGGTTACTTGATCTAGTTTTAGCTCTCAGGGAACCCAAACATGTGTTGTTGTTGATTAAAGCACAACTGAAAGAATATAGGGACAATTTTGTTACCCTAATAAGTTTATAATGATTTTGAAGTAATTTTGAAATGATTTTGTCTTAAATCTTGTTCTCTAAATTATATATGTACATTTATGCTTCATTTGTTTGTGTTGTCCCTAGTTGATTAAGAAATATATTAAAGCATACACTTCTGTACATATATTCATCTTAAATGTGGAAAACATGATAGGAATGAGTGAAACCCACCAAAGTGGTATATTCAGTTCAATTGTGCGTTTTTCAAGGTAAATGTGACATTTGTCCAAAGGTGATGTCACCTAAGTTTATCGACAAAGTACTCAAGAGTCATGTTTTCTGACATTGGTGTTATTAAGGTTTTTGATATGCTTAGTTAGTGGGAGTTTTATGATTTCATTTAACCAAATATATCATAATAGCGACAACTAAAGTTTAAAGACGGTAAAAGACAAAGTTTAAAGCTGTGCCTATTAAGGTTTATTGGCAATGCTTAGTCAAAGTAATTGACGATAAGTCAAGGTAATTGATGATATTTTGTCAGAATTTGTGGTGTATGACTATATTTAGCCAAAGTCCAAAGAAGTGGTGGTTTACCATAGGAGGTTTGTCAAAGGTTGTGATTTATGGTGGTATTTAACATAAATTTATAATAGTGATGATTAATCACAGGCGGTTTGCCAAAGTTTGTAATTTATGGTGGTATTTAACCTAAATTCATGGAAGTGGCAGTTAGCCATAAAAAGTATGCCAAAATAAGATATTAATTCAAGAAAAAGGCAGTTTGCCAAGTGTTGATTAATATCAAAGTTTTTTACCTGTGAGGTTTTCAAGGTAGGCTGATCTTTAGATCAAGAAAGAACCTATAAGGAAATGTATATTTCAAGTGATCACAGGTATAATATCAATTCGTTATATATATGTTTTCAGGTGATTGGATTGATAGTTTTCTATTGTTTGTAACAGTAGATAGTTATATACCGTATATTGAGGTGTATTTTCTACTATTGTTCAACAGTAGAGATTATTGATTGGATCAAAGTTTGTTTGAGTGGTGTTCAGTCTTGGGATTATTTGGCCGGGTGTCAATGGAAAGACATCATTATCAGTATAGCCCAAGTGGGAGATTGTTAAGATTTTTATGTGGGCTTAACTGATATCGATTGATCTATTGGGTCAAAGCAATTATAGACTCACTCTGATTAGAAAACTCCTAGCTCTTTCTATTATGAGAGTGAAATAGGGTTCTAGGGATTCTATTATAAATAGAATACTGACGATCCCTACAGCCATTACTTTAATGCCTTATTGATTTTGGGAGCATGGTTTTCTCACAAGAGCAAGTGCACAGAAAGAGAGGAGAGGCTACAGAAGATCTCAGTAGAAGGACTTGCGTAGTTCATCATTGTCATCTTCATGGAAGTAATGTTTAACCACATGGGACAGAGGTTCATGATCTATGCACATAGGGCTTCTAAACTTACACAGGTACTTTTCTATTCTTATTTATGATTCATGTTATGGATGTCTCATTGATTATTATAGATATGGTAAATCTATATGGTTATGTATTTTAAGATCTATGAATGGAGTACTTTATTGATCTTGGTTTAGGGACTATACCCATTGTAATACCCCGCTTCTTAAACCCGGTCTGATTTCACGGTTGAACCGGTTTAACCATGCAGGAACCGAGCCAGAGGAAATTAGAGCGGGTTCCTTATGGGCTATGATGGCACGGGTGACCTTAAACACCGGCTGGCCCGACAAGTCCGAGCCAGTGCCAGAAGAGACGGGAGTGTCCAAACCGTGTACGTGCACCTACCATAAGGCTATGTACGGATAAAACAGGTATTATATCCGTATTTTAAGGTATATACGTATGCTACATCGTATGCTTGGGGTGGGGTTCGCGCCGAGGTCCGAACCCGGTCAAAATCCCAAGTTTTGGCTCTCAGGTGGGTAGGACAGGTGGGTACACCACCCACCTGAGTGACCCATCCAAGACTATTCACTTAATTAGGAATGGTATATAAGGCTTTATGATTTTCTTTTCTTTCCATTTATGTCACCCGTACGTTGGTGAGAAAAGTAAAGAGGAGAGAGAAAAGAAAGGGAAGAAGAAAGGAAGAGAAGGAAGAGGAAGAAAGGAAGGATTTCAGTGGCGCCGAAGCTTGATCTTCCCATTCCGGTGCCGGGAGAGTGATCTTTAACTCTAGATCTACAGTTGGAGGTAAGAAAAGTTGGGTTTTGTGAACATTCACCATACCCGAGCTTTAAACCCTTGATTCGAGTATGGTTTCTTGAGATCTTGTAAATACCCTTTGAAATGATGAATCTAAGGTTTAATAGATGATTTATGTGTTGATCTTGAAGGATTTGAAGAGATATTGACAAGGTAGAAGAAGCATTGTGAGTTTGAAGTGATTTGAAGGGTTTGAGGTCATTCTTGAGCAAAGAAGGTAAGATGGTTTCCCTCACTTGAATCTAACCTAGATCTAGGTTAGAACCATCCTATAGGACCTCGAAGGTGTGAAGAATGGGTGGGGGAAAGCCCCATTTGATTCCCCAAAGGATGGAGAAAATGGGGAAGAGACAGTATCATTTCCGCCAAGACCGGTGGGTACAACCGGCGGGTACCTACCCGCCTGTGGGTACCCACCTGAGAAGGCAGGGGGCCTTCAGGCCCAACCGGCGGGTACAACCGGTGGGTACCTACCCGCCAGTCCTAGCAAGGGGTCCCTGGCCCAACCGGCGGGTACAACCGACGGGTACTACCGGCGGGCCCCTACCCGCCGGTCACAAACCGGTGGGTAAAACCGGTGGGTAGACAGCCCACCTGTCTGACCCACCCGTGTGGCCCCGAAGGTGATCCTTATGTCCGATCGAACCCAAATCGGACGTGTGACCTTCTTTTGACGTTCTAAACACGATTTTGACATCGGATTTCATTAATTTTGATTCTAAAATGGTGAAGTACTAACCCCGCTCAATTATGTTAGGTTCACCAAATCCTACCCGATTCGCTCCGGATCTCACCCGTACCGAACGGGAATCCTTGTACGCTACAGGTAAGTGGAGAGAGGACGTTTGGCCTTGTTTCAAGGCATTTGTTTGGCATTCATATAACTATATCTAATCTAGTCATGTCATCATGAATATGCTATATAGATTAGTCATTCCACACATTGATGTGCATATATGCTATGTTTACTTTTCAAATGCCAATTGAATGAGATGTTTATATGTTGAATGTGGGCATCATGGTGCATAATGCATTGTTAGATTAGATGCCGTAGTCGGCTTGGAAACGAATGCATTGGTGGCCCGTGGAATGGGACACGGAGGTACTATGCAGTCGTACTATTGTCATATAGGAGCATGCGGTATTAGGATTCTCACCATCCCGTGCTACGACCCTTCCCAACAGGGGTTAAGGTGTTGGGTTGCCATTTGGGGGGAAGCAGGGGTCGCGGTTGTCGGACACTGTGGCGGTTAGGCATTACGCCCGACGAGTCATGTAGGACAGTCGGAAACCCCGATGGTACATTCAAGAGGGCCAATCGTACTGCTTTTAAATTGCTGGAGTCAGCACCTTTATTTTCAGTCATTTACATTTCTGTTGAGAGCCGGTGGACGGTATTGTCTTTATTTTTCCGAGTACTCACGGTGGGCCTTCTCCAACAGCCCTATGGGCGTATCGCGGGAGGGAGTTCGCGGCTCGTACCCGGAGTATACGCGCACTGTGGTTGTAGTAGCACTAAAACCAAAGACTTAGTAATGTTGCTTAGGTGGATGTGATTTAAAATGTATAGCATGGCATGTAGTGCATATGATGTGTTGTGAATGTGTGGACTGTTGTGTGTGGTCCACCTCTCTACTTACTGAGCTAGTGAGCTCATCCCACGTGTACACCCCTTTTTAGATGATTTTGCAGGTCACACATATGAGGAGCCTGGGGTGGGTCCCACAGTCGAGTTTCCTGAAGAGGACTGGTGGACCCCTGAGGAGTTTGAGCACGGCGTAGACTGCTCGTGCGAGAGCTGTGCTGCGGGACAGCAGTTCTGAGGCCGAGCTGAGCTCCACCTTGGAGGCCGTGCTGAGCTCCACTTCTGAGGCCGAGCGGAGCTCTTCTATATGATGCCGAGCTGGGCACAACCCTTGATGCCGAGCTGAGCTCCAGCCTTGATACCGAGCCGAGCTGTGTACTCTGATGATTTTGAAGATTTCCTGTATATACTTGATATTTGAATTTTATTCTTTTTGTGTATATATCATGCCTTCGGGCCCAAATGTATATAATTATTGTATCACCATTCGGGTATCAAGTATATGGGATTTATTCACAGGTAAAACTTAGTCTTCCGCTGATCTGATGAACTTATGTTAGTGTGTGTATGCTGTGGTGGAATAAAGTATCTGATGATCCTGGCAGGTTTGGGTTAACCGGTGTTAAATCGGTCACCGCTCCGGTTCAGTGTGAACGGGGTGTGACAAACGATGGTATCAGAGCGTGATGCTTTGCTCCACTCACAGCATACCATTAGAATCCCGTAGACTCGATAATAGGAAAATGGGGTTGGGTTAATATAAAAGCTTTAAAGATTAAAAGCTAAAGAAAGAAAGTATAAAAAAGGGATTGCATTATATATTGCATTCATGGCATGCGTGAGTGTAGATAAAAAGGGGATTAGGTTGGTGATGTAACCTATAGAGTACTATTTCGATGAAATTTCGGCAGCATAACGACGTAAAATGGGATTTCTAAAAAAATTACACAAATGCCTGATAAACAACAGATAATAAATATAATAAAGGTCACAGATGGCACAATACATCACAACAAAATCACACAAGCACTCCACATATGAAAACACCACAAAAATCCACTATCCAAAGATATTTTATTCCATAAATGAAACCAGTTACAATACATATACAAGGAATGAGAATAAATAAATATACAATGTCTACAAAAAAGGAGAAAACGAGTAAACAGCTAGTGTGGGCGAGCCGAGCCCTCACTGGTCGTCGTCATCGTTGTCGATGATCACCACGTTCGCTGGAGGCCTGGAGTTGACGTCGAAGCGGTGATCCTAATAATCGAACCTCGCGTTCACCAGCCGTACCTCCCTCCGAAGCCGGCCATAGTCTGCTGAGATAGCGTTGGCCCTGGTGTCCAAGTCCTGACCCAGCCTAAGGAAGGAATCCTCCAAGGTGGTCTGCCTCTCCATAAGGCGTTCCTCCCTGGAGACAATCTCATCCAGCCGCCTCAGTATCTGAACCTGGCCATCCTGTAAGGCCCGCATGGAGGACGTCATGCCCTCAAAGTCGTAAGCACCACTCCCAGGTGGTGGGGCTGTAGCTCTAGAAGAACTAGGATCAGGACCTCTCGACTCCTGAGGCGCCTCCTCAGGGATGCTGCCACCCATCAGATCCTCTTCCTCGTCCTGAGGAACGTAGTCCTCATCCTCCTCACTGGACTCCTCCTCCATGAGGACATCCTCCATCGGGGCAGCCCTCCTACCCCTACCTCTCAGAGCTCCTGATCTAGGAGGTGAATCCATGAGGGTCTGAAGACCCATCTTCAGGAGGTTTCTCCGGTCGAACCTATCAGCCGGAGTCTTCCCCTCCTCACCGCTCAGATCCACCCCGAAGAACTCGAAAATCCTAGTGAGGATCCTGCCGTATGGGAATCCTCCATCCTCTGGGTGGGAAGTATGGTGCTCCATCGTTCGGAGAATAATATAGGGAAGGCACAAGTGCTCGCCGCCTCCCTCTGCGGCCGTGAAGATGCAAAATGCAATAAAAGCCGCCATGAAACCCACCTGGTTCCGATGACCTCCTCTGGGGAGCAGGTTGAACTGGATCAACCGGGCGAAGAGACGAACCTCAGGGTAGAAGGATGTCTCGGACTCCGGGTGACTGCTGCTGCCGCAGATGGTCTCGTAGATGAAGTCCGGTGTCGCCAGGCTCATGAACGGTCCATGAGGCCTACCCCTGGGGGGACTGTAGTATCGGTGTCCCGCTGTCGATATACCCAAGATACTGGCCAAGGTGCCTACCGTCAGCTGGATGTCCACTCCCTTCACCAAGCTGCTGATGGTGAACTCCCCGTACGGATACGACACCTCTAGGTTACAATAGAACCGACGAACGAGCTGCTTGTAGCATGGTCGGTCCACATGAAGAATAGAGTCCCAGCCCAATGCTGAGAACCTCTCCTGAAGCCTAGCCTTGTGGAAGTCCTCGACTACCACGGTCTTCTCCATCAACACTGACCCCTTCAGGAAGTTGGGCCAGTTGGCTGCGGCCTCGGCACTGAGGAAGTGCTCCTCATCATAGTCTGTAGGGTCAGACTGGGCAGGTGCAGGTCTCCCTGTGCGAGGAGCTGAAGAGCTGGTCTCCGCACTCTTCCGCTTAGAAGCGGTGGTCTTACGCCTAACGCCAGAGGAAGATGGTCCTTTGCCGGTGCGTGACGACATCCTGGCAATAAGAAAAGAAAGTAAGGATTAGTACAGAAAGGAAAACACAGCAGCATTAAAAAGGGGAAATCCCAAAACCCAATTCATGCAAAACGGGAACGGCAACAATCTAGGAACGATAGGAAACCTATGACATGAAGCACGGTAGTTTACGAAGCATAGAAACATGCCAAAATAGTAGAATGACAGCAAAAGCAAAGAGCATAAGTAAGACGAGGGGATTCAAGTCCAATGTGCAAATTCGAATATAATGGAGAATAGCTTGAAACCCTAGGTCTAGAGCAAAATGCCGTAGTAGCGGGATCATGAAAGTGCGAGAACATACCCAAATAGACTATGGAGATCCATGAATACAAGTATGGGATGAAAATCAAGGAAACCAATGCCAAAAATAGGGATTTTCATGGAAATACATGGGGATTCTAAGCATAATGGATGATTCATGAAATCTAAAGCATATCAAGCACAAAACAAGTGAAATGCATCACAAGGGAATCATCAATTGGAGAAAATGATCAAAAAATTGAAGAAATCCCCAAATTTGGAAACCTAGGGCACGAGTTGGGGTTTTCTCCAAATGAAGAGATAAAATTCCTATAAACTACAAATGACCACAGTAGAAGCATCACAAACACATGGTAATACTATTCTATGGTGAAAAATATGGAAAGGAAGCCTAGAAAGTAAACCTTATTCATGCATTCTATACAAATGGAAATTCTGAAAAAGGAAGAAGGAGGAACTTACTTAAATGAGGGTGAGTTGACTCTTCTCTAAAGCGCCGAGTGGGTGAGTAGACTCGCGAGTAGAAGCGCCGAGGAGACCTCCAAGATCGCCCAAGGAAGAAAGGAAGAAAGAGAAAGGAGATGGGGAAATACAGGCCCTGTTCGTGTTTTAACACGGGCAAAACTGGCGGGTATAACCAGCGGGCTCTTACCCGCTGGTGCCACCCGCCGGTGTGAGACAGTAAGACCGGCGGGTATAACCGACGGGCCCCTACCCGCCGGTTCAGCCCACCGGTTATGACAGTTGGGAAATTTTGAAAATTTTCCTTCTTTTCTTTTTCCCTTCTCTCCTCCTAGCATGATTACATTGATTTTCGTTATGGATATTATTCCTATGATTAATATGCTATGGTCAAGTGGGACCATTAGCATGTCTGTTGGGGACTTTGCTTGTACCTTGGAATTGAGCTGCGATTATTTACAGGCTATCATGCACTATAACACCTCATGTAATGGCATATGATTGTGTGCCGAAATCAATTCTATGGTGTTTAACCAATATGGTGTGTGATGTGTTCCAGGTACAGGGATACGATGGTACGTACTAGATCCGGTAGTAATGCCCGAGGTACCTCGCGGGGTCCTCGTCTGGTCGGACGACCACAAAATCCCAGGAGGTCCCGTTCTGTGGGGCATACCTCACCTCCACTACCTCCAGAGACCCTTGGTCAGGGTGGGGCACATGGGGACCCACCTATGACTGCACTCCCGGACCCTCCACCGGTCATTACACCGGGAGATGTTGCTACAATAATTCAGCAGTCCCAACAAGCTTTCCAGCAACAAATGCTTCAGCAACAGCAAGCATTTATATCTGCCATCCAGCAACAGTTGGATTTTTCTCAACCGGGTCAACCTCCCCGGGTGCTCACTCCGCAGGACCCACCTGTAGGGTCGGGAACGGGACCACAAGTGGTGGGTACACCTCCAATCCCACCATTCGGTGTTCCTCAGCATGGGATGCCTCCTCCATACTCCTACTATCCTGTCTATGCTCCTAACTTCCCGGCGACGAGTAATACGTCAAGGGTAGTGGAGTCATTCAAGGGGAACTTACCACTGGTATTCTCTAAGGTGGGGAGTGATCCTCTAGAACCGGATCAATGGATCCAAGAATTAGAGAAGATATTTAAGGTGCTTAAGTGCACGGATGCCCAGAAACTTATTTGTGCTGGGTTGCAACTCAAGAAAGAGGCAAATTCTTGGTGGCAAGCCTCCAAACCTATATTGATGGCTGCTCATCCAGAACCTACTTGGGAGCAGTTCAAGAAGTTGTTCTTGGATAACCATTATCCGCGCAGTTTCAGAGACCGAAAGGAGACTGAGTTCATGGCCTTAACTCAAAGAGGTAAGACTGTCCTTGAGTACCAACAACAATTCGAGAGTTTGTTCCATTTTGCCCCAGGCATATGCGAACAGCTGAAGAGAAGGCAGCAAGGTTCCTAAAAGGCCTAAAAGCATCTATTGGGTCTGTGCTTGAAGTCTTGGATTTGACCGAATATGGTCAGATTGTACAGAAGGCCAAGACCATGGAAGATAAGAAAAAGGGTGAATAGTCCCTCACTTCTGGACTGTGGAAGAGAACAAATCCATTCCCAGATGTGGGAAATTCCTCCAAGGCTTACCGCGGATCGTACAGTTCTGGGCCTATGTATAGGCAGCCCTATAGGCCATCTGGCTACCCTCCTAGGCCAGTTGGTGGTTTGGGTTCTACTTCTTTTCGCTCGAACACTAGTGTGGCACCTACAACTCCAAGGCCACCTCGACCTCCATCTGCAACTGGTCAAGTGCAGAGGGGCCCCGCTCCAGTTCCGACGTCTCAGATTCGTTGCTTCAATTGCCATTCCTATGGGCATTATGCGAAAGACTGCCGGGCCCGACCAACCTTGCCCTCCAGTCAGCCCTCTGCGTACCGACCTCCCTTACCTCAAGGCAGTCAACCGCAGGGAAGGATGTATGCCCTATCAGCCGAGGAAGCTGAGGCTAGTACAGAAGTTGTAGCAGGTACATTTTAAATTAAGAAGTTCATTATGATTCATATTGATGACCTGCTGAAATTATATACATTGTTATACTAGGTATCCTACCCATATCGGGCATACCAGCCTATGTTTTATTTGATTCAGGAGCTACTCATTCATTCGCATCTAAGAGATTTGTAGGGAAACTTGGGATGTCACCTAGGATCCTGGATCATGGAATGATTGTTAGTGTGCCTACTGGTAAGATTGCACAGTTGAAGGAAGTGTATGGGCCGTGCCCAGTGGAGATTAGTGGGAAGAACTTTGATGCACAACTTATTAAATTCAATATGCAGAATTTTGATGTTATATTGGGTATGGATTGGTTGTCGGCTCATCGAGCTAATGTGATCTGTGCGGAAAGGCTGATTAAGGTAACAGATGAAGAAGGGAAAGAGTGGGTATACCGAGCAGATACAATGAAAAGGGTGAGGAAGGTCCTTGTCTCCGCTCTTCAAGCGGTAAAGTTGCTAGAAAGTGGATGTCAGGGTTTCATAGCCTCGGTACTCGATGTTGATGCAAGAGTTACACCTCTAGAAGAAGTAAAGGTGGTTAAAGAGTTTCCCGATGTTTTCCCAGATGATCTGATGCATTTACCACCTGATAGAGAGTTGGAGTTTGCCATAGACTTGACTCCTGGAGCAGCTCCAGTATCTAAGGCTCCATACAGGATGGCACCAGCTGAATTGAAGGAGTTGCAAATGCAGTTGCAGGAATTATTAAAAAAGGGGTTTATTCGCCCGAGTGTTTCACCTTGGGGTGCCCCGGTGTTGTTTGTCAAGAAAAAGGATGGTAGTTTGCGTATGTGCATAGATTACCGGGAGTTGAATAAGCTAACCATTAAGAATCGGTATCCATTGCCACGTATTGACGATTTATTTGATCAGTTGCAGGGAGCCAGGGTATTTTCGAAGATAAACCTTCGGTCCGGCTATTATCAGCTCAAGATAAAGAGTAGTGATATACCCAAAACAGCATTTAGGACTCGATACGGTCATTATGAGTTCCTGGTATTGTCCTTCGGGTTAACCAATGCGCCGGCAGCATTCATGGATCTAATGAATCGAGTATTTCAGGATGTGCTCGACAAATGGGTAATTGTTTTTATTGACGATATCCTGATCTACTCCAAGACCGAAGAGGAGCGCACTCAACACTTGAGAATGGTGTTACAGAGGTTGAGAGATCAACAGTTGTTTGCCAAGTACAGCAAGTGTGAATTCTGGCTTGAACAAGTTGGATTCCTGGGGCACGTAGTGTCTAAAATCGGAATCGAGGTAGATCCTGCTAAGGTGAAAGCAGTAGTGGAATGGGAAAGCCCCAAGAATGTCACCGAAATTAGAAGCTTCTTGGGTTTGGCTGGATATTACCGACGCTTCATTGAGAATTTTGCGCGGATCTCAGCACCAATGACTAAGTTGACTAAAAAGGGTGTGAAATTCGACTGGGCAGAGGAATGTGAGAAGAGCTTCCAGGAATTGAAAGAAAGGTTGGTGACTGCCCTTGTGCTGACTATTCCTGAAGGCACACGTGGAATGACGGTCTATACCGATGCTTCCAAAGTTGGTTTGGGTTGTGTTCTCATGCAACGCGATAAGGTAATAGCGTATGCATCCCGACAACTAAAGGAATATGAGAAGAAT
>NC_056562.1:15348554-15363065 GCF_013358625.1 Macadamia integrifolia | reverse complement strand
ACCGAGCCGAGCTGTGTACTCTGATGATTTTGATGATTTCCTGTATATACTTGATATTTGAATTTTATTCTTTTTGTGTATATATCATGCCTTCGGGCCCAAATGTATATAATTATTGTATTACCATTCGGGTATCAAGTATATGGGATTTATTCACAGGTAAAACTTAGTCTTCCGCTGATTTGATGAACTTATGTTAGTGTGTGTATGCTGTGGTGGAATACAGTATCTGATGATCCTGGCAGGTTTGGGTTAACCGGTGTTAACTCGGTCACCGCTCCGGTTCAGTGTGAACGGGGTGTGACACCCATGGTTAAATATCTTTTATGATTCTTATATTCTAAATACTATAGGGTTATTCATATGTTTAATATGGTAAAGGTTCCCCAACAATCGTCACTACAACCACACATTGGGGGCAAAATAATTGTTCCACCCATCATGAAAGGTGGAAATCTCATCCCTGTTGATGCTTCTATTAGTACCTATTGGCCTATGCCTTGTGTAGGGGTCATGCTACCTTTTAAGGAACTCTCTCCCACAAATTATTTAGTTAGTTTTAAGTCTCAGGACCAAACTAATAAGCAGTCGGTCCAAATTTGTTTCATTTCTAATAAGTTTGGTTAATCAATTCTGAACATTTTTTGTCAGACTAAAAAGTAATTAATGAAAGGGAATACTTTTAGCAAAAAAAAAAAAAATGAAAGGGAATATGAATTATCTTACCTATTTCTAGCAATTCTGACCCCCATCAAAAGTTAGACTCTATGTTGCTTTGTAACGGATATTTATCAGCTTATTAAGGAGTCAAATAACTATGGGGTTATAAGAGATGAAAAGAATGAAACTCTCCCATGTGCTAGAGACACAAATATGATTGAATCAAAACAAATCACTTCACTCAAGGAGCATAGAAAGGAAGCTGATTTATATAGGATTCTAGATTGAATCAAATCCATGATGTATTATATTGTAATTATCCAATCACCATTGATTTGAATTCCTTGTAATCATCCAATCACCCTTGATTCTTTCAATTATCCTTCTTTAGAAGAGAGAATCAATGGGCACCAAATATAGTGAAGAACACAAAAGCTTGTACGTTCTCTTCTCTACTGTTACTGTCCAAATATTCTTTTACAGGTGTGATCAAGGCCTTTTGTCATCGCCAAGACTCCTAGTAAGCACACATAGATAGTTCTCAATAATTGTTTGTACTTAGTTAATTGAGAGTGGACAATTCTCCTTTGTTTTCATTAATGTACTAATAGTCTAATAAACAAAGTAGGAGTAGGATGAGATGTTTGGGGTCAATTATAAACAAAGAGTGTGAGATAAATGATTATGTGTCTCATAGAATTAAAGTATGATAGATGAAGTGGAGGAGTGCTTCTGGAGTGTTGTGTGATCGATGTATACCCCTCAAGCTTAAAGAAAAATTCTACAGGACAGTCATAAGATCAACAATGATATATGGGGCAAAATGTTGGGTTGTCAAGAAGCGTAACATAGATAAGTTGAGTATAACAAAGATGAGGATGTTGAGGTGGATGTGCAAAAAAAACTAAGAGGGATAGGGTGAGGAATGATCGGGTTAGATCTGATTTGGGAGTGGCTCTGATTCAGGACAAGCTTAGAAAATGTCGCTTAAGGTAGTTTGGACATGTTCAGCGTAGACCTTTGAATGCTCCAGTAAAGAAAAGTGACCAAATCTAAATGGAGAGAGCTAAAAGAGCTAGAGGCAAGCCTAAAATGACCATTAAAGATTTGGTAAAGAAGGACATGCAAAAGCTCGGTATAAACTCTAGTATGACATCAAATAGAACTGTTTGGAGGGCAAAGATCCATGTTGCTAATAGCTTTTAGGTGGGATGTCCCGGAGGTGTGGCTTTGTTCCCTTTCCCTTTCTTTCCTTCACTTTTATTTTGCAAATTTGTCTATTATGGATCCTTGTAGTCGACCCCATTCAGTTGGGATAAGGTTCTGTTATTGTTGTTGTTGTTGTAAAATTGTAAACTAGTTATAAAATCTGACTGTTCGTGTGCTTGGTCTTTTAGACATTTTCCTTACTCACTCAAAAGCTAGGAACAAGCACACTCCCCATGTTGTGGTAAGCCATTTGGTGGCACCAATGGGGGTATGGGACGGAACATCATATAAGGAGGACCAAGGGGTCATTTCAAAGTGGGAAAGAAAGAGAGACACAAAGGGTGCTAGCTTACTACAGACTGGTCGTGTGCCATCTTACATGAATGCTTTTTTTTGCATGTAGGTTCTTCCATGTCTGTAGGCCATGAGGATTCAAAGTTGGTGGTGGTGAGGATGAAAAATATTTATAATGAAAAGGCAAAAGTTTTCATTCCATTAGATAATCCTCTCACCTTTGGTAATGTGACTATACGATGAGACTTTTGTCCCCATCACAAACTCCCACCCCATTTTTGTTTTGATTCGAAACTATAGCATTGCTTGGGCATCCAGATGCCCATAATAGTGAAAATTTTCTTCTTTCAGCATTGATGGAAAGTGGTGGTAGAAGCACAATTGATATTAGATAAAAATTATTAAAAAAAAAAAGTCAGCCTTGAATCTCAATGAACATATATACATAGAACACAAGAATGGGGATTAAGGTTACCCAAATCACACAAGGGGCACACTCCCCTAAAGGATTGCAGCACGAGCATTGGAACGTCGTCTAGAAATTTCGTTCAACTCCTAAAAATCTTCTTTGCTCTTAAGGAAAAAAAGAAGACTTTTTTCTCTCAAGTTTTGATCCAAAGACTGAGTATTGTGCAATTGGTTCTTGGACTAAGGCCTCTCTTTCATAGAAAAACTTAACTAAAAGATTCCAAAAAGATTTTGACGAGACCGAGTCACTCCATACACTAAGCAAACTATATATATGTGGTCAGAATAAAATGGAGACCAGCCTCTAAATGGAAAGAGACTGGGTACATAAAATCTTCCCACCACGTAAATTTGAACTAACCTAGAGATCTAGGGTATACATTTTCCTTATCCAATAGAGTTAATTCTACCCCCTCAGAGCGATATGTATGGTTCTAGACCTATCTAAGTAGCGATTCCAAACAATACCCAAAAACATCAATGTCATTACCCCTCTTGTTTCCACTAATGAAACAATGAGGAGAACCTATAAAGGATTAGAGTATAGTGGTACTTATCAATAAAAGAAGCCGAAGAACCGTCTTCCAGTCTACCCATCTGGACCTGAGGAATTCCCTAAATGAAAGAGGAGGGAGGCTTTGATCCTTGTCAATTGCAGATGTCTTTCTCAAAACGTTGGGGGTTGCTTTTGTTCGAGAGAGGATTTCATTATATTATTCTCCAAGCGTTGAGTGTAGATCATTTCCTACTTCTACAGATTCATTGTTCAAGTGCTATGAATCATTGGAGGTGCTTCTCTTACGGCACAAAAAAGGTAAGCTTAAACCCTATTTGTAATGGTTGATTTAAAAAACTATCCTATGTGAGGTTCGATCCATTTTATCGAATCAGAAAGCTTCAATTTAATATTGTTTCAGCCAACACACTTATCAAAGACTTCTCAAATGGCAAAGACTCCTTATGTCTTAGTATTTCGTAAATTTTAAATGTATATGTGAGATGATTCTCAACGGTAGAACATTAGTGGTTAACCTAAACCAAAAAGACCTAGACACGAGCATATTGGATATCCCAACTTAGATCTTTTTTTGGGAAATTGCCTCGGGAAAAAAAAATATTATAAATTAAGATTTTTGCTTATAAATATTTATGACAAATTTAAAATATTTTTTCAAAAACCAACACTTACACAACCCAAAATTGGGTTATTGATCAAGTAGTACATTCCGATCGATGCATCCTAAAAGGCCCTTGGTCTAGTGGTAATGTGAGTCGGTTGGCCAACACATACCAGTTGATGCGGACCATGAGACCTAGCCCTTCCAACTTTTGTGCCGATCAATCGACAACTATTGATTGATGGAAGACTCTAAGCTCAACTGGCCTGAGTTGACGACTGGTGCTTAGTCATTGATTGAAGTACCGGTCATAATTGACGAGTACTAAGTGAAAACTGTTTTTTTCCCATTGATCAACCATCTTCTTGGGTACAAGTCAACCTATAGGGGCTATACTGGTTGATCCTGTTTGGCCACATGATAGTGATGACATTACAGTGTACAATCTTTCCGATGAGATAGTAGTGGTGTCTGAAGTGATTTGGGTCATCCATGATAGGTGGTATGGATTTCTAGGCCAAAACTATCAAATTTGACATTTACCTTCGGGGGCATTTTTTTACATTGAAAAAATTTGTTTTTGAAAGACAAGTCCTACATGTAAAAATACGAGCATAAAAATTGCTTCCCAGCACACCCAGTTTCAATATCGGATGAAGAAGCTATGGCATCCATAATGTTTAAGAAATTTTTTTTTCTTTTTGCATGGCTGAGTTTGATAATCAGGTCTTCTAGAAAATTGTCGAGCTTCAAGTCATGGTCCATACCATTTTCATTTAAACTCCATCTGAAATCTTATAAAGAAGTTCTGGTCATTTTTGCGAAATCAGTCTAAAATCTGGAATTACAATTGCTCTCGGTGTTGGTGGGGAGTTTCAACATTCATTTTAACGGGTTCTTATACAATTTTTGAAGAATCTGTTAAGTGGGATCTTTAATCATAGAACTTTGAAGTCTAAGGAGTTTTCTATAATAAAGGGAAGTAGTGGGATCCTAGATCTATGGTTGTGGTTAAGCCACATGGCACAAATGCCCACTTGAGGGCTCGTGCATTCTTATGCAGATACAAGCACAATAGATGCTCCCCGAGGCTTCTGGTTGGTCAAATCCATCAAGAATGACGGTCCGCACTACATAGGATTATGCTCAGTTTATATGCTTGATGCGCACATCAATGCACGCATCAAAGATTGTTAATCTAAATCTTGCAATACAAATTGGACGACCCCTAATAACTCCCACTTTATAAGACACACTCGATGGCACCCCTTTTTCGCATTGTACCAGCCAATCAGGCGTCGATGACAAATTTTTCGGCTGTGTCAGCTAGCATTAGCGCAGATGTCGATCTTGCGTCCAAGATTAAGTAACTGCTATTCAAATCCAATGACTGAGATGTCATGTGCCTTTTGAAGAGTGATCCAATGGCAATGAGCCATACCTCTGTACCCCACGTCGTTGGAATGCCCTGCACGGCCCTAGAAGATACCAAATGGAGTGTTTTCACTAGCCCAACTTCAAATAGTCATATATTTTGATCTACATGGCCAAAAGGGTCCATCCAAGTTGTTACTTCTTCAGTTTTTTGTTCTTTATCTATTGGAAGGCTTAGAAAATTATTTTAGAAGAGAGAAACCTATGGTTTTTCTAAAGGAATATTCCCCCTTGAGTGATGCTATTAAAATGGATTTGGGTGGTTTGAGAAGGTTGTTGGGGTGCTTTGATGATCTATTGATTCCAAAGCCAAGAGAAAGTTAGGGTTTTCTTTGTACATTAAAGCTTAAGAAGAGAATGGAGAAAGGGTGTGAGGTGTCATGCTTTTAGTGCCTAATTGAAGATTCAAGTTTCCTACACAAAAGGGGAGTTGAAGATTCTAATGTGCGGAGACTTGCTCTGAGACAACTTTGAGAACACCAAACAAGGACTGTGAGACTCTCTAGCTTTAGATTTACATTGCAAATTTTATTTTTGATGATGTATGTATGCTAGTTGTAGTAGTTGATGTTGAGAATGCAAGCTAGTCTAAGTTGCCTATAGGAAAATCTGTATAAGCCCAGCTTTATTGTTTTATCTCTATACAAGGTGTCACACCCCGTTCTTAAAAAACCGGACCGGTGACCGGGTTAACTCCGGTTAACCCAAACCTGCCAGGATCATTTGATACAGTACCCAGCCACAACATACACACAACTAAGATAATCGTTCAAAAGTTCAGCGGAATACTCAATTTGCCTGTAAATACCCCCAATATACTTGATACCCAAATTGTAGTATATAGATAATACATGTGGGCCCGTAGGCTTGATATTTACACAAAAAGAATAACAATTCACGTATCAAGTACACAAAAAGTAAAACCCTGTACGGCGTCAATATTGCGGTCCCACAGCACAGCCCTCGCACGTGCAATCCGTACCGTGCTCATACTCCTCGGGGACCCACCAATCCTCATCGAAAAACTCAACTGTGGGGCCCGACCCTTGACTTTCAGGCGGGTGACCTGCAAAATCATCTAAAAGAGGTGTACACATGGGATGATCTCACTAGCTCAGTAAGTGAAAAGAAGAACCACACAACAATCCACACAGCAATCACATCCATATGCACTACATGCTATGCAATTCATTTTAAACCTCATCCACCTAAACATTACTAAGTCTTCGGTTTAGTGCTACTACAACCACAGTGCGCGTATACTCTGGGTACGAGCCGCGAACTCTATCCCGCGATACGCCCATAGGGCTATCGAAGAAGGCCCACCGTGAGTACTCAGAAAAGTAAAGCATGCCGACTACCGGCTCTCAACATAAAAGTAAATGACAGAAAGTAAAGGTGCTGACTCCAGCAATTTAAAAGCAGTATGATTGGCCCTCTTGAATATACCACCGAGGTTACTGACTGTCCTAATGACTAGCCGGGCATATGTCTAACCACCACAGTGACCTGACACCCGCGATCACTACTTCCCCCCAAGTGATAACCCAACACCTCAACCCTTGTTGGGAAGGGTTGTAGTACGGGAAGATGATAATCCTAAATCGCATGCTCCTATATGACATAGTACGAATGCATAGTGCCACCGCGTCCCATTCCACGAGCCACCAATGCACTCGTTTCCAAGCCGACTACACTATCTAGTCTAATAATGTATCATGCACAATGATTCCATCATTCATCACATAAGCACATCGATCATTTAGCATTGAGAAAGTAAACACAGCACACATGTCATAATCATGTGAGGATCACTAAGCTACGTATAGTTTGCATGATGGCATGGCTAGTCTAGATATAATTGAATATGCCAAACAAGCTTTAAGGTAAAAGCAAACGTCATCTCCCCACTTACCTGTCGTGTACAAAGACTCACGCCCGGTACGGGTGAGATCCGACGGAGGAAACATAAATTTTGGTGAACCTATCATAAGTGAATGGGGTTAGCATTTCCCCACTTTGGGGTCAAAACTAACAAGATTTGATGATAAAATCATGTTTAGAATCATAAAAGAAGGTTGCACGTCCGTCTTGGGTCCATTCGGACACAAAAATCACGTTAGGGCCTCTCAGGTGGGTCGGACAGCCCACCGGTCATCTCAGGTGGGCGGGTCGGCCCATCGGTCAGCCCACCGGTCATGATCGATGGGCAGATCGGCCGGCTGGTCGGCCCATCGGTCTCAGCCGAGGGCCTACCCTCTCAGGCGGGTGCCCTCAAGCGGGCTGTGCGGCCCATCGGTCTCAGCCCACCTGAGAAGGAGGAAAATGCCCTTTTTCCCTGAAAATTTTCCCAGCCTTTGGGGAATCAAATGGGACTTTTCCGATCATATTTTTCACACATTCAAGGTCTTATAAGATGATTCTAATCTAGATCTAAGTTAGATTTAATGATTGAAAAACCATCTTACCTTCTTTGCTCAAGAACTCTATCAAAACCCCAAAAATCACTTCCTTGCTCAAGAAATCACCAATGCTTCTCCAACCTTGTAAACACTTCTTCAAATCCTTCAAAATCAACACATAGACCATCTATTAAACCTTAGATTCATCATCTCAATGGGGATTTACAAGATCTCAAGGAACTCTACCCAAATCAAGGATTTTACTTGGGTTTGGTGAAAGTTTAGAAACATAGTCTTTGCTCACCTCCAATCGTAGATCTCGTATTGGGGGTCACTCTTCCGGCGTCGGAATGGGAAGATCAAACCTTGACGCCGCTTAAGTCCTTTCCTTCCTCTTCTTCCTTCCCCTTTCTTCTTCTACGTTCTCTTTTCTCCCTTTTTTTCTCTCTCCTCTTTACTCTTCTCACCAAACCTCTTAATGTAATAAATAAGAAAATGAAAAACATAATAATACTATTTATACTTTTTAAAACCACTAGTAACCACATGGGTGGATCACTAAGGTGGGCGGATGCACCCACCTGTGACTGCCCACCTGAGGGCCAAAAATTGGCCAACAAATGGGATTTTAATGGAATTCGACTCTCGGCACATGGTATATTATACGTATGTGCTTTAGTATACGGCTACATACCAGCATTATCCGTACATGGCTTTATGATACGTGCATGTGCACGGCTTGGGTACACCCATCTCCTCTAGCACTGACTCGGACTTGTCTGGACAGTCTGTGTTCAAAGTCACCCTTGCCATCATGGTCCATAAGGAACCCGCCTTAACCCTCTCTGGTTCAGGTCCTGCATGGTTAAACCGGGTCAACTGTGTAATTAGACCGAGTTTAAAAAGTAGGGTATCACATAAGGTGTTTAGTGGGTGCTAAACATCGGGGGTAGGTTCTCCCTTGCAATGGGTGCTACAAATTGTATGCGCATTGTATATGCCTTTTCAACTGGATGTTGGGAAAACTATGTATGGGTGCTCCTAATTGTAGGTACAGTTAATGTAGTGTATTTATTAGGTACAAAACCTTTATAGGCACTACTGTGGGGACTTATGCATTTTGAAAAACCTCATAAAAATCCATGTATTGTGCATGTGGATTTTCTATTATATTATACTACTTAAAAATGCATGGAATATGGAATAGGTGTGCACACTTGGAAGTGCTTATGAAAGGTTGAAAATGCATACGGTTATGTGCTAACAGGTATTGTGTCTACATAGATTTTCAAGTCAGTGTACACATCAGTTCTGAGAAAAGTAATTAGACTTACTTATTCACCCCTCTCAGTGACTGTCAGGTTACAACAATTAGTATCAGAGCCGATACTTAGCGACAATTTAACTAACAACTGAATGATCTAATGGCACTATGGAAAGTGAATGTTCTTCAAGGAATGCACCGAGATTTGATGGGTCAAATTTTGTTTTTTGGAAGAGAATGATGTAGTCTTACCTAGGGTCTCTAGGATATGATGTCTGGGCTTCTGTTTTGAATGATTACAAAGAACTTGAGGCAAGTGCTACTAGGGATGTAAGTTTGGCCCTGATGGCCTAAACCCGCCCTGAGCCCGAACTCTGTCTAACCCGGTTATGAGGGTCAACCTGGCCCAGTCCGACCCAAGGTTGGGCTAGGCCTGGGTTGAGACCTAGGCCCGGCCCAACCTGGCCCGAGTTTAACTCTGATCTATTATTGTGTTTAGTAATAGTGATCCCCTTCCTTAGGCCCACATCATGTGCTACACAAGCATTCAACAAGTTGTTTGTATGACTTCAACCCACATCAAATCACATACTCTTACCTATTAAGCTAAGACGGCCAAATGGCTAAAATTTTTGTCCCATTTTCTTTACATGGGTTGTCTTTATGTCTCCTATCATGTATTGGTATAAACTTTAGATACAGTAGCAATCATGAAGAGTTGGGTCAAAATTTGACCTATCTAGTTTCTGAGAGATGTGGTGATGCCAGGCAAAAAAATTTGTCTATCTTGTAACCAAATTCAACCTTGTACAAATTTATGAATTAGGGGTAGAAAAGGGCTGGTCATGATCTTAATATCTCCCCACCCCCTTTGGTAAGTATAGGCTTAACATTTCTAACCTTTTGTAGAAAGAATAATGATAATAATAAAAGAAATACAGGACCAGTTAGGGTTAACCCAACCCAACGGACCCAACCCTCAGCCTTAAAGGGTTGGGCCTGAGCGTGAACCCAACAAGGTTGGGTTGGGCCCGAGTTAAGTTTTGGGGACCTAGGATAGGGTTAGGTTGGGGTTTTAAGAAACCCAGCCCAACCTGGTCCTGTTTCACTCCTAGGAGCTGCTGACAATGAGCCAAGAAGGCTTATGATCACAATCAGAAAGTTGTTTCAACAACAACTACTTAGCGTAATTGGTGAGCTGTGGTGTGCAAAAAATCCCATGCTCACCAAGAGGCTATTACCTACTTCCCTCCATACTTATCAAAAAAACTAAGAAAGTTGTTTCGCCTATATCTCTCCATCCTAACCCTGGATTGACTCGACCCGAGAATTAAAGATGCATCATTTTAAATTACAAATCCAACAAGCCCAATATCCAATATGTTCTAGAGAACTCCTCAACCTTTGAAATTACCGTCATGCCTTTACATTTCTCTTCTCAAACTTGCGCAAGTCCTCCCTTGTCTGATTCTTCTTTGTTGCTCAATCTCTTGGTCAAACTTGGAACTTGAGGTGAAATTCCTCCTTTGCCCTTGATTGCTTTAGTGAAACTTCTTCCCATCTTGCCCTTAATCATATGTGAGTCTATCCATGGGATTGGTGTCTAGATTGTATCGAATCCTCTCATTTAGCATCTTTTATGCACATGACCTTGTAACCTGTAAATGTGAGAAAAAAATCACATTATGTAGTCACTTTTATCATCGATCTAGGATCAAAATACTTAATTAAAACGACAATGGATGTATAAAATATGGCCTAATCACCTTCTATAGACAGACCTAAAGGAAGGCCAAGGAGTCTCTAGCTACATAGGGACAAGCCCCTATAAGCACAATAGACCAAAAAGAATCCCAAAATCCTTCCAGTCTATAATAAACCATGCAACCTACATCATTTTCTACTAGAACTTATAGCTTACAAGAAAAATCTAGAGGCAGGATTTTAATCACATCCCCTGTAGAAAATAAAGCCATGAAGTCCGTAGGGCTATTTACTTTCCTCCATACATCCTTAAATTCCTTTCTTACAAGGGTAGTTAATGATGTATTGTTGTCATCGAACTTTTCAAAGGAGATCAAAACATGGTTGATGTCACAAGGAACCTTGCAAGCCTATTCAATTAATTTGGGATGAAAGAGTAACTTGGCTATGACATTTACATCAATGGAACCCTTATCACTAAGGGTGAAATAGGGCAAGGTTGGGCTGGGTTTCTTAAAACCCCAACCCAACCCAACCCAACCCCAAGTACCTTTAGCTAGCCTAGGCCCTGCCCAACCTTGACCCAAGGCCTATAAACTCAACCCTCACTCGCCCTCAGGGTTGGGCCGAGCTGATCTTGATTAACCTTGAACATGGGGAGGGGAGGAGAGATGTAGGAAGTGGGAAGGGAGGAAGATGAACAAGAATAAAGTAATATTCTTCTCCACCTCCAGTAAAAGACGAAGGTGCTTAATCCCTTTCCATCTTTGCTTTCCCTCTTAGGCGAACCTTGGCTTCTTCTTCCATACCTTTGATCACAACCCAAGCCTAGTCATAGCTCCATCTTCTCATCTTCTCTCTATTCTTCAACTATAGTAACCGCGCTTTCCTCTTTTCTCCCTTTTCTTCAATAGCCAAGACACCAACTTTGGCTCCATCTTTATTCTTCATCCAAGGTACTCCTAATAAAAGGTAATTCTAGTGGAGAGCAAATGATCTTCAAGGAGGGTTCTCGAATGGGGTCATGTTGTTGATCTAGATCTAATTATAGAAGAAGATGGTGAAGGCTCAGATTTCCCCTAATTGGATCCCTAGCACTCAAAGCTGGCATCAGAGGAGAAGAAGGAAGGGAGAAGAATAGCTGGTGATGTTGGCCGCTATGATTGGAGAAGGAGCAGAAGCGGTGGCCATGGAGGGGTTTGACATAATGAAAACATGGAAGAAAGTGGATGGATTTCTATTTAGGGTTGCCTTTATATTATATATGCTATTTAGAAAGAAAATATATGGTTGGTTAGTTGATCGAGGTTTATAAAGTATAAACTTTATTTAAAATCAGGGTTGGGTTGGGTTGGACCCAGGGTTTGTGTTTGTCTAGCTAACCCACACTTAGGGCAAAAAATCTTAGCCCCAGGCTCTATTTGGGCTCAAAGCAGGCCAGGGCTGACAATGCCAAACTTTCATCCCTACTTATCATATATTGCATTTTTTTACCTTTTTTTTTTTTAGCTCAATCAACCGTAGCTTTATATGGATGGCCATGGACAACAAG
This sequence comes from Macadamia integrifolia, assembly GCF_013358625.1. Taxonomy (NCBI): domain Eukaryota; kingdom Viridiplantae; phylum Streptophyta; class Magnoliopsida; order Proteales; family Proteaceae; genus Macadamia; species Macadamia integrifolia. Next base: position 15,350,960 of record NC_056562.1, on the reverse strand, counting down.
GCCTACATGATCTCTAAGTTCAACCACCTAGTTTTTTGGGTTTTCACTTAGGTCTCAATATCATGTAGGCTTTTCTGATCTTGTTGAAATCCTTATATCAAAATTACATATGATATTACAATTGAAGCACATTTATTCTTGATCTTCACGAAAGGCACCATTTTCATAAGTTCATGTAGATTTTCAAGCTCTTTTTAGTATTTCAGGAATTGCAGATGATCGCAGCTCTTCACAGTTGACCATCTACAATAATTCTTCATCTTGTTCAACATGCTTTGCTCTTATCTCCAAGGATATCCCCATAGGATTTGATTGCCACTATACTTTGCATTCCTCACACACATGTTAGAACACCCAAATAGACGTCAACAATGGTTTTCATATCCAAAACATCTCTCTCAAATATGGACCTCTTAAGATTTTTTTTTTTGGATAATTAAATAATTAATAACCAAAGGAGAGAAAGAATATACAAGGGAAAAGGGGGGGGGTGGGAGACTTTAGCCAACAAGAAAAATCCAACCCCAGGGGGAGAAAAAACCCAGGAACAACCTAGAGCAGCACAACCTAGCAATCAACCAAACCCAAGATACAATGAAAAAGGGATACAACAAAAGAGGGGAGGGGGACGGGGAGGGGTAGGGGGACGGGGAAGGGGACGAGGGATCAAGTAGTGAGGATGGAGTCAATAGAAAGATTCCAAGAAGCAATGATGTGGCTATTTCTTTTGGAGGTGGGAACCGGCTTGGGTTGAAAGGAACGAGACTTAAATGTAACATCAGAAAAGATGGCCTTAGAAATCTTTGTCCCGGAATGCGGGGCCTTAGAAATCTTTGTCCGGAATGCGGGAATTAGATGATCATCTACGAATGTTACGCTCCATCCAAAGGTGGTTAATGGTCGCAGAGAAGGCAAGCTTGCCAATGGTATCAAAAATAGTGGAGCCCCCAGTGGTCATATCAACCCAAATCACTTCCCTTTTGAGAGGGAGGATAGGTCTACGAGAGGGCCAGCACCAAGAGAGAACCTTCTTCCAGACAGAGGACGAAAGGGGACATGAGAAGAATAGGTGAGAAGAGTCCTTGAGGACTTGAGGACTTGAGGACATGAGGACAGAGACAGCAAGAGGGGTTGATAGGGATGTGTCTGTGGATGAGGAAGGCTTGGGTGGGGAGGCAATTGGAGAGGCATCTCCAGATTGTGAAGCTATGGTGGGGGATGTGACCCTTAAATTAGATAAGCTTGAGCCAGGGGACAACCAGGCCTGAGGATAAGACAAAGGACTAAGCAGAAGCAGAGGAAAAGATCCCAGAGGAAGTGGGGAGCCAAATACATTTGTCCTCCCTTCCACGGTGCCCAGGAGGCACAGGAGGGAGAGAGGCCTAGAGATCAGCCAGAGGGGGGAGAAGGGGGGGAGACCAGCCCTGGGGGAGAGGATAGAAGAAATCGTGGAGAAAATAGGGAGGCCCGAGGAATAGATGTTCCTGGGGGGGACGAGGGAGGAGAGAATGCCAGAGTGGTGCCAAGGGTCCAACCAAAGAGAAGTCAAATGACCATTACCAATGGAGAAGGAGATAGCAGTAAGGGCAAGAGGTCTAATACTGAGGATTTCCCTCTAGACCCATGAGGCATCAGAGGGGATAGGGACAGTCCAGAGAGAGTAGTTAGAAGGAAGGGAAGAATAGATCCAATCAACCCATATGCTTTAAGATTTAACAGAGGGTACAATTGGAAATATAAAAATATGAACTCGAAACATAATTTCACAAATATTGGGTATTTTACGTATAATATCTCCCAACACCCCCAGTGTTATTTACCAAACTAAAATAATTTTTTTAGGGCAAGGGTGTCAGCCGATTGGGCTTGTTTAGGCCTAACTGGGCCTCACCATTTTTTCCTTGCATCGTGATTTTTTGAATAGGTAGTCAAGGCCTGTATATAGCAAACATGGACAAAGTCGATCGGTTTTCGAGCTTTAATCTATCTACCAATAATCAATATAAATGGCCCTTAAATGGGCTACTGAGCCATTTATCTCTAAATGGGCATGCATAAAAATGGGCTCTAAAGCAGGGTTGTGGGGAAATACTAATAAAATGGGCTCTAAAGCAAGTCAATTTCGATATTTCCTTATCATTCCTGCCAATACGGGCCTACAATTTAAACCTCTAGTAGAGGGTACGCTAGCCTCTCTCTCTCTCTCTCTCTCTCTCTCTCTCTCTCTCTCTCTCTCTCTCTCTCTCTCTCTGACCTCTTTGCCCCATGTTTATGAATCCATTCTGGCCCTTCTCATTAGTGCATTCTTCTATGCCCCTTGCTCAGAGGAAGCTCTCCCTAAACCAAAATCAAATCCACATGTCATGGTTGTTAAGGATAAGGTTGAGATTCTGACATAAATTTAAT